>NC_060952.1:69393317-69544575 GCF_022045245.1 Lucilia cuprina
AAAGTAGGAAAAAATGCCGATTTTAAAGTTTTATGATGTTTTTATCGTCTCCTGTAAAATTTCCCAAATGGTTTATACGCCCTTATTCGGCTCCATGCTTCATATGTACGAATTTATGAAGCGAAATAATATATCGTAACCATTAGAAAATTTTTATTTCAATTCTGATTTAAGGATTTTATTTTAGTAAAGTTTTCGAAAATATACTCGAAAATATGTGAAACATACATACATACCTATTCAAAAAATTTAATACTTAATAACATAATAACTATTTAATACCTAATAACTATAGAAAAAAGATACGACGGTAAATATTTGTACGTACATAATTTTATATTTACTTATATGTAAATAACGTTTTTTTATCCTTATAAAAGACATAAGATATCAACCTCATATTTACTACCTCCAGTTATCTTTTAATCGGCAGTTATTAGTAAATAATAATTTTTAACGAAAAATTTTAATATATATGTAAAAACGGGTTTTAACCTTTTCTCTACAAAATTAGTTTTAAGAACCATGTGATTTATTGCAATAAATAAATAAAATTTAATTTTTCTTTTATATATGTATATTTCTAATCACTGTAAATGATATTAGACCGAAGTAAATGAATTGTGTGCGGAATTTCGAGAGAATGGATTTTAAATTATATTCCAGTAATGTATTATATATACAGAACATATTTTGTGGTTAAATATCGTATTCTGAGCTATGACATTAGTAACAGTTAAGCACATATTTCCCTTTAAAAACTTAAAAACATTAGAAATAGTCAAGTACGTTTAAAGAAAATTTAAATCTGTTTTGTTATCATATACATAAATTTTTTCAAGTGTTAAAATCACTGATTTACGGCGAAAATTAAATAAAAAAATCTCTTGTGTAAAATATTATTACATTTTGTTTCATACAAATGTCCATTTAACTTTGTTTTTAGAATAATTGTCATTGGCTAAAAAAACAATTAAACACACCAGTGAACACTTTCACAATAAAATAAATCACTTAAATCGTCATAAAAATTATTTTATAAAAAAATAAATGTTGCAACATGTTCAGGTTCTAAATCCAGGTGGTGGTGGAAAAAATCTAAAAACGTACTTATTCCACATCTTGGTTCTGATACAATTACGTAAATGGTTAGATGGCATATTTAAGATTAAGAAACTCATAAAATTAACTTCTATGAAATGTTTACCATGCCTGGTTATACATATAAAATCTAAATTTGTTTTCATAAGAAAACTTTTTTTAATTTAAATAAATATTAATTTTTCTTTTTATTTTAAATATACAAACTTACTTAACAAACATGAACATACATGCATATGTATATGTACATATACGTTTATTAGGGTAATAACTTATATACAAATTTTTTTTAAATTTAAATCGGCCCTACTTGTTCACATAGATTATTAAAAATTCGCTGAAAAAGTATAAATATATACATTATTTCCATAGCTTTAAAAAAGCGACAAATGTTAAGAAATTATTAACGTTGACTCCAAACAAAATTTTGAGTTTTTAATAAAAAAATCGTAAATTTTTGATACAAACATGTGTCATTATTTTACTTTGCACGGTAAAAAGGCAAAAAAAGGGGCTGCGGTTAATCCCCCTTCTATTAAAAATTTATATAAATTTGTTGATTAGCTTTAAGAAGGTGTTTGAACTAAAATGACCCGTTATCGTGGCAACGTGATAATAGTGATAGGGTCTAATTTGTCTGTATAACCTTAATGCACTAGTATGTGTGTATTATGTATATGCACACATTTGTGTGTATGTATATACATATTTTCTACGTACTATTATGTATGTATCTATACAGAACAATTGGTTAATTTTTCTCAAAATATTTATATTCGAAAATCTTTTAGCCTTGACTTTATATGAATATATGCACGAGTACTGTTGTATTGCTGAAGGCTTCGTTTGTGTATTATTTACAGATTTTAACTGAACAGCTTTTATGAAAAAGCAAACAATGTTCCATTTTCTTGATTTCATTGCACATTATTTTTCGTTTCCCAACAAAAAGTGTGTGCATATACTTATGCGATACATATACTCGATTGATACCCATGACTCACTATTGTAGAAAAATTTTCTGAGTTCAGAAGCTATGTCCAATTAGGAACATATCGCAAAAATAAATAATAAATTTCATAGAATATTTTGGAAAAATTGGTAATTTAGAATCACTCTCTTCCAGAGTAATTCTAAAAAAAACAGATTAATTGCTTTGTAGAAAAGAACTCTTATATGAAGTTTTCTTTTATTTAATCACTACTTATCCAAAACAACTTATCAAAAATTTATCAAATTGATTAAAGGCAATTTTTTAAATTCCATTAGTACATTTTACGCATATTTTTACAGATATTGCAGATACACTAACCTAAATATACATTAAAAGGATGTCCGGTAAATTTCCTCAAAATTTTAAAGAGCAGGAAATATGAATCATTTTCATCTAACGCATTGTCTACCCGTATATAATCAGGATATTTCTTTGCTTTTGAACAATTAGGTAAAGTAAAAACTAAACCAGTACAATTTCCTGCTGGGTTCTAGCACGTGTAAAATTTTTAATACACATGTGTCCTTATAAATGTGTTCATTGTGCATGGAAGCATAGAGAATTGTGGTTTTGATATCAGTGACAATAAAATAATGGATATTGGATTTAGAAATACAAAATGAAAGAAAAATATTTTTAATAAATATTTAAGAATCCATTTCTTTAATACAATAGTATTATGATTATATTTGTTATACTCTACTTTATATATAATTTTTTTTTTTTTTTGTATTTTTTTAGTATACATTGTTACAAACTGTTGTCGACGCCTGCCAAAAGAAACGCCACTGTAAATTCTCTGCCAACTCAAAGCCTTTAGCGATTGGAGATCCCTGTGCTGGAATACGGAAATTTGTTGAGATTGCTTATAAATGTCGTCCATGTAAGTATTTATGTATTTGTACTTTTTTGCAAACAATGAAAATATGAATGAATATCATTGGTTAAATTTATTATTTGAAATTTAATAGTAATTAAAAATATAAAACAAGAGAAAAAAATCCGTAAGAATAAAAAATTACGTTGAAGAAGTATACCACTTTTTAACGAAAATTAAAAAAGTTTCCGTGGCATATGTTTTAAAGATTTTGATATTTACTCTAAAAATACAATAATGTTAAATTTATTATCATAAAAGCTGATAATTTTAATGTAAAATTATGTTATTGGAAGAGCAAGTACCAAAAATGTAGATTATTATAGAAATATTAAAACTTTACTGGCTACCAAGTAGTCATGGGACCTTACTTGTTTATTTCTTTGAAAAATATCACAATACGTTCATAAATACCTTTATATTTCTTTACCAAAGAAATAAATTCAAAAATAATAAACGTATACACAAACAATACTATCTTAACGTTGTTGTTGCTTTCATGCTTCTGCATGCAAAATATAATAATTTTCGTCAAAATTTTCAGATGTTGTCTCAGATTTCTTTGTTTATTATAAACCGATTTTGCTGATTTTAAATAGGAAAGAAGTTTCAACACACAGACAGACAGGCGGATCGACTCCGCTATCTATATGGATCCAGAATATAAAGTATTTTATATTTTGTAGAAATTACTTACGAAATGACAAACTTATATATACTCTTCTTAAGAAGATAAAGGGTATTAAAACACTTTTTCGTAATATATTCGAAAATTTTCTTTTATAATACGAAATATTATTTAACAAACATATTTTTTAATTAAAACATATTTTTAAATTTAATCGATTGCAATGCTCATTTTTTAAACATATTAGTGAAAAGAAAATGTCCGCATAAAGTAAATTTGTCAATTATTGGAATTTCATTTTAAATATGTATGTAAACTCATTTTTATCATCTTAATCCATAGATATTTGGCTAAAAATTTTTTGTATGAATTTATTTTTATGATAAGATAAGCTTTGGCCCTTTTATATTCATCTAAAGATAGATAAATATTAGATATATACATATTTATTTATGTAATATGTATTCTACACCCCAACAATTTACATCGAAAAAGAAAAACAAAAAGTTTTAACAGTATACATAATGCTAATCCTTTGTGAATATTATTTTATAGTTGTTGGCATCTGGGGGTTGTTCAAATCATTTCATTAGAGAAATTACTTTCTATATTTTTTTGTTTCATCTTTAAACTAAATTAGAAATGTATAAATTCATGTACACATTTACAAATACACATCGGCAAATTTACCATAAAACAGACATGTACAAGAACTAAAGGATGTCTGCATTATCCAGTCTAGATGGAGGAGCATTAACCTCTAATTAGTTACAACTCATTGGTTTTACCCAGTCTTGTGTATAATAAAAATAACAACAAAAACTAACACCAAAAAAAAAGAGTATAGAAAAATTAAGTCATCAAATTATTTTGAATATTTTTTCATGTGTGCATCATTATTAGTTTTAATCTTAGTTAAAAGACTAGTAATCATTGAAAATCGATTTAAGTAAACTACTATACTTTCTAGGGGTATATAACACAAGTTAACTACTATACTTATTAGAAGTATAACGTTTATAACACAACAGGGTTATCCAAACCATAAAGTGAAACAAGTCGAGTTAAAAATTTAGATAATTGTATTAATGGTGACAATGTTTTTTAATTATTGCTAAACCATTTTGTATCATTCCGAATTCCCTATTGTATTTCGAATGATTTTCAACGATTTTTAGGACAACTTCACGTTAAATATTTGGATATGTATTTTTTAATGTGGAAACTTGAGAACTCTTTCAGCTGTCGTTTCCTAATTTCCATCCTTATTAAATGTCTTGAAACAATAAACTAGTTTGTTAAAATTGAATTGGATAAACTGATATTGATTGACACAATAAAAAAATCATGAAGAAAAAGTTGTAAATCGAAAATATTCCATAGGCATTTGGAGGTATTGAAGAAAGATTGAATATGTCTAAAACAGAAAGAAATATGAACATGTTAATAATTAAATATAAATATTAACATGTTAACAGTTAGCTAACTAGGCTAAGCCATTTTTGTCCAACTAAGTATTTCCAAAGAATGACATTATCAGTACTTTAAAAGTAACAATATAATTATTATTTGAGCTTCTTTGGAAGTGATTATAAGTAACTTCCAATGAAGTGATTGAATTTATATTAATCATAAATTAAGATTCACTGTTTGTGTTTTCTTAATATAAAAAAACATTTCTTTTATTAAAAATATTAAAAGTTTTCTACTCTCAACAAGAACCGCGTTTTGAGGCATTTAAATATCAGAAACAAGAAAAAAATATATATTTCTAGTATTAAAATGGAAGCAGAGCAGTTGCGGCTGTTCTTATTTTTTTTCTTGTTCTTGTACATATTTCAAGTAAAGTCCTTAAGTGTTCTTATCTAAACAGTGTAAAAGTAGATAATTCCAGAGTAATTAACTGCATTTTGCTTTTTTATTGCTTACCTTTTTTGGCCAGCGAGCTGACCTTTTTTAGTACCTTGTTGATGCTCACTATTGGAGTTTTGGCCAAGACCTAAGAACTAATAAACAGAAAAAACTAATTTTGTATAAAATATAATATTCAAAAATGTAAAAAGTAGAAAATGTTTAAGTAGTGGTAACTAAATAGAAGACACAAAGTACAAGTATCTCTCACAAAAAAGGTGGTAATCATTGATAACACGAAGTGGAGCACAAAATATTCAAGTATTTTCGTGGGGATTTTTCTTTCGTTTATAATCTTAATTACATGTTCATTATAAAACATTGCGGTTTTACTTTATGAGACATGAACCGTAAAAAAAGGTGAACAACTGGGTAAAAAATAGAAGAAAAGTTCATGAAAAAGGTAGAAATAGAGAATAATTATGCAAAAAGGAATTAAATATAAATAAAAAATAATGAAACAGATTGTTACTTTGTTACTTATATCTATCTTTGAACAAACTAATAAAATTAAACTAATAATCTTGCTAAGAAATTGTCTACATAATAGTACTTGCTTTTATGGGACGAAGTCTTTTGTTTAAGTAAAATAAAAGAAAAACGCTACAGGCCAGAATGAATGAATGAATGAATGAATGAATGAATGAATACAAATTCTATTTATTCCATCTCACACTGTAATTATAAGAATAAATATTTTACTTTCATTTTAAAAGGGCTTTTTTATTATTTTGCGAAAAGATATTATTTTAAGTAAATAAAATATTAAATTATATGTTTTGTGTCATATTTCACATTTTTATATACACATTTATATTAAGTCAAATAGTCTTATATGTATATATTCAGAATAAAAATCTTAAGAAATGCCATTAATATTCAGAACATAAAGATTGAGTTTCATATAAATGGTATATTAATTTCAAAACATAGAAAATTATCCAAAATATACCACCTTATATTTCAATTTATTAAGACATTTTTTTTTCTAGCCGAGCACTTTCAGATATATGTTTTCAAAAAACCGGTTCACTAAAACCGAAATATGTAATAAAAATCGGATTTTCGGTTAACCAGGTAACGGTTTATAAACACTATCCATTTACTTAAATTTTTATGTAGCCAATACTTTTTGTAAATGTATTTTTCATTTTACATTATTTTTGCAATTGTAAATGGCCCCGAAAAAATAGGGAGAAAGTTCTTAACTGATAACGTCAAAACTATATTGTGTTTGTGCAAATTAATATATATTTAAAATAATTCCTTATAACTTAAGGAAACCAAAAAGTCTTTTTGAAGGGGTCATATGTTTGTCAAATATTTTTTAGGTGTGAACGTAACTTTTGTCAGAAATGTCGAGAGTTTTAACGTGAGCACCTGCCTTGACGGCCTAATCTCACGGTGGTCTTTTTCATCCACAGGGTAGATTTGAGAACGGTTTACCATCGCCCCTTTGTTCTTAAATGAAGAACGTAGGTGGCAATTTTTGTACATTGGTTCTGACCGGTCCATGCACAAGTACTTTGCTGGAGTACTCGAGCTATCTAATCTCTTGACCATTGGATGGCCTCTATTGATTCGGCAACAGCACCTTTAGACGTAACCCGTAGACAGAAGTACGGTCTATCAATAAACCGTGGACATTGTTCTTACTCACAGGGACACACTGTGGTAATTCTGATATGAACAGAGTAAACTCTGAACATATCTGGACAAGGAAGGAAAATTCAATTCATCATTCAACCCAGCACACATCTCATTTATACGACACAATCATAAGAGAAAAAACATACGACACATTCATTAGGTAGACGGGTGGGGTAAGGCCCGCCGAACCTCACATTCATCCCGTACCATATACAATTAATACCAACTCATTCCAGTCACTCAACTACGGGGTATTTGTTGTTTTCAGCACCGAACTTATCCCGAAATATTGAATATTATCATACATCAGTCTTTTAACCGCCACTTACTCTCCCCACGAAATTGGGTTTAAACCAAAGCCACTACGTAAATCCGGAAACCAACTGACTAGCCAGGACATAGTCCTGCAGGCAACTGGCCACCCGTAGTACTAGATTATGTGCTCTAGTTATTTTATGGTAAAACCATTCCAGATTAAAGTTTGTGTCACTCCGTAAACGAATCCATGAGGTCGAACTTTCTTATATTATTTACCCGAAACTTTTTGAGACACATTAGCTTACATACTCAACTCACCCCTCTGAATTCGCAGCAAATTGTTGAAACGACATTATGATAATATTTCATAAAAAAGATACTTTATTCTTAGTATACATATGTTTCCCAATAAACAGTCTCTAATCCTTTTGTTTATTGAGTACAGTTTTTATTAATATATTTTATATATTTTCTTGTGAATCCTTTTCAAGATATTATTTTAAGATATTTTAACTTTTTGTTATCAAGTTTATTGTTTAGCAAGATTAAACATGTTTATATTACATGTACCTTGTTGGTTATTAAAATAAATATGGTTTAATAACAAGTAAGAGTCTCATCAGTCTTTTGTGTATTTTACAATTTTTGCCGCTATAATTATAGAGGATGTTAAAACAAAGTAAAATATAATTATAGAAACAAATTTTCACTAAATATTTAATAAATTAATTTAAATTGAAAAAATACAAGTTTTTAAAATTTAAAATAAATATAAATTATGATTATAAGGTAAAATTTATAACAGAAGAATTAACATAATAATTATTTTCAAAAAGAGTGTTTTTAATAATGATATATTTTGGATATTGTTAATACATATTAGCATAACAAAAATAAAATATTTGTCACGATTCAAAAATATACAATTTTTTTTCATTACCAAAACACACACTTTATTTCTAACTTTGAAGGTCGTCTTCAAAAGACATTTTTATTGTTTGTGCATGTTGTGACACAACGAAGGAGTGGGAGTCTCTACAATTTAGTTTTAGTGTGAAAATATTCAATAATCTTTTAAACAAGGTTTTACGCGAAAACAAAAAAATATTTATTTATAAAAAAAGAACAAAAGTGTATTAAATGCCATTTTGACTGACTCATTAGTGACATTTGAAATTGATTATGAAATTGTGTGTGAACGTTAATTAACACACATACACACACAGTCACACGCAACATTTACACACACACAATAAGAATTTTCATGCCATCACCTTGTCGCAGTTGTAGTCAAATATTGTTAGAAAGTTTTCCAATACAATAATTCAAACATTTCAAAAATTTCATCAACATTTAAGAAATACGGTATTACGAAATGAATTTGTTAACAAAAAACACAAACCGAATAACAGTCATTTATTATATGTTAAATAAAATGAAATTGTTATTGTTATTTACGTAATAAATATGTATGTTTAAACATTAGAAAAAATGTGTTAACATGCATTTGTGTATCAGATTTCTTAAATAAGATTTATTATTAAGTTTATTAAGGATTTGTTGTTTTTTAAGAAATTTACCATTTGAACTTTTACTAGACTATAGACTAGACTATAGACTAGACTATAGACTAGACTATAGACTAGACTATAGACTAGACTATAGACTAGACTATAGACTAAACTATAGACTAGACTATAGACTAGACTATAGACTAGACTATAGACTAAACTATAGACTAGACTATAGACTAGACTATAGACTAGACTATAGACTAGACTATAGACTAGACTATAGACTAGACTATAGACTAGACTATAGACTAGACTATAGACTAGACTATAGACTAGACTATAGACTAGACTATAGACTAGACTATAGACTAGACTATAGACTAGACTATAGACTAGACTATAGACTAGACTATAGACTAGACTATAGACTAGACTATAGACTAGACTATAGACTAGACTATAGACTAGACTATAGACTAGACTATAGACTAGACTATAGACTAGACTATAGACTAGACTATAGACTAGACTATAGACTAGAATATAGACTAGACTATAGACTAGACTATAGACTAGACTATAGACTAGACTATAGACTAGACTATAGACTAGACTATAGACTAGACTATAGACCAGACTATAGACTAGACTATAGACTAGACTATAGACTAGACTATAGACTAGACTATAGACTAGACTATAGACTAGACTATAGACTAGACTATAGACTAGACTATAGACTAGACTATAGACTAGACTATAGACTAGACTATAGACTAGACTATATACTAAACTATAGACTAGACTATAGACAAGACTAAAGACTAGACTATAGACAAGACTATAGACTAGACTATAGACAAGACTATAGACTAGACTATAGACTAGACTATAAACTAGACTATAGACTAGACTATAGACTAGATTATAGACTAGAATATAGACTAAACTATAGACTAGACTATAGACAAGAATATAGACTAGACTATAGACTAGACTATAGACTAGACTATAGACTAGACTATAGACTAGACAATAGACTAGACTATAGACTAGACTATAGACTAGACTATAGTCTAGACTATAGACTAGACTATAGACTAGACTATAGACTAGACTATAGACTAGACTATAGACTAGACTATAGACTAGACTATAGTCTAGACTATAGACTAGACTATAGACTAGACTATAGTCTAGACTATAGTCTAGACTATAGACTAGACTATAGACTAGACTAGACTATAGTCTAGACTATAGACTAGACTATAGACTACACTATAGACTACACTATAGACTACACTATAGACTAGACTATAGACTAGACTATAGGTAAATTATTTTTATGACTATGTGCTTACTGTTACCGAAAAATGATTCTGACTTTAAACTTGAAAAAAATCCAGGCCTTCAGACCTATATTTAAATTTATCGTTCAACCATGAAATGCTAAGGTAGTATGTATTTGAATATAAGGCGGCCAGCTAAGACGTTTTCAAATCACACTAGTATTTAGATAAATTTATGCAAGTACATCTATAACCGTTACTTACGAAGTCTGTGACCTTCACAGATTGTATTTTAAATAATTTTCAATGTTATTACATTTGTTGTTCTTACTTTTTGTTTATTTGAATATTATGATTAATGGTACTTTTTCCCACTTAAAAATACTTAATTCTTGTTTAGTACTTTCTAATGCTTAAAAAAGTTTAATATTTTATATTTTTTATGGTGTTATTACAGCGATTAATGTTTAAGTTATGGGACAGACAGTGACAACATTAGGCTAAATACTAATCGTTTTTCAAAATAAAAAGAAACTTGGTTAAATTTGTTTTTATTTAATCTTTTTTTTTTGTAAGAAGTTTTGTTGGCTAAACAAGAATATTAATAAATATATTTATTAAAGTAAATACTTTATGAATTAAATAGCTTTTGAAATGTGTAACCTTTTAATACATAATATAAGAACTTTTTGATGTTATTACATTGTTATAGTTTAGTAAATTATAGAGTGTTAATTTAAGTTTCTCGTTTTTGTTGCTTTAATTTATTTAGTCATATTGTATAGCCATTTGTACTAAAAATTTATTATTATTTGTATTTATTTTGTAAGAAATTTCCTGCGATTTATTAGGACAGATAATAGTTTTATGATGATTCAGGTAAAAATTTACACAAACTTTAATCAAGATTTCAACAAAAAAAACTCTGGAAAACGAAATTCATCTCATGTGAATGTCTCTGTTATAAAAAAAGAAATAAAAACGAAATAAGTAATATAAATTCATAGTAAATATAGACAATAAACTTAAATATTTACTAAATTGCTTTATAACCAATTTCTCTAAATTTCCCATAAAGTTTTTTATTTCTATAGTTTATGTTTATCTATAGGAACACATACTTAGTAGCTATCGGGGACAACTACTTGTATACACTGAGTTACAAAAGTAATTGGTTTATTGCAATATAAGCTTTTTAATTAAAGTTTTGTTTCAATTCTTAATATTCGCAAAGATAATGGTTCGTTTTTTTCAGATGTTACTTCTTTGGTCGCAAACTTCCCGAAAGTGGATTTACTCTACAATTTGGGTGTATTAGATATATTTCCTCTACAATATGTTTATATTTGATGAATTTATCCTTCTTTCAAACTAACTAACTAACTAACTAACTAACTAACTAACTAACTAACTAACTAACTAACTAACTAACTAACTAACTAACTAACTAATTAAATAACTAACTAACTACTTAACTAAGCATCTAACTAACTTACTCTTAGTTATTTAGTTTGTTTACATTTTCAATTTATACCTTTAATTTCAATTCTATACAAAAATTGTCTGTTTACATATGTTACTAACTGTATAATTACAAAGCCAACAGTTTATTTAATGTCTTATATGTTCGAATACTACATTCATTCATACTCCTCAAAAAGAATATTCAAACATTCGCACACACGCATAAAATGAACATCAGGCAGGTGATTTTTCTATCAATTTGGCACTTTTAACGATTGCGTGCTCTGATCAAATATTCTTCCATTGAATGACTCCAAACAAGATTCGCTTACAACATTTTTACTAATTGTTATTGTTGTTATATTTCGTTACTGCCACTGTTGCTTCCACATTGTGGCACCAACAAACTCACTTACTCATTCTGCATAGAAATTCTGCTGAAATTCCTTTAATTATTATTTTTGTCGTTTGTATATTTTGTAGCTTATTTTTTGCCATTTCTTTTGGTGGTAAAAATGTTGACGGGTGCTGAGTTATTAATAAACAAATAAAAAATATAATAATGATAGAAATAATAGTAGTAATAAACCAAAAAAAGGAAAGCGATAAAACAAGGTCAAAAATGTTTTTTTTTTGTCTTTGCTATTTTTTTTTACTATTACTCAGCCTATGACCATGTTGGTTGGAAAACTTTTATGAAAAAGACGAATTATGAAGGTCAAGTTCTACAGTTTACACTTAAGTAGTGTTTTTAAAGTTGGCTCATGGATATAAAACTTTGGATGTACTCATGTCTCCGCTATCAAATTTATGTATAAGTAATGCCTACTCAACATCAAAACTAGCGGTATGAATCAAAGCCGACTTAATAAAGTTCACACTGATATTTTTATGCAATACTTCGACCAGTTTTAAGTTGACAGGGTGCTTCGTTATTGCATTAAAGGTATGCTAAGGAACTATTTCCCGGTATACTAAGATGATATTTTATACTCTTTACTCTTTGAAATCATGATTAATAGCCTTTTAAGGACCCTAATCTAGATCTGTCTGCTTAGCAGACATCAGAATCATTTTCTCTTAAAAGTATTACGACATTACTTTTAAGAGAAAATGATTCTAATAATATGTGTAAAAGAGATGGATTCTAGCGATAGGCGATGTTAACCTGTCGAAGTCGCCACAAAGAAAATAGGACCAACGAAGCACATCATGCATAATATGAGCACAAAATAAGATCAATTCTAATTTATGCTTTAATAATCTGGTGGACTTCTTTAGACAAAAAGTGTAATTTTATACTAGTAGAAATCATCGAACTACTACCTCTCCCAGAGATAAGATTAACTTTACATGGGTTCCAGGTCACTTGTAAGTAGTCGCAACGAACGATCGATTGTACTAGCTTTAAAGGTAGCTCGAGTTATGCTATGTAAACACGGTTATTAGGTTTTACAACGTTGGCAGTAAAATGTGTAGAAAATGTCTAATAACACTACCAACTTACAACTTTTGTTTTGCAATATTGTCAGTAATGCTTTTTCTGACAAGGTAATGCTTTTTATGACAAGGTAATGCTTTTTCTGACAAGGTTGTTAGATATTTTCATGTCGGCTTTTAGTTTACTCGACAAAAACTAAACCATTCGAAAGTCCTTGAAAACATGAAACAAAGATGGAACCAACAAATAAGAAGCCTACTCAAAACCAGCAAATATGAGATTAATATGGAGTTATAGATTCTGAGTGGGCACGCAGGATTACGGGATCAGCTGTACAAAATTGGAATGTAAAGCTTTCTTTGTCATTGTCAGGCTTACGATGAAAATAGATCCAAATATCTTCAGAGTGATACTATACCGGATATAAAATCGCTCACGATTTTATAGGAATCTTAATTATGAAAATTTTATAGTTGTCTTTCTTCGGATTTGATGTATTATAATTCCTCCTTTCAACCCTGCTTTAAAATTACTAGAACTTAGTACTACAAGATTTAAACTATCATAAAAATGTCATACTCCTTTGGAACTACAGAATTTATAAAATCTAATGAATCTTTAGGTGTTCGAGAGTATTCTATGGGCATATCTATGAATTTACTTGACAAATTCAGAACAACATATCAACAATTCTGAATGTGAAAATGATTAGTTTTTGCAATACGAAAACAAAAAAATCAAAAACTTCTACACTTTTACATTTCAACATACCTTAAAAATCTTCCGACCTTTATTTAAAATTGATTTACTAGTACATACATATATTTAAGTTTAACAAAATGTAATACCCATGTAATTATAAGTTCGATAAACTTTTGTCAAAGTAAAAGAAAAATAGAGTTAAATTTCGTAATTTAGCAAGAATTTCCTTAAACCTAACAATGAAAGTGTCGTTATCATTAAAACTGTTATACACAAGATAAGTGACTAACTTACTGGTTCATAATAGATGTAAAACAATAAGTATGATTGAGATAACTAAAGTCAATCAGTTGAAAAAATAAAAAAAATCTTACCTCTTCTTTATGAAAATGAACCCGGTAACAGAATTAAGTTTAAAGTTGTCGGTCTTTTCATATTTTTAACCGTTACATTTTGTTTTTTTTGTGGCAATAATAACCGTGTGATAAGGGTGAGTTTTACTTTCTATTTGTTTTGGTTGTTGCTGCTCTTGTTGTTAATTTCCCTTTGAGGTTGTAGAATTTTGTTGTCGTAGTCTTTTGTACATTTGAAAAAGTTCAAAAACAGTAAAGCGACTCTTAATTCAAAAAGTGTTTAAAAATACACCATCATAATTTGGTGTCACAAGGAACAGCAATGGAATGACATGAATACAATACCACTGTTTGGAAATTTTGTTGGTAGTGGTAGTGATGTTGACGATGACGACAACAATGTCAACTGTATAACGTACCTTTCATAACAAATGAAACAATAAAAACAATAACAACAACATGATGAAAAACAAAAGGCGACAAGATAAAGTGTTGCCGCCAATTCCAACCCATTTCAAAATCAGCAGCACAACTCCTGTTTTATTTCTATTTCTAGATTTTTGTTATTGTTTTTGTAGTTGCTGTACTTTCAATTTTTCATCCTTGTTAAAGTATAAAAATACTAACAAAAATAAATCTAAAATATTAGATTTTTCCCTCTATTTTCATGTATTTTAATAGAAAATTGTATTATTGTGTTTCAGAGGATGTTAGATATTGTATGTTTAATAGGACGTTTGCATCGACAAGAACTAAAGTTTATAAATAATTCAATCTGTTGTAGAAACATTTGTTTAATTTTGGTAAACAGTGTATGTTACAATACCTTGATGTTACTTTTGTCTTCTTGTTGAGATAGTGGATTTCAGATTTCAAAAATTTCTCAAGAAATTGTAAGTTTTACAAAAATGTGATTCGGAATTTTTTTATGAATAGATGTAAAAAGGTTAGTTTAATATAATTATGCGAAAAAACGCGATTTTGAAAAGGTGGTCTTTACGCCCTTATTCGCATCCATGCTTCATATGTATGTATGCAGTATAATTTTCATTTTCAATAAAATGGAATACCAGTAATAAAATTCCGACAAATGAAAACGTAACATGACGTATGATTTATATAAAAAAATAAAAATAATGCTTATACGTCATTTTATTTACTAACTGTATCGAAATAACTTTGAAAACAATAAATTAACCTAAAGTTAAAATTAATCGTTTCTATGTCAATAGACAGTAAATACAGCATTCGATAACAAACCAGCATGAGTTATTGTAAAATGATATCGATAAAAAAACATATAAAAATTAAAACTATATTGCAATTACAAATAAGGATTAAATTTTGTACGAATGAATAATGAAATATTTTTTATATAAATCTTTTTTAGAAAATAAAAAAAAATATTTTTTACATAAATCTGCTTTCTGTCTTGAGCATTAGTTGTAAAAGTGGTTTTTATTAAGACACTTAAGTAAAATGGCAAGAGATTTTAAAACTTGAAACAAATCTAGACACACAATATTAGAAATAAATAAAAATTCTTTAAAGATTTTTAGTACAATGATGTGCAAAATTGTATGTGCATATTTGATTAAAGATGAGACACAAAATCCTAATAGATAAAAAGCAATGCAAAAAGGAACGAAAAAAGAATCTGGGATTTTACTTAATGTGAAAATCTCTCAAACATAGTCTTTGAATGTCTAAGCGTAGCAGTACAATGTACGAAACATTTATCGAAATCATTGAAATGTAATAATCTAAATCACTTAAGATTCAAATTTTCTGCAAAAGCAAAAACCGAATATGCAAATGTATGTGAACGAGTATTCTAAATGGGAAAACGAACGAAAGTAAACTTTTTAATAAAAAATCAAATGTATTAGTTTCAATCGTATCATTAGAAACACACATTGTATACACACGGATTTGTATGGATACAATATGATGGGGATGTACACGTTTCTAATATTCCACTTTACTTACATACTTGCAGCATACCATAACAAGTAACACATACTACATACATGTTGCACACGCTTACACATCTACACAGACACTTCCACAAAGAAAAGCAGTGATTGTCTATTTAATATACCAATATGTTCATTGTAACTTCAAAAAAATAGTACTTCTGAGTCCATTAAACATAGGGAAGCAAAATTGCGATATTCGAGATCATAGAATTTGTTATTAATATTATATAATTCGGCCTAAATCGATTTTTAGTTGATCTAATATCCTATTTTATTTTAATAAAAAATACAGTTATAGATGGTGTATGGCTCCAATAGTCGGACTTAACCTGGTATGATTTCATACTTGTTTCGTTTAAAATTTCTAAAGTAGTATGAGTACATACAAGTGTTTGGATATGAGTGTTCAATTTATTTTGTACCTAGTGTTTCTACAGTTTTGCTCTACATTCATAATACAAATCAACAAATACAAACAATGTCGAAGTCGTCAACACCATCGCCATCATTGTATTAAAAAGGATAAGGCCAACACACGTTCAAACATTCTTTGCAGTTGTTACTATGTACAAAATGTACTTATGTACCAAACACTTTAGATGTATGTATTTGTGTGTTTTATAGGTTTGTACGTGTATATGTTTGTACATTTCCTCATACATAAAGTCAATATTTAGAAAACGAATTCTATCTATCGAATGCTTGTGTGTTCTTTTGTATAGAAAGAATATCATCCATTTAATGAAACGAGTGGGATATCTTTCATTTTTTACGATTTCTAATTTTTTTCGATTTTTTGTGAAACAAGTTTCACATGATGGTATTTTCAATTATGTTGCTTACCTGTAATCCGCTTACAGTACACAGTTCCGGAGGCTTAACTTCGATTTGTGTTCCACTATGTATGACATCGGTACTGCCACTGCTACCAATAATACCAACACTACTGCCATCAGTATTAGAACTGCTGATGCCACCGCTGCTACTGCTGCCTGTAGTGGTTAAATCTTCTGGGGATATTGGCGGACAAAGACTGTGGTCGGTCAGATCTGTAAAAAGCACAAAAATACAGAAAAAATGGTACATGCGTTGGCAATTCAAAACAAAATATATGAAATACTATTGGCACGAATGCAAGACAAACTTCATTGGTATTACATTTATGAAAGTTCATATTCAGTATAAACATACATATGTACATAAATATATACGTTCAAATCAATGAATATTAGATTGAACCAAATCCATAGTTTGTATTTTATTGTTATTATTATATAATTAAAAAAAATTAATGAAGAAATAAAAAAATACATACATACAAATTGAATTACTTTCACTGTATTTCACGTAATAAAATGTTTTGCATTATTTATGCAAAAGTTTTTGCCATAAATCAGTGGATTGTTGATGAAAATCTTTAACATGATATGCCAAAATAAGAGATAGTTTGTAAAACTTTTGCCTATAACTGTAAATATGTTTCATCCTCTTTGATGCTATGGTGTATTCTATATACAGTGCAACTGACCGATTTGCGCAACAGCTTATTTTTTTAAATTACAGTCTTTATAATAGCAACTTTTTTCAAAAAATGGTCGCGATAAAAGAAACTTAAACTTTTTTATGGCAAAAGAAATATTTTTTGGAAGTAAGTTTTTGATTTATTTTATTTTCATTAACTTTATTTTTTTAGTCAGTGTAATTTGATTTGATCAGTGCAACATTTCTCAAATTGCAACAAGCCAGATTTCCTTTCGGTTGCGCAAATCGAGCTCGTATTGTATTAGATTACATCAATGTGTAATGGTTATTTCACAAAAATTATATGTATTTATTTTTAAATAAAACTCATATTTGTTAATTTTTATATAAATTAATTAATTGCAAATAAGCAATTTAAAAATCAAGATGCTCATGATAAGTGTGGATATAGTTCGATAAAATTTTCATCTTATTCCAAAAAATATCTTGTTTTTATTTTCTTCTTTTTGTGAAGTTTACTATTTTTCATATTTATTCCTTATTTAAAATATTATTTTCCATTTCTTACCTCCGGCTCGGCCATACTGTGCCAATTCAATTGAGATACTAGTACCGCGTGGACAACTTAGCGACAGTTGTTCTGAATCACAGCCAGCCCGTTGATAAGTTCTAAGTGTAGCTGCCAATAAAGCTGAAATGAAACGAATGAAATTTGTATTATTTCTACTTGAATAGAGTTAATGGAATTTGTGTTTTAAGCGGAAATGACATCCTACATCGTTTTTGTACAAATATCAGATTTAAAATGAAACAAAGTTATACTAAAACATATTGACTTACATACATACAAGAAACATACATACATAATTTTTCTCTAAAAAAACACCCATTAAACATAAGTAAGCGCATTTTACAATCAATAGTTTTTATGTTTTACAATTGTTTAGTTTTGAACATAAAATTGTACGGATGATGATACTCTGTAACACATTTAAACAACCAACCAAAATAACACTTAAACAAAATATGTACAATTCAAAAAGTAACAAGTAATAGCATTATATTCGACTTTACTTAATCTTATTTACCTAACTTTCAAATTTTGCAAACTTTCTATTTTAATATAAGCATCAGGGGCTTGGGTTATTAATGGTCCTTACTCTTTAAAAGGGTAACTATGGACTGATTCTTAGGAAATTTTTATATTCGTGTTTTTAACAGATACATACGGACAGACATAAATATACAAGATTTATATATGTTTTACAAACGTAATGATACATAAAAAAAGTTAAAAAAAACACATACTAACTGTGAATGTCCCATCTGTTTAAGGGTTCTTCGTAAGTCTCATATAGTAACATACTTAATGGTATTCTGTGTATTGATGTAGAAATAACCAACTGTTTAAAATGAGAACTTTACAATGTATAAACATTGCTAAATGCACACTGGTAGTATATATTTTTATGTATCATTGATTTTGTTTCAGTTTTATTTTTTATAAAGCTGATACTTCCGAATTAATTTTCAATATTTAATATAGATATTTATTTTCTGAGAGAAAATTTATATATACATACATGTGTATATTCCTGTTCCTTTTTTATAAAAACATATTTACTGTTCGTAATTTATAAGAACAGTAAACAATATAAATATTTGCTAGCAAGCCAACGGCGACTTCGAAAAAATCTAAGTTCATTTTTAAATTTTACAAGCTATAAATTGCCAAAATTTACTGTATGTTTAGTTTTTTTCGATGTAACAAATTCTGTTTGTAGCATTTCAATCAACATTTGAACAAATATTTTCGCTTTATTTATTTCGTTTGTTGTTAGGGGGCAGTTTAAATAAAATTATATAAAAACCAAAATTAAATACTTGTTTATGTTGAAACTAGTGTTGTCATATACAAAAATTTTACTTATTTGTAAATTTTTGGAAAAATTGGATGATTTTAAATCGCTATTATATTAATATATATGTTTAAAAATGTTTATCTAGGTGGATTTGTTAGTTACTCTTTACCAGTTCCTGTAGGCAAAATATACTAAATATATTTGTTCAATTCACAATCAAGTTGTATATTGTATCTACTAAAGTGTAATAACAGCGATTTGTAGCAAGTCATAAGTTTATGTTCACAATAAAAAAACAATCATAACAAACAATGTCAAAAGTAGAAAAAACCATATAATATTAAACTAATTAAACGAGCAAAATAAACCAAATTCATTTCTTTTTATTTAAAATTATATTATTTTTATTATTCCACAGAAATGTTTGTTTCGTTTTGGTAAACAGCTGTTTGTTTGTAATTTCTGTGTTACCACTTATTCGTTTTTTATACCAAAATCAATTGAATTTTTTATTTATTTGCTGAAATAAACAATTGACAACACTGAATTTTCTTACGACATTTGAAAAACATATGAAAAATTGTCGTAAGAGTTGTATAGAACTTTTGCATAGAAAATACCAACAACATTGTTATGACTATTGTAGCAGCTGCTGACATACAACGCATACAACGCTACAACATCGATTGTGAATTGAACAATTATATTTGAAAATTTAAATATATTTAGTTTACAGGGGTTGTTTCATATAAATTACTTCGCTTATTAACATTTAACTCTTTGGACTTGTTAAATAATTTTACACTTTATAGCAGTCTTGTTGTCAATGTTCAACCTTATAGAAAGTGAGCGATAAGTATTTTTAAGTGAAATACTTATTTTGTTTTTTAAGTAAATAACGTTTTCTTTAAACTTCAAGCAAATAATTTCTTAATCATGATTAGAATTGAAATGCCTTATTGTTGGTAAACCTTCTAAATTTAAATCTCATGACATGAAAAGAATGTATTTCTTTTATGTTCTTTTATCTTAAACATCCTGTTGGTTTCAATCAGTGGTACGCATTATGCATCCTTCCGTAGCATACAGCTTTGTGTGACAAAGTGAACAGAATCCCTAACGAAAGAAATATATACATATAATATACGCATTATATATTTAAAAGTAAAAAAAATAACATTATTTTTTTCTTAATAATACTATGTTATGAAATTTAATCTTTAAAATTGGCAAAAAAAAAAACTTTTTTTCGTTTTCAGAAAGTGAAAAAAGGATATCTTGGAAATTATTTAATTAATATAAAGCTTGGTGTCTACAATTTTTATTTGCTTTATATATCTTTCTATTCAGAAATGTAAAGTTGATTATTGAATTTTTATTCTAATTAAAAATATTAAGTTGAAAAAGATTTTTAGGAATCACATGCTTAAACAGTATTTCCCATTTTAGTCTTTTCATTCGTTCATATTTATCATTGTCAGAAAAAGACGCTGACTTTGTAAAATATTTTTCCATGGTTTGGTATCGCTTTGTATCAAAGTAATGAGATGTAAAGAAAAATTGAGTTGCATTTTATGAATATAATAAATAGAAACCATGTTTTACAAAAGAATCAAGCTTTACAAGAAGACAGACATTAAAAATATTTTTATTTTTTCAATGTATATAAGTGGATAAAATATTTGATGGCCTTCAAAGCTCTTTTGAAGGAATATGAAAATTTAGTTTAAACTATGTATGTAAATATTAAAAAATTTTCAATTTAAATTTTTTTGACAACATGTATTTCGCAATAAAGGAACGACCGGTTTGTTTTACTTTTTTATACAGTATACCATATCAAATGTAATTCGAATGTCCGTTCACCGAAGGACGTTTCTAATATTAATAAACAGGTAACAGTGCTATATTCGCCTGTGCCGAATCTTATGTACCCTTTACCATGATGTGTAAAAAAACCATTCAAAAAAGTCGCCTTTTATAGGTTATCACTTATTTCGTTCCCTACATGCTTAATTTCATGTTTCTAGATTCAAAGTTAGAAAAAATTTATAAAGTAATCAGGACTCTGCATACCTTATTTCATGTTTCTAGTTTCAATATTATAGAAAATTCGAAAAGTACCTTTTGAATAACGAAAAAGTTACAAGAAGTTCCCTCTTATGGGTTCTCACTTAATACGGGCTCTACATACTTTATTTCACGTTTCTACGCAGAAAAAACATGGTTGGTTAAAATTATGATTTTGGTTAAAATTATGATTGTAGTCTAAAGATATTATGGTTATTGTAACAATTTTAAAATATTATATTATGCTTAAAACTAGCTTATATATTTTATCATAATATTTTTTTATTTTCCATAATATTGTTTGTCATACTTGACTATAATGGTTATTGTAAGTTTTAATATTTATTAGTAACATAATATGTTTTCATCGTTACCATTACATAGTTATTGAAAAAATAATTATTTGTCAGTGAATCATACTCAAACACAGTAACAACAATATTGTATAAATAGAATTAAAATAACAATTATATGTTTTTGATAACAATATATTGTTACCATAGTTTAATGTATAGTAAAGGGCGCAGTACCCATGTCGAGCTATATTTTTTCGCTGAGTGTATTTTCAATAGGCGCTTTTTTTGAATTGTATAATCTTCCTTTATTTACATCTTTACTTACTAAATATTTACAAATGAGATCTTATCTTTATATAGATATTACAACAAATAATGAATTGACTAGTGATATTTACAATATTTTTTTTTTAACTTTATAATCTTTTCTAAGGTAAAATGGGAAAAACCTTTATATGATTTTAAATGAATTCAAATATGAAGAAAAATTATATAGGTTTAAAGTGGTGCTATTAGTTGTAATAGCACCGTATAAACATATCATTTTCGGTTTGGTGATTTGCATTTAACTTTGTATAATTTCTACACATTCTCTTATCATGGGATAAGAAGAACTTTCAATTTTTTCATAAAACTTGTTTTTAATTCTTTTTATATAATCAATAATTCTTTCGTAACCGGTTTCTTCGTGGATAAGGTGTGTTGGGTATCTCCAGTGTTTGTTATATATCATTTTGAGACATTTGTTTTGAATAACTTGCAAACGATTCAAGTGACAGTTAGCTACAGTACTCCATACAGGACATGCATATGTTAATATGGGTCTTATAACACTTTTAAATAGAAGATTCTTATTTTTCATGTTCAGACATGAACATTTATTTAGCAATGGCCATAGGGCTCTAAAAGCTTTAGTTGCTTTTATGCAGATTTCATTGATATGCCGTTTGAATATAAGTTTTTTGTCCAACGTAACCCCCAAATATTTTACATCGTTTTGTATATTTATAGCATTATTTCCTATTAACAAGGGACGCCGGGCCAATCTTTTAGGGGATTTGTTGAATGGAAAATTTATAGCCTGAGTCTTAATTGGGTTTGTTTTGATTTTCCATTTGTTAAAATATTTGTTGCAACTTACAAGTCCTTTTTCCATTTTCTTTAAGAGAGCACCGGTACTCTTGCTTGAAGTAATTAAAGCGGTATCATCTGCGTAATATGCAGTTTGCATGTACTTCGGAACTTTAAAGTCGGATGTATATATTGAATATAGGAGTGGTGGCAAAACAGATCCTTGTGGCAGCCCAGTGGAAATATGTTTGTCAGATGAGGTCGCATTTTTAATTGAAACTTTGAAAATTCTATCGTCCATAAAATCAGCAATAAGTTTACTAAGATATTTCGGGATATTAGTAAGTAAAAGTTTATATAAAAGGCCGTTATGCCAAACAGTATCAAACGCCTTTTCTACATCTAGCAGGATAAGGCCCGTTGATTTTTTGCTGTTCTTATTAGCAATTATTTTATTTTTTATCCTTTTTATTTGGTGAGTAGTGCTATGATCTTTTCTGAACCCAAATTGTTCTTTAGCAACAATGCAATTTGAATTTACAAATTCACTTAGGCGTAAATGATGTAAAATTTTTTCCAATATTTTACCTAGATTGCTTAGCAAGCTAATAGGTCTGTAGCTGGTAGGGCTGTTTTTAGGTTTATTTGGTTTGTTTATAGCTATAACCTTAGGATTTTTAATTTTTTTTGGGAAATAATTAAGTTTAATGCAACTGTTGAAGAGAATAACTAACAAATTCAACGCTTTAATTGGCAGGTTCTTTAAAAGTATATTAGTGATATTGTCAAACCCAGGTGATTTGGAGGCTTTTAAAGATGACGCAACACTTGTTATTTCTCCAAGATTTGTAAAAATGGCGGAATCAGAAGATGGGTCCTCCTTCCTAAAATCATTAACTCTTGCGTTAATGAATTTATCCATTGAATGTTTGTAGCTTGAGGTAAGATTATTTGCTTGGACAAATGTATTTGCTAAAATTTCAGCTTTCTCCTTATCATCTGTTATTTTGGTATTTCCATAGTTGATATATGGAATTTGGTGTTTACCTTTTTCTCGCAGACTTCTGCTAATTCTCCAGAAAGTCGTATCTCCTGGTTTTAAATTAGATAGTAATTGACACCATTTATTATTGCGTTCTGCTTTGATGTTTTTATCTATCATTTTAGTAAGAAGGTATATTGATTATAAAATTGTTTCTCAACTGCATTTGAAGTTCTTATACGTTTTCTTTTGTAACTTCTTCTTAGTTTTATATATTTACAGATATTCTCAGGCAATTCAAAATAGTTTCGTTGAGTAACTTTGGGAGTTGATGCATTTCTTGCTTCTAAAATAATGTTGGTTAATTTGTTAATTTCATTATCAATTGTTTGCTTTGAATTGTATTCATCTATATTGAATACTATATGATTGTCTACAAAATTCTTAAAAATGTTCCAGTTCGTTAGTCTATGATCATAGTAACTGATATCAGCAATTGATGCCTTCGATCGTTTTATGGTGCAAATAATGGGACGATGATCTGAAGGAATTTCGTAACCCAACGTTCTTACTTCTATATTTAGTGCTGAATTACTAACTACCATATCGACCGTAGAGTGTTGCCTATTACGTTGATGTGGGTATAATGTAGGACTATTTGGGTAGTATACGAAAAAGTTACAAGTTTGTTGTATGTTGTTGAGTATGACACCTGCTGTGTTACTTGTAGCACAATTCCAGGCGGAATGTTTAGCATTTAGGTCTCCTAAAACTATGTATTCTTTGGCTGAAGGTGTAAGTTTATGAATATCATTAGAGAAATTATTGTTATAACGAGGCGAGTATGCAGAAGTTATTACAATCGGTCTATTATTTATTGTTATTTCTATAGATATATTTTCAATAGATCTAGTGTTAAATGTGAAGCAGTTTTTATGTTTTATAGATTTATGAACCAGTAAAGCGACGCCTCCTCCTCTTCCATCTGACCTGTCGTTTCTGTAGAAAAAGTAATTTTTTAAAAAGGGTTTGATGCCTTCCGTTAAAAATGTTTCGTTTAATGAAGCAATTTTTATATTTTCTCTTTCGAGCAATATTTCTAGTTGTTTTAATTTAAAAAAGTATGAAATTCCATTAACATTCAAATGAAGCATTTTAAATTCGTTTGAATTAGTGTAAGCCATGAGCATACTTTACCATAGACATAACAACTTTAATTTGTTGCACTTTTGATGTACATCTTTGTAAATCTTCCATAGCAGTTGTAAAGATATCGAAAAGTTCATCGACGCTAAACAGATCAGAATTATTTTTCAGCTGGTTTGCGTATGAAACGTTGGCATTCATTATATTATTATTGTTGCGGCTTGTTGTATTGCCTAAATTGGGAAATTCCACACCGTTGAATTGGAATGTACTTAGATTTTGCTGTACTCTGTTATTATTATGAGATTTAGTTGTTACTCTTGCCCTCGTCTCCAGATAAAGAGAACGTAGTGGACAATTTATGTCGTTTGCTGCATGATCAGTTCTCTCTTTTCCATGTTTTTTACAATTAAAACAAGTAAAAACAGCTGGTCGCTTTTCATTTGTATTAAATGGACAAACATTTGTATGATGGTTTTCTGAGCATATCATGCAAGCGGCACCTCGATGACAATGCTCTCCACCATGACCATACATTAGACAGTTCCAACATTGTGTTGGTCTATCATTTTTTTTCGGTCTGTATTTTTTCCATGTAATAATTACGTTAGCTATAGTTCTCACATTTTTTAAAGAACTTGGATTAAAGTTTTTTCGAATAAATTGTATCTTATACACTGCATTATTTTCCGAGCTAAATTTGGTAATAATTTCAGTTACAGCAGATGGTGACAAGTTTTAGCTCTCCAATTCGGTTTTGATATCGTCTGCTTTGATACGAGGTAAGCCATGCAAGAAGGTGGTGTATAACCTATTATCTTTCGAATTATACGAATGGAACTCAGTTTGGTTTTCCTTTAGTGTTTGCATACAGCTTTTATATACTGCCTGGTTTGGAGTGAATACTTTGGTACCAATGGAAGTACGCTTAAAAGAGCATTCCTTACCTAATAAATTTTGGATTTCAGAAAATGATACATTGACTTCCACTACAATAGGTGGTGGCTTACGTTCCTTTACTTCATTTATATTTGTTGCTGGAGCTACATCCATATCATTTTGACCCCCCAAGATACTAAACCTATTTCCCGACGAAGATGGGATATTTGGATAAACATGCCTTGGTTGTTTAGTTGACTTTATCTTAGCATTACGCTTTTTATTCCTAGATTTGTTGGCCCCTGGGGCCATTTTAGGTGGTGTGTTATTAGTTTCTGTTTAACAAATTGACTATCACGTGTGAGTTCAATAAGAACGTGTGTAGGCAATTACAAAAACAATAGTTAACTTTATTTTTAATATGTATAAAGATTTGCTGTGCGCTTATGTTGCTGAGACTACCGTTCGTTATGACTATCAGATGTGAACTGACTTTCAATAGGCGCTGCGAATTATGGTCCCAGGTAAAATGGCCCCAAAATATAAAAGCATAATATAATTATATATTTTATCAGTGTGTCCCTTTCTTCAATTCTTTACAAATTTCCAAGTACAGTTCTGTTTTAAAAGTGATAAAATGTCTATGAACATTATACACAAAAATTGTCATAACGTCCATGGACACTATGAAGCTTTTTGATGTGTCATAACGTCAATGACACACGTCAATTTTTGTTGTATTTTCATAAAATGTTTGTTAATTTTGAACATTTTATGAAAATACAACAAATATCATTACATAAAATATTTTTTTATAAAATCGCGCGATGTAATAAAAAAATTTAAAAAAGTAATCCGGGCTCTACATACTTCATTTAACGTTTCTAACCAATAACAACATATTAGTGCTGCTCTCGGTATGCTACGAAGTACAATAACAAAATTTTACGTATAATTATGAATCTAAGCATGAATAAAAATCAAAATTTTTAATGAAATTGTCAGAGTCGATTATATCTCTGTTTTTTATGCTCTGATTTTGCTGATTTTAAATAGCGAACTTCTCGAATGCAGATTTGGATCTAGCTGATATCTCGCATACATACATACATACAATTCTCGTCATTAACTTAAATTTTTAGAAAATTATTACGAAAAAAGTAAAAACAGAAATTACAAGTAAAAATTTTATATAAAAACAACAAATAATGCAATTGTATAATTTAGGTATTTAAAAATTGTTTTGTCATCTTTATTTAATTTACATTTAAATTGTGATTTTTTTGGGTTTCTTTATCGTTAGCTTAAGTGAAAAAATTCATTACCAAAAGCTGATGCGTCTTGGTAAGTGAATTTTAATCAAATAATAAAACCTTCGCTTATGTGACTACAAAATTCTTTTGATTATTGGCTACTTTTACTTTCATCTCACAAATTCATATACTGTTGTTTTGTTTTTCATCTGACGATATGCTTTTGAATGAAATTTTGTTAGTGAACCCATAAATCGTAGGATGACATGCCACATGCTAGCCGAATGAATATATATATATACGAAACTGAAATATGTTGTAAATGTCAATAAATTTGAATGCAATAAATGTTGATGATGATATTGATGTTGGTTGATATTTATGCGATAAAATAATAAATATTGCAACAATATCAATACAATGGAGCACAATTACAATAGAACTGTTATTTTTTTAGTTTTTATTTTTTTGTTTTTATATACTTTTTTATGTTTTTTTAACAATCAAAAACTATATTGTTATATTTAATGTAAATGGTTATGTGTGATCTTCCCAGCAGTTTTGAGAAAAAATTACGTTCTTAACAGTTTTTGTATACATTTTTTTATAATCTTCATCGCATTAGCGGTGATAGGGGTTTACATAAGTTTGTCATTCCGTGTGTAGCACAAATAAATATTAATCTGAGACAAAGTATATATAGATACAAATATATGTATACTGGATTCTTATGAAATAGTAAGTTGATTTAGCTATGTCCATTTGTCCTTACATCTATCTGTTCATCATGAACACGATCAAGTTAAAACTATCTGCACATGATTAAAACATTTAAATTATTAATGACATACTCACAATTTTAAATGAATACTTGGCTGTTAACAATGAGTTAAGCATTTACAAAAATATATCACTTTATTGTCTCATTTGGACATAAATAAAATGTCACAAATTTTTATGCGTAATATTTTATTGATTATTTAAGAATTATAAACACTCTAACCATAATTATAATATAAAAAGCTAAAAGAAACAGATTCAATTAAAAACTTTATCAAATTTGTAAACTTAAAAAATATAAAAATACGTTTCAATATAAATAAAAGAAATTCTGTGCATCTGTTTAGCGTAAATTGACTTTCGTTATGAAAGGCACCTCGAACTGCAGAAGTCTTTTGTTATGAAAATTTATACATATTTTTTGATTTTGTATATGTTGAATTATATACACATTGAATAGTATATTTTTATATATGTAGTAGTTTATAGTGTAGATTTGTATTTTGTTACAATTGATTCCTCTTGTATATAAATGAGTACACATGTGGACTTGAAAATATGTGCGAAAACAGAAGTAATTTTGGGCAACATTATGTGGAATACATACATATGTAACAACGTATATTTTGAGAAGATTATTAAAACAAGTCTACCTTGTAATATACATATATATCGACTTCATTTTATATAATTAATCTAATAACGTTTTATTTAAACGTTATTAGACTACGTAACGTAGCCATCTATTACAGTGACATCACTATTTAAAAGCGTCAAAAATGTATGTATTGTATGAAACTTGTGTAAGGTCTCCTTATCACTATAAAAACTGGCAAAAATTTAAATAACCGTTTTAAAATAATGACTCAAAGTTATTTTGTGTAAGTATATGTTAGAATTAAACCATCTACTAACTAGAATATTAAACCATAATATTTCTTTAAAACGATATTTATGAGTTTTATAATTACAAATTATAAAATAAACTCAAAAAATTGAGTTTCAATCAAAAGAAAATAGCAAAAACTATAATTAAAAATATACATTTTGTAGTTTTAGGTCTCCATAGTTTGTACTGATTAATAGTTTTTACTGTTTATTTGTATCAAAATTATGTTAATTATTTTGCCATCAGCTGTTTGCACTTTTGCCTTTCTTGCTCAAGTTTAAACTTTAAACCACCTCCATTGAGTGCTTAAAGTATCAAACAATTAACTAACTGAGTACTCAAAAACAAATTTCAAGATTCATTTGCATTTAGTCGCTAATCCATCACCTACACTGAAAATAATTCTTGCCTAATATACACGAAAAATTTTGTACATTGCATGAAATGCTTCGTGGTTTCGCATCACGAAATTTTTGCGTAATATGTACGAAATTGTAATTTTAGATTCTATTTATTTTAGATTTTTTTTAACTTATATATAAATTTTAGTTCATTTAAAAAAATGTATTATAACTTTAAGAAAACTAATAATTATTAACAAATGTTCACCTTTTAAACCTTATGATAATAAGGCAGCTAATTTCCTATCAATTATAATTTGTAACAAAATAATTTTATTTTGTAAAATTGAAAATAATTCTTGTATATAACAAAATAATTTTGTTACAAAAAAATCGTTACTTTCGTTAAATAATACATGCCTTAACGAAATTATTTTTGTTAAATACAACAAATTTTCGTACTTTTGTAAAATAGGAGAAGGGGTTGATTAAATAATACTACGTTATATACACAAAATTTTTGTATATATTACGAAAAAGTACTTACGAAATTTTTTCGTTATTCAGTTAAGCATGGATTATTTTCAGTGTAAAGATTCTCCATGAAAAATACATTTCTTATTAAAAAATAAAATAAATAAGTATGTTAATTATTAGGTTATATTGTTTAAATTCTTTTAATTTGAATAAATAATGATGTACACCTTGTTTTCTGTTCACATGTTTTTATGTTTATTTATATGTATGTCAGTTTTCAATGATATATTTATTAGTCAAAAGATAAATACATTTATTCATGCATGCAGTCATGCATGCATGTAAATGAACATCAATTCATGTGTGTGCATTTCGGTGTATTTTTCTTTACAAATACGTGTGTCATTCATGTGAGTGTGATGAAGGTATATGTAATTACATATATTTTTGCGGTTGAATTTGCTTTTCGTTATATATTTTAATAACATTTTTATATGTTCATATATTTTTGTTTCTGTTTTATTTTGTTTATAGAACAATAGTAATAAATAATTCTATTAAAACAGAAACGCATAACAAAAAATTTAAAAATGAAAACAATGAAAATAAACCAAAATAAAAAAAAAATACATCTGATAACAAATATGTTTGTTCTTACACATACATACATATGTATATATAAATTAGAAGAGCCCAAAAATGCCAAATAAATTTAATAAAAAATACAGGTTTATGCAAAATGTTCTCGTACGTATATTTGTGTAGATCAGTAAGGTCGGGACTGATATGCGTTCCATTTTATAGAAAATGTTTGTGAATAAAAACCTTATATACAGATCTATGAAATTGCTACCTTCTAGTTTTCTGAAACTTAGTTTCTTTGACGTTATTCCTAAAAGTGTATATCTAAGGTATTTTGATCTAATTTTGGTGAAAGAGTGGAAATAATGCTATACATTCGTTAGGGTTACCCCATAGGATTTCCTACACGGGTTCCTGTTAAACGCTCATGCTAAAATGTTGCACCAGTGTGTTTTCGACACTAGCAAACGGAATGACACTTACCAACAATAATCCTTATTTTTTGGACACTTATGGTATACGTAAATCCTCGCATGAATCAAGTATAAAACAATAGAATATTTTTAAAAAAGATCTTCTAATACTATATTTAGTAATTTTGCTATTTCTTTGATGTTATCTTATTTATGTTCTTAACTTAAGTAGGCGCTATTGTGTTTAATTGCTGTTGTTTAATCAAATAAATCTTTGATCTGCTACTCGGGGAAATGTGATTTGAGTACATAATGATGCCAAAATTTGTGAAGGAGAGATTGAGGCTATAAGATATAAATTCTAAATGTAAAATAAAATATACAAGCATTGAGGCTATAAGATATAAATTCTAAATGTAAAATAAAATATACAAGCACATTTCTCTAGTACTGGATCTATCAAATCTCTGACCATTGCTTCTCCGTTGTTTAACATGCCAGATGTAAAATCATTACTCAATAAAGGCTATGCAAATGTATGGCCTTTGTTGAGTCGGCAACAGCACATAGAGACGTTATTCTGTAGACCAAAGTACGAATCTATCACTCCTTCTTCTGACCACACTCTGTTAAATCGGGAAAGAACAGAGTTTTCTATAAAGATAACTGGATAAGGTAGGAAAATTTAATGGTATTTGTATAAGATAAAATCATCATTCAACCCTTCAAACTTTTCATTTATCCGACACACTCATAAGAGAACAACTTCTCTTTAGTACGACGAACTAGTTCGACAACGGTCATATCAACAGCCACTAAGTACTACCACTATTGAATTTTCAATCCACTAGCAATGTTAGCTTGAATTCAATATGGAAATGTCATTGCGAGTGGCCGATTGACATCTTATACATTTTTTGTTAATATCACTAGTTCAAATTCTCTTACAAAAAAGAAAAAATAAAATGAAAAAATTAGTTTTGAAACTGGGGTTGAACTTAGTGTCTATCGATTTGTAGTTAGAAGCTCTCAGCAATGATCTCTTGTTAGAAAATCTCTAATTGTTATGTTTATGTTGAGCATGTAATTTGTGTATCATTTTTTGTTTTTTTTTTTCTTTTGTCATTAAATATCTTCAGGATAGAAATCTTCAACAATTCCGTCAGACATGCTTTCGAAATGTTTCCTATTTAAATAAGTAAAATCGGTTAATAAATAATAGAGATATAATAAAAAATCTGAGATAACTCTGAAAATTTAATTGAGATTTTTCGATTTTTTTTCATATAACGGAAGATACTGTTTTAAGATATATTTAACTGATTTAGTTGTTGTTAAAAAAAAACTAAAAATATGAACTTTAAGAAAGGATCATGTTCAAAATTCCAGTATTGTTCAAAATTATTTGCAATTATCCTATAGTATACTTCTTGCTGTTTACATACATATGTATTTATCGCTCTTTTAGTAATCCATAATTATTTCTTTACTAAAGCCGTTTTTCTCGAAAGGACCCTTTCTGTTCAAAAATGTATTTTTATCAACTGATCCTGATTCAATTTTTTAAAGTGATTTTGCCTCACGCAGAAGCCAAAATTCAGTCTTTTAATTAATGAAGGTCCGACTATTATCATCAGTGTTAGTAAAAAACTACAAACTAAAACAAGTATGTATGTATAGTCGGGCGTAGCCGACCACATGATACCCTACACCAGTTAGTATGTATGTTAAAAATGGGGATTATTTAAAAAAATAAAGCATTCGGTTTTTTTTAACTTTATTTCGGAATATTTTTACTTTTTTTGGCAAAAAAAAAAGATTTTTTTAAGAGGGCTCAAAGGGGAGTAGGGCAAAATATGGCCCTATTCTTAAAAATGTTGGTAGGGGGAGTTAAGTCTTACTCAATATTATTTATGTAGAATTTAAAAGTGTTATTAGTGTTTGTAAGTGAATTTTGACCTTTAAGTTATTTTCTGAAGTGGAGTTTGTATGGGGGATAGGGTCAAATGAAACCCTATCATTACAAAAATTGGTAGTGTCATTTAAAGTTCTATAAAACTAAGTTTTGTCGACTTTTGTTAACATAATAGAGCATTTAAATTAATTATAAGCCAAAAGGCCCTATTTGGGGGGTACGGTTGTATGGGGCCTAGTCGAAATAATGGACCGATTTTAACCATTTTCAATAGGCTTCGTCCTTGGGCCAAGAGAAGCGTGTGGGCCAAATTTCATCCAATTATCTTGTACCTTGCGCACAAGGTTTACATAGACAGCCAGCCAGCCAGACGGACGGACATAGCTTAATCGACTCAGAAAATTATTCTAAGCCGATTGGTATACTTTAAGGTGGGTATAGGATGAATATTTTTGTATGTTACAAATATAAGCACAAACCCAATATACCCTACCCACTAAAGTGGTGTAGGGTATAGAAAACGTGGACCGATATTACCAATATTGAATATTTTTATAAACCTTACTTATACGGACATTATAAGATCGTCTTAGAATTTAATAAGAACCCAGAATTTGTGTTACAAAAGAAATGACAATATTATACTCCAATCTTTTTCGATGGTGGATACAAAACGATTATAAAAGATCATGTAATTTTTAGAGTATTTTTAAAGTTAAAAAAATCTTAAATAGATATTTGAATTTACTCGAATTGTCGCTAAAACTCCTTTAACGATTACAAATTTTTTTTTTTAAATCAATAAAAGTTTGCTCTTTGATAAAAATCATTCAATATTAAAAAATGAGAAAGAATACCTGTTGTTTATTAAACACGTCTTTGGCTGTTGTTTACATTTGAGTCCAATCATTTTAAGAATTTTTAAGTTGTGGAGGTAAAAAAGTTTCTATCCATGCCATGTATGGCAGATGGTACTAAATATACTGTACGTATTTGTGTTAATTTTTCTGTATAACTAAAGCACGTTTTGCTACTATTTGTCATATTGCTACTGCTTTCTTCTGTTTTCTTGTTTTTTCAAACTATGTACATATTTTATTATTGGAAAAAATATAAATGTATTACCTTTTGTACTCGTATACTATAGAATTTTGTTGACTGTGGCATTAATATGCATGAATATAGTACGTAGTTCATACACAAAAAAAGATATATATATATATATAAAAATTTTCAGTTCATTTTTTCATTTGTGTCACTGCTATTTCATTATTAAATCGTAATACGAAAAAGTCAAATGAAAAAGGTGTACGAATATTAAATATAGACTTGGAACAGGTAAAAAAGTTGTTTTAGTACTATAGAATTTTTTTCAATTTAATACCATCAAGAACAACCCGTTGAAATCAAGTCTATTAACTTTCCCACATTGTTCATACTGATTTGAATCCGCATTTTTATTTATAAATGAATGAATCTATGGCTGTATGTGCTTTGTATTTATGTGCAAACTGTGCAAATTTGTTTACAAAAAAATCATTTTCAGTATTTTTGCCAACCAATGGTAAAAAAGATACAGATACATAGTAAATATGTATAGTAAAAATATCTTGATTATAATTTTTACGCAAATCTTTTAAAGCATTTTAATCTCAATGACACATTCACAATTGTAAATATACTTACATACAAAATTTAATTTTGAAATTGTAACAATTTTAATAAGAAATGTAAAATGATTTTTTTTAAATATTTCAAAACAATTATGTTTTGGTTCAACAATTTTAAGCTAAAATTTATTTTTCAATACAATTATGTAAACGTTTTTTTGTACGTGCAGTTATTTTTCCTGCAATTTTCAAATATCTTTGAAGATTGATGTGAACATTTTCTTAATATTTTAATTTAACAAAAGTCGTCACACTTGTTGAATGTCATTTCTTTATTTTATTAGTACGTGACTTTATCCGTGGTACTAAAATAATATGTCAAAGACAAGAACATTAGTTAGTATATGTGTAAAAATATCATAATATTTCGAAGGATTATTCCAAGTCTGACCTGGTTATTTTCCTCTACTAAAATATTAGTATTATTTTTGTTAGTTAAAAAATAAATATAATCATTTGATCTGCTCTTAATGAATAGGTCATATACCCAACAGAAAAAGAACTTCCAAAGAAGCGAAAACGAAGTAGAATTTACTTCATAGAAGTACTGAAAAAGACCTGAAGTAGTGATGATTTTAACACAGGCTTGTCATAGGAGGGATGAACTTTTTTTATTATCCAAATTCTTACAAAAAAGTAAGAACAAAAAAAATATATTCAGCATAGAAAAATAGAAATTTATTAACTTTTGGATACGTTTTGGTTGCGAAATTTTCTTATGTGTTTATATATAAACTTATGTTTAATTATTTTATACCTTGATTGAAAAATTTTCAGTAAAAAAATGTTTTTCGACAAAAAGGATCAATAAAAATTCCTAATCAATTTTGCAGAATATGAAATTTTTATTCGTCACTTGAACTTTGCCTTACTCCTAAATTCATTATTTTTGTGTCGGTAGCACCTTTTATCGTCCAATCTCGTTAATATAAAATAAATGTATGTATTTTTAATTTACTGCGCTGTGTTTAATATTTCAGTCCCATTAAATATTAATGAGTACACAGACAAATTGTAATGCAACTGACAATCTAAATAAATTAAAAAAATATATATTAAAAAAACACATGATAATTTAAAGGGAATCTGTAATTTACCACCTTGAACTATAAAATGGTAGAGTAATCAATTTCAATTTATTTTGTATACCAACAAATTTAAACACACACATTAAAGTATTTATTGAATCCATTAGGGCGGATTCATAGTCATTGATGATTTAATGACTTAATGCATTTTCAAACTTGAATATAAAAGACTTTTTGAAAATCTTGAACAAAATTTTATTTTCTGTACTTGAAGATTGTGGAAAAATATTCAAAGTATTAATAAAACACAAACTTTACAGCTAATGTTTTAAAAAAACCTTCTTCAAAAAAAGCAATATAAATCTAAATCTTTAAAAGTGATATTAATATGTTAAGAGTGTATTGATGTTTATGCTTTTAATTTTCCAACTTTCTGGTTAGGCTATAAATACTTCAAAAGTAGATATTACTTTGTAAAAAAGTACGCAATTCCTAAGGATAAATTATTTACCAAAATAAGTTCGGGTTTGTTTCGATTTGTTTTAGTCACACACAAAATTGTTCTCCATTTCTGCCTTTTGTAAATTATCTGCTTAAAATTGTGTACCATTCTAATGTAATATATATAGACTTTAGAAATGTTCATGAGGGTTTAAAAAGATGTAAATCTTTACTGACAAACATAGAAACATGTATCTACTAACATAGATATAAAAGCACAAATATCCCAGCAGTTATAAAGATTCAATGTATTATTTTATATGGTATAATTTCCTGAGCCGATTATTTAACTTTAAAAACTTTTTTTCAAAGAACAAGTCTATAAAATTTGCTTTAAATCGGGCTTTTTAAATCTTATGCTTAAATATACCTAAATGTATTTACTAGGTCTCAAATAAATTTTGTTTGAGTGAAAATAACACTGCCGGTTTTCATAATCCGTAATTAAACATATCACTCAAAGAAAATCCATTCTGGACTTTAACCACCATAGTTGATATATAAATATTAGTATCGCTGTAAAAATTCATTCACCAAAAGACTATTTACAAAATGTGTTTGGCATCAACAAATGGTAAAATATTGAAGGAATTACAAAAATAGACATAAATACTAAAAGATATCGTTATATTGCACCCAATATATAAATATGTATAGTAATATCTGGTGATGGGTGCTGAAAAGTTCGAACATTACCCATTATTTTTTTGTACTACTAAAAAGGCACCTAATAAGTTATAGCAATCAGCTCTAAACATAAATAAAATAGAAGTTTCTAGTTTGCGACAGACAATTAGAACAGCAGGAATGTCACAGTTATGTACATACTCAGGTATAATTGTATGAGTTCATGTTTTATAAGCGCAAGTATGAAATAGTTACATACTTTGGCTTTATATTGCATACATACATACCTATATATGTGTGTACATTAAATCAGAATACAAATTAAAATGACAGTAAGGAGATGAACATACATATATACGTTGTGTATATGTAAATATGTAACTACACGTGTGTATGTTTTTATGTCAAAGGTAATGTTTCTTATTTTATTTAAACATTTACTTGACATCGAAGTGACTTTAACATTTTAAGTGTTCAATCTTTAATGAACCACTTTACGACAACTTCAATCACAGATGAGATAATCAACATAAAACTGTAAATGTCCCACAAAATACAGCATACATGCACACTTAAAAACTGAAACACCAACAATATATATACATCGTGCACTTTTTTTACATTTTACTTGAAGTAAATGTGTGGTATGTACAGTGGTGTTCAAAAATATAGGGTATCTTAAGTTCATGCTAATTTTGTAATGACTACACATACTTAAAGTATACTAATGGGAACATAATTACTTTTGGAGTCGAATAAGAGATGTTCGTCTCTCTGTCTACGAAAAAATAACTAAAGTCAGATATCAATTGCTCAAAAGTTGACTATATATAACTGATAGGGTCTAATTATGACCCAATATATGACAAAATACAATTAACTAATTTGTTAATCAACTTTAACAAACTTTTTATAAACTAATTACATTCAAAAACAATACACACAGAATAAAGATTGATTGGAAATCGGCTACTATGATAAATATTTAGTTAAATTAATTAAAATTCTATTGTTGTTATTAAAAATCTGTAAAATTAACAAATTTTCTATATTCAGTACTAAAAAACCATAATTATAATCGAATGGTGGTTTAAACAATTTCCATATTAATAATTTGAACTGAATTGTATCGGTTATTAATTTTTTTTGTAAATTCAGTAAATGAAGCCGATTTTAATTTAGAATTAAATCGCCAGAACATCAAATATTAGTCGTTGCAACCGAAAAATAGTAGAGAGTAAAAAATATTGAGCACTGCAACCAATTATCAATGGAAACATTATTTAAAATTGAATGATGATTAGAGGAACCAAATTCGATGTTCACAACCAATAAGTTGGTGATTTTAGTTGACGTTTATAAAAATATATAAAATAAAATGAATTTATATTTAAAAAAAGCCAAATTGAATTTGCGGATAAATAAAATCAGAAAAAAGGTAATGTTTAATATGTTTTTTTATCTTCTAATATATTTTGTGTTATTTTAGTTTTCATAATTTTACAGCTGCGGAAATGTAGTACTCATTTGGACATGTTGGACAGGATGAAGAGCAAAATTTCCGACACATAAACATCAAATTTTCATCATCAACCATCAACTTATATATCTATATTAGTTTTGTAAGTTTATTCATTCATATTTTATTGTAAATATTTTAAATAAAATTAAATATATTTTAAAATACACAAAATCCACAAATTTGTTTTCAATAAATAATATTTCAGTTGCAAATGCCAATAATTTCAAACCACATTACCGAATAAATAACAAAAATAAGGAGTGAGATCGAAAAATTCTTAACATACATATATGTTTATAAAAAAGAAACCACTAAACTTACAGCTTTATTTTTTTTTTTATTTGATTCAAATTATTATTACAATTTACAAAAAAAAATATTTTTATAGTTTTAATAACTAGTGATGAAATTTTGAACCCTTTTCGGAAACCCTTCCATTAACGTTTTTATAGTGCTTTCTGTCACTTTGCTCGAACATGTAGTCCATCTCCGTTTAAAATCTACCACACTTTTGGACACCTTTTTTGTACTCTTCAATTCTCTTTTAGCAAGAGCCCAATATCTCTCCACTGGCCTTAGCTCCGGGTACTGTTTAATAACATTGGAAACAGTTTGACGGCAGACCTTTGTATGCTTGGCCAACTTTTTGTAAGACCAAGTTGGGTTTAGTTGAAAATATTTAATAATTTCAGTACGCACTTTTTTCTGGTCACTCATTTTAATCAGATTAACAAAAAAATTAATATAATTGACATTACACATAATAACTGACATGTTTTTCAAAGGTAACTTGATCAAAAAAAAAATCAAATAATACTTTGGTTGAAAAATGTAATGAAAAACGTGTGTTAAGAATTTTTAGATCTCACTCCTTAGTTATGTACACCATATATTCAGTTATAGTAACCGAATTTTTCAATAAATACAATCGAATTTTGGTATAGTTGTGAGAACCGACTGAATTCGATTGGAAACAAATTCGGTTATCACAACGAATCTGTTTTCTCTGTGTAAGGGACATTACTAGACGACCCTAAATTTGGACAATTACCAGACTACTGTATACATATACATACATAATTTGTGGAGTCCACCGATATTGTTATGTATTACACACAATAATCAAATATATCAATATGTGGTTATACAATTTTTACCATCGCTGTACGTGGATGAAGAAATTGTTGCTTTTACTTGGTTTTTGGTTGGTTAGTAGTTTAATATGGTCGGCATGGTTTGTTAAACCATAATATAATATATAGGTACTTATTTATGCATCTTATAAACTTACATATATTTATAAGTATATGTTTGTATGTAAGTATATTATGTATATACATACATATGTATGTATACAATTCATCTGATATGAGTTGACATTAAATTTACAATAACACAGATATTATACGTGTATAGTGGAATGAAGTTGTTATACATATGTGTGTATGTTTGCGCATAGATTCACACTTTGACATTGTGTCGAATATTTCAAATTTTGAGATTTATACAAGTGATATACACGACTACACGTAATGTATACAAACTAACACATGTCCTATCGCTTTTATGCGAATACAACTCTTAAATATATGAACATATCAACACATTTACATACATGTAGTAATCCTAAAATACACATGCATAATATCTTATACACATTTTAAATACAAACTAACAGACATTTATGTTCATGTTTTATACATAAAAATATGTTTTTTGTAAAACAATATCAAACAGATATATTAAAAGTTATGATATAAGTATGATATTTGTATATGTAGTGTACATTTATTTTATAGTATATTTACTTATGTATTACATATTCACGCATATACATATAAACATTTACGAATGTATGTATAAGTGTTTACAAACATATGAGCATATTGTAAAATGTTGTTAAAAATACTGATTTAAGAGTAAATTAACATGTCTCGATACCAATCTGTTGGTACAAGTGATTTTCATGTTAATGTAAACACAAACATAACATTTCAAAAATCCCTTTTCCTTCTCTTCTCTCTCTCTCTCTCTCTATTTTCCATTTTCCTCTTGAGAGAAAATGTCAGTAAATACAGTGTAGTTAAATAATTAATTCATGGAAACAATTTTTTTTATATAAAATGATATTTATGTTACTCACGAATAATGCTGTTTTACCCACCTTTAAGTGCACAGTTAGATTTGTTTTGGTCTATAAAGCAATAGAGATATTTTTGGTTTTGAGATCTCAGAAGAAAGATATATTTGGATGCGAAGTTTGTAAATATGTATATTAATTTTGGAGATATTTGCTTACAAATTTAAAATTTTTAACCCACAATAAGTTTTTTGTTAGCAAAATGTCTAAGTATGTATAACCGCGCCATTGAGTTAGGTGATCATCATGATAAAAAATTAATGCCGAAGAGTCCAGGTCATTTAATATGTAGAAAAAATCTTTATAACTGTAAAATTCTCATATAAAAAATGTCTTAACTGAAAATATAACTATCAGTTAAACGATAACTGGAGGTGGTGAATTTCAGTCATTTAAATCGGACTAACAATTTAGAAGTTACATAATTTGTTCCCTAATATTTCTACCATGTGTGCGTATGATCAATATCGACAATCACAAATAAAGTATACTCAACGGAGAACTAATTAGTTTATATAATTATATAAGAGAATTTTAATTTTCTTAAATGAATTATTCATAGTATGAGTCTTATTTGAAGAGATCATTGATCACCTATGAAAATGTGATAAATTTCTATACAAATAATTGCAAAAAAAAGTTAAAAGTTTTGTTAATGTTGTAAATTTGTAAAATAGATTGCTTTTTGTATAAAAACGCATTGGCTGCTGAATAATTCTATTACAAAATTAATTAATTACATGTTTTGGTATCAGTACACTACTGACAATTGTATAAATATGATTTTCCCTAATCGTATATGCATGTATATAATGTATATGATGTACATAAGTCAAATATTAATATCCATAATATAGAAATGGTAAATTCTTTATAAATATGTATTAGTGAAGACGTGTTATCGTGTGAATATACAATGTACTTGATAGTTTAAATTAAAAAAAAATTACACTTCACATTTCCTTATTTCTACATTGATTTAACTTATCCTTATATATATTATATATTTTATATATATATTTATATATATATATATTTATATTATATATATATATATATATTTAATATATATATATATATATATATATATATATATTATTATATATATATATATATATTATATATATATATATATATATAATATATATATATATATATAATATATATATATATATATATATTTATATATATATATTTATATATATTTATATATATATATATATATATATATATTATATATATATATATTTATATTTATATAATTATATATTATATATTTATATAATATATTATATATATATATATATATATATATATATATATATATATATATAATACCAGTGAAAAAATTATAAGCCATACTTTTCATTTTACAACTTTTCTAAGAGTATATTGTTTTCAAAACAATAAATGCAAAGATTTAACATATTCAATGATAAAATCCTAATTCCTTAAACATACTATTCACAACATATTTTTCGCTGGGTATATACATATTTAAAACCACATACATCTCGTGGATGCCTGTCTCTTTTTTCTCCTTATGTGGTGGTGTTTTATTAATCTCAGTCATGTAACAAATAGCATATAATTGAATTGAATATTTATTAGGCACGATTTTGTCTTATTGTCTTAAGTCATTTGTCGTAGACACGACAACCACATTACAGCCGACAAGTTGTTCGCTGTCTTATCTAAATTGTTAGAAAATATTCCAAATGCCCCTCCTGCTAATTTCTAATTCACATATGTACAAACAAACACACACTTACTTTCTCTTTCGTATTACACAACTAACAATCATTGTGACAATGTTGTTGTTATTAACTCAAACATACTTACAAGCATAGAAGTTGAACTCATATAAGAACCGAGCAGTTTTAAAAGGATTCAATGTGTTTTTTACAATTTTTCTCAAAAATCTAACTATTTAATTAAAACCCACTTTTTATATTATTTTGTAAATCGTATATTTTGTTCTCTATTTAATAAATTGTGAAACGACTACTACATATTTTATTGACTGTCGCCTAAGAATGACCCAAAATATCAAATACAATTATGTATAATATCAATTACAGTTACCCCGAACTGCAGGGGAGCATTTATACAAACACAACACATTTAGTGTTCGTATGGGTGGAGGTAGTATTTTGTGTAAAATTGTGTGAAGAAATGATATCAAATACTGTGGAAGGCCGACATGAATTAATGTTGTGAAAACATTAAAATCATGTATGCGTAAAGAAGAAAACGCATAAAATGCATTAATAGCAGTTACTTTACCATGTCGGCATAATATATGACAACAATAAAACTTAATGATGCTACAAAAAAAAAAAAAAACAACAAAATAGAAATAACAAGCAGTACTACAATCTTAAAAATAAAAAAACAAGATTTCCATAACCTTATATTTGCTACGTAATAAAAATTATGTTTAAAGAAAGACAATACATTATTCGCACTAGAAACACAAATTCATTTACACCTCAACCTTTATTTGCACATGTTTATATTAATTATAGGAAATTTAAAAGTATTTTACTTTATTAAGAAAAATCTTTGGTGACATGGCCTCAAAAACACCCACTTATTTGAAAACAATAACACCGTCCTAGAGATTGGAGATTTTCATTTTGTAATCCTGTTTGTCCTTTTTAAAGAACTTTAAAGTTTTAAGAAGTACATTTTTCCAAAAATATTTTAAAAAGGTTCTACTGATCAAACAATGCCAAATTTGATGTCAAGCTCACAAAAAGAGTTGTAAAATATTTTGTGTTATTTTTAGTTTATTCTGTCAGGATCAAAAGATCTAAAAAAATCTTTCAACATATTTTTGAAAAACTAAAATTTAATATTTTAATAGATTTTAAAGATAAGAATTTTAAAAGACATTTTTGAATTTTAAAAGACATTTTCATCCTAACAGTACAAAATAAAAATAATACAAAATATTCTCCAACTCTTCTTGTTGCCTTGACATCAAATTTGATATTGTTTGATCACTAAAAGTATTTAAAAATATTTTTTGAAAAAACACAGGATCACAAAATGAAATATTAAAAATGGAGATTTTTTAGAAAGTTTAAAACTAATACCATTGAAATAATTAAAATCGGTCATTACTTACTCTTTAACGTTGATGTTAATACGTTGAATCGTAATAAAGTTAACTGCAAGAGAAATTCTAGTAATAATGCTATAAAGTATGGTGATTTGGTCTCAGATTTAGTCATTTTTAATAAAGTTTTAAAGTAAAGAACAACCGTTCAAAAAGGTCGCTATGCCTGAAAATCAACATACATGTATTTTTTGTCCGTTGTTTGGTACAATCATTTCTACTTATACTGGTACCAAACCGTTTCAATTCATTTTTTCATTTTCAGTTTTATTATTCTTATAACATAGTAATTTATAACCAGTACATATACATACACACTTGTACTAATACATACATACATATCCGTATGTGGAATTGTTAAAATGTTGTTTAGCTGAAAAGTACACATACAAGTTTTTATAGGATACATACTTGTATGTATATTGAATGTATTTATGTATGTGAAATACATATTCTACACTGATATGATGTCATGCATGTTTATTTTTTCTATTGTTGTTATTTTTATCTTGTCTTATATGTTATGTGGATGTTTTATTTCTTTGCAACTCTTTGGAGAAACTTTAATAAAAATGTCTGGAGGCTTTTACAAATTGTTGGGATGTTGTACAAAGTTTTCAACAAAAAGAACATTTTATAGACTATTTTGCCATTCTATTCATTTATTTTTCTATTGTTGTAATTGAAATTTAAGTCGTACCTACATTTAAGAAATCTTTTTGTTTTTCTACCCTCTTTTTGTATGTGTATTTTTGTGGGTGTGCGTTTTATAAGTCCAATAAATTATTTGCAAATAAGATTTATATTACAATCGTATTGAAGTTAATTGTACCCTCTGGTTCTAAATAAGGCTTTATATACATACAAACTGAAGTAAATGAATATCTGCCGGAATTTCTTCCATAGTTGTGTAATGAAATACATTGAAAATTAGCACCTGGAATTGATGAAGACTGCTTGTAAAAATTAATTACTAAAGTCTAAACAACTAATTGAATCAAATATATTTAATCACCTATTTATAGCGACCATTGGGCATTTATTTGAGAATACTAATGAAATTTTATGTGGTACATAAGGAATAAAATAAAGTTTATATTTACATGCTTAAAAGCACACGTAATAAATTAAAATGCTGAAAATAGACAACATATGAAGGTACCCACGTCATTTTGTTCATATTTTACACCATTATAATGACAAATATATGCATTTGTGCTAAGGTACATATCATATTATCATAACATTTAAATCATTTGTCGTAAGCTGAAAGAAATCTTATTTAAAACCGTTGTGCAATATGAACGAACAATTTTAAGGCAGTTTAAAATGTTTATAATTTGACAAAAAACCATTTTTTCATATAAGTAGCCTAAATGTATCGCTAGTTAGAAAAAAACAAATCCGGATAAAATAATATTTTGTTTATGAATAAGGGGGAAGAATATGGGGATTAGTATGCCTAATTCCAGTTTTATAAATCGAATGGCGCGGAAAGTTGATGTACTAGATTGACCGGATCTTATATAGGAAGAAAAAAATGTCGAAATCTTGGTCGTCTTAATCCCACAAAATCCAGATATTGATTAATAAATTTTGGGTCAAGAAACTAATAATACTATTTACCATGTAAAATATAACATTTATTTATTTGAAATTCTAGAAAATCCTAAACCGAAAATGCCTCCATGCCAAATAATTATCCACCTGATAAGCTCATAAATTTACTCTTAAAGCCTATATAGCATAATTTTCCTATTATTTTTATTTATTTCCTCAAAAAAAATATAAATAAACAACACAATGTTTTTATTAGGTGTGAATAATAAAATGAATTTAAATTTTAACATCTGGGGAGTTTATCTTGAACATTTTCTATTTATACTCATAAAATCCGATATACATTACGAATGTATATTTGTGCAAAATAACGTGTCGCATACGTAAGTATGATTTTTTATTATTTACATAGACAGCTAAATATGTGTAGAATTATATTTAGAATATTTTTTTTTAATTTTTATATGCAAATACAAGATGAAAAAATAAACAAAAACGAGAGCAAAAAATTGTGTCAACATTAAGCATTTATAATCTTATGCTACGAATACTTAATGCATGCAAATAAGCACATATATACATTTTTAATTTTATGGGTATTATTTGATTATCTTTACATTTGTGACATTTGTTATTGATATTTTAAAAAATAAAAAAAACATTAACATACTAAAACTTAAAAAAATTGCGAACGTTTCAAATATTACATTTTATAAAAATGTAAATGCAGTAAAAAAACAAGCGCAAAATTATTACTAAAAATTCAAACATTCGAGTTACAGAAACTGGTTTTTTGTTTTGCATAATTTGCAAAATTGCACAACCACAGAATTGACAATAATGAAATATCATCTAATTTGGTATTCAACACAAAACACTTGAGATTATTAATTAGATTTTTTTTAATTTCTACGAATCCAACATAATAAGAGAAAAAAATTGAAGAGCTTAGAAAGATAGGAAGAAACTCAATTTAATTGAAAAGCACTGTCAACATACATAAATAATTTATCAAATGACTAATTATAGATTTATTTTGTCAGAAAGGGAACAAAAAATCTTTTTAAAAATACAATTTTTAATTAAATTTCATTTCACGATATAATGATATTATTTCATGTACAAGCTTTTCTATATTTCTTATTCTTTTGTGTTTTTATTTGCCGCTCAATTATTAATATAGATTAGTTATTGTTCTGTTATGAATATTGACAAAAGTTGCCTTTATAGCATCGATGCCAGTAGATTTTAACCATAAATTCCTTTGCTTTACCTCATTTTATTTTCCCTACACCACTTATTTATTATGTCGTTCGAAATTGGTTTTTAGGTATCAAATAAAAATTTAACAGGGGTTATGGACCAACCCTCATCGATTTGGATAACACTTATTTGCTTCAACGGGTAACGATCCTCATTAAACTTGGTACAGGTCCTACAAAACTTTTTTGTGTCGAATTTTGAAAAGAGAACTTACAGTTATTATTACATTTCCAAAAAAAAGGTATTTTTTGTCCAATTTCAATACTGTACTCGTATTTTTAAGCCAGTAATGAGCGTTCAAGTCTTATTTGGAATGAGGGACTTTATATAGGGGGTTGAGTCAATTATGAGCCGATCGTTATAAAATTTTTTACATAGAGAGATTTTGCTACGAAACTTGTTTATTCTGATGTTTATCGCTGTATTCGTATTTTAAGGCAGTAATGAGCTTTAAAGTAATATTCTAAAAGGAAGCTTATATGGGGCAGGGTTAATTGAAGGGCTTATTGCAGTAACTGCAGCCACCCACAATCACAAATCGATTTTATGTGCTTTTTGAGTTGCCAGAAACAATATCTATTGTCCATAAAAAGATTTTTAGCGTATTATGATAAATTGTAAGAAATTTTATTTCATAAACTCTATATGATACATATATTTTTTCCACTTTATAAGAAAGTCCTTTATAATAATGAAGATATATGCTTCATTTATAATATTTTATGTTGCAATTATAAAAAATAAGACAAATATCACTACACTATGAAACAATTATATTGGCCAAAATCTCGATAGATATAATATTTTGAAATTAAATTGACTTACCATGTGACTGCTCAAAAATAATTTAATTTATAATTATGTTGCTTACCAACTGCTTGCTGTTTGGAAAATGTTCCATTGCAAAACATCAATAAATTTAATTTTCATATCTCAAAATAAATGTATATAAAGTTCAAACTATATGCGCAATATAAAGTAATATTTGTCATACCAAATTAATAAATATATTACAGCATGTCCAAATGTTTTTATAAAACAATCATCAGCTTATAAAAAGTGCATATCGAAACCTTTTTTAAGCAATGGACTTGAAATTTTTAAAATCCATTCAAGAAATCTGACGTAACATTGATTGAATTTAGTTTAGATGTTTGAAATGATAATTAAGAAGCAGAAAATCAATTATGCTGAAAAAACGCAATGTTATCACATATAATAATGTGAATATTCAGTGCAAAAGCCAAACCAATGCAAAATCATACTACAGGACCTTTTTTTCTGTAGAATATTTTAGCTATATTTAGCCTCCGGTAAGAGGTAGAGGTCAAGGTGTATTTCTTTGGATTTGATGTATATACATCCCCCTTTCAAACAAACTAAGGCTATGTCATAATTCTGACATTACAATAATTTGGTACCCTGCATATAGGTTCTACCATTTAAATGAATAATATAGGGACAACCATTAAAATATTTCCCGGGAGGCCACTTGATATGCGAAAGCATTGACCTATACTGCCGATTTTCTATACCAAACAAACATAATTTTTGTTAAATTTTCAATCATCTGGCTCTTTCCGTTCGGTTTCTATCGTGTTTTTACAGAATTTAGGGAACCTAAAATATATATACTTTTGTAGATTTATGTCCAATTAATCGAGGTGTTAAAATGGCATGACATATTTTTTGATTTGTCTTTACAACTAATTTTCATCAAGAGATTTTATAGTTATTTTAAACAAACACACACAGTATTGATAATTATTCCTGAAAATAACTCTAATTATAAGTATAATACATTCATCAAAAACCACTTTTTGAGTTCTAGAAGATCATTTAGAAATTTTTTCCCTTTTTTGTAAAAAACTTGCGTTTCAAATATTTTCATACAAATTTTTAAAAACACAAAACCAATTTTGTGAAAAATGATTTAATATGTTTTAGAATATTAACATGTATCAATTATATCATTCGATTCTACATTAGAGTTACTATTAATTTTAACTAATGAGATTTAAGTTTTATATGCAAGTAATAATATAGATATTAAAAGTTGTACACCCCTAAACAAAATACCCATTACATATTTATGTATGTATATGTATGTAAGTATAAAAATAGTATCTCGTACATTATGTCGCTGTTGTGGGTTGCATGTTCATTAATATAAAATTAAATCACTCTACATAATTGGTAGCATTATTATTACCACCGTTATTAGTATCCTCGTTAAAAAGGATACACTTTCGAGTACAAGAAGATGCTCGTATAATAAATTCTGGCGTTAATACTTAATTTTTTATTTTACTTGCGTGTATATTGGCACTTTTGCCTGAAGTTTGTTTGCTATTTTATTATGACCATTAAATTAAATCCAAAATGATATAAAAATTAAACGATGTTAAAATGAGGTTTCATCACAATAAATAATGAAATGAGAAAAACGTACATTCTATATTTTATGGAGCTTATTCTATCATTTTCGCTATTTTTCGATTTCATTTTTTTATATATATTTTTTTTTAAATAAAATACATTTTGTTTCAAATTCAAGGAAACCTAAAAGTAAATTTGGTCAGCTCAACATTTAACTTTTGAATAAAATAAAAAGGTCTATTTACCAACAAGTGTTGGCACATTTAATATATATTTTGTCTTTTCTTGGGTTTTATGGAATGATGTGAAAGAAAACGAGCCAAGTTTCATCTGCACATGACAAGTTTTTTTATTGCTTTTTTATATAAATTTTTATAACAACTTATACATATATTTATATACACATGTACTTACATAAATATACAAGTATGAGTATCTTATTTTAAATGCAAAAACAAGGAGTCCCTTAAACAGTATTTTTTCCAAAAGTGTGGCTACTGGGAGTAGTCACACTTCTGAAGGAGGACACTCGCCACTTTTGTATACCTAAGTAATTTAAAAAGAAAAACATTTTTCTTAACTGCAACTTAGAAAAAATAGTTTGACACACCAAAAATAATAGTTTGTAAAGTCATTAGCCTTATTGCAGTCGAAGTGAAATGTAGCTGTAGTCTGTGAAATATTGGGCGATTTTAGCCATATTCAATATGCTTCGTCATAAAGGTTTCATAAAGTGTACATATCAAAGCTCATCACATTAAGCTGTGAAACCATAAGGATATGTAATATCACTAGTTTAAGACCGATAGCACAATCTGCAGGGTGGTTGTATGTATGTATTGTCATATGTGTGTACAATGTACATATATTAAAATAAAATGTTAAATTTATCTGTATAAACGCACGTACATATGTATGTTTGTTTGTATAAATTTGGTTGTTTGTTTGTACTGTTCAGTGTACACAAAAGATTTTTAGTATTTTTCTTAAAAATTACTTGTGCAATTATAGTCGTACGTACGTACATCCTTCATACTTTTGCCAGCCTAAAGCCAATATTCTTCTCGTACCCTGATCCTGGCTGACTTTATGTAGTATTTATTTACGCTGTTTTCTTTCATGTTGTTTTACTTAGTTTACAGGAACGCACAGTATTGTTTACAGTAGAGCTGTTGAAAGTAAACAAAAACTACAACTGCAGCATAAAAATAAAATGCCTAAATACTCTTCGTTGTAGGAACATAAACCACTATTAATGAAATACTATATGTAGTAAAAAACAATACTAAACACTGTACTATCTATATATGTATATATAAAAAATTGAAATTTTTACAGTGAGTTTCTGTATGCCTGAACGACAAATGGGCAGAATGGCTATAGTGGGCATGACACCTTCTATTATAAGAAAATATTAAATCAGTATATCTCAGAAAATATAACTCTTAAAGTCCTTAAATTTTGTCGGAGCCACTTAAGTGTCAATATATATTATTTAGGGCAAAAAATGGAAGGGCTGGCAGCAGGAGGCGTGGCACCTCCCATATTAATTAAATACAAAAATTAACTATTAGAGATAAAATTTTCATTTTACACGAAGAACTTTAGTAATAGATGGCTAGTACAACATAAATGTGGTTTCAAGTAAAAATTGACATAATTAAGTGTCTTAAATGAGAAATTGCAATGACAAAAAATTTTTAATTTTTTTTTTTGCGAAAAATGTATACACATACATACACGCAGAGAAAAAACATGGTTCGGCATGGTTAGGAAAACTATTCTATGTTTTTTGTAACAATAATTTGTTGTCATAACCAAACAATTGTTATTTTTATTGAACTTCATCAATATTTTAGTTACTGAAAACATTTATATGTTTATAACAATTATAAATTTGAGAATGATTCTCTGAAAAATAATTATTTTTACAACAAATAAATAATGATAATTATGTAAACATATTATATTCTTTAGAATCATTTAAACTATCAAATAATCATTAAATGGTAGGATTTTACAAACTTATGCATATAATTGTGAAAAATAAATACTATCTAAAAATATAATAGGGTACATAAAAAATTAATAATTAAAAAGAATTATATTGTGTTTATATTGGCTTGAAAGTGTGGATATATATTTTTTATGGGAATATCAGTGCTTGGAAGTTTTGTGTTTGTTTAAAAGAAAATTAACAAATAATTACATTTTACGCCGAACACATAAGATTATGTTTAATATGTAACCATAATATGGTTACATGAAGACACGTGACTACTTGTAACCATAATATGGTTACTTGAAACAATAATATGATTACTTGAAGCCATTATATGATTACATGAAACCATAATGTGGTTGCTTGAAACTACAATATGATACTACAACATCACATTATCACTATATTATGATGAGATATTCAGACTATATTTAATCATAAGATGATAAGTTATTATACTAATAACGGTCATAATATGTTTTAAATTTAACCATAATTCTAACCATAATATGTTGCTCTTAGATAATGGTTACCACAACTATATTTTTTCTCTTCGTGTATTTAACAAAAATACTTGCATTTAAAATAACACAAATTAAAGCAACCCAGCAGCTCGACCGGACAGCCCCGAATATCCTATCACTATTACAAAAAGACAGTCTGAAATCTAGTCCAAAGAAGCCAAGTTTTTTTTTTTGCTCCTAAGATTACTTGGTGTCTGTAAAGTGACGACTGTCTCCACTCTCAATTACAAAGACGAATGAATTTAATCCAAAAAGTCGGTTAGGCGTTAGTGGAAATGAATGTCTTTTTCAGATACATCGAATCTTCGTCGAAATTGTATATCGACACGATTTACTTAAGCAATTTCCGATCACAAAAAATTTGGTGGATGGATTAAGGGCAACGTGTATTGTATTTACGCTGAATTTTATCGCGACTGAACGTCTTGCAGGAAATAAATTTGTTGCCAAACAAATTGCTTAAGATTTTATGTAGAATCAATAAAATAAATGCGCTAAAAGTATTCAAAGAAGCTTAGTCCATATTTGATCTAAGTTCAGACGCAACACTTCAAAACCAATGACAAAGTTACAAAAATTATTTTTTGTCGAATATGTTGCTTAATATGCGTCAGACGCATTTTAATGTTATTATAATTTCTATAGAGAATTGAATTTTCTACATTTTGGTTAAAAAATATTTTTGGGTATCATTAGTTGTTTTCCAGCTATATATATAATATTTTCAAATCTTAATAAAGATTGTACTAATAACATATTAGTCATAATTTTTACATCACTTATAATATAGGCTTATACACTATTACTCGTTTCATATTTATGAGAAGAATTAGCAAAAAATTTGCGTAGAGTAATATTTCCACCAAATTTTATTAAAATCGGACATTATCTTTAAATATATTGTAACGTACACGATATTTTCGGTGACTCTTAATCCCTTACTAATTATGCTAAGGGGATGCTATGTATAATTTTCATTGGGCTATCAAAGCCCTTATTTTAATAGGCTATATTATCAATTTTTGATCAATTTCTGTGGTAGTGTCATGTCAGATATCTAAACGAATGCAGACCTAATTTGAGGTAAGATGTTTCTGATATTATTTGCATTTCAAAAGTATCATACTTGAAATTAGGACTTATAAGTTGACCTTTCTAAGATTAAGAAAATCTTTAAAAATTTCAGTTAAATGCGTTAATAGATTTATAATAAAAAAATATAGGAAAAGTTTAATGGTGGTAAGCAAATACATATAAAGAAAAATTCAGATTTATTTATATACCTTAGTGCCACTTTTTTAACAATGCCTTTACTAAAAAAGAAGATAAATAAATACAATACATTATTAAATTGTATGTTTTTTTCTTGTGTCAGCACCAGACGAAGTGCTAATATGTCAAAATAATATCTGCCATAAACTGTCATATTTAAAAGAAAAAACTCATCTTTTACTTTGATACTTCGACACCTCGGCAAGACATTTCTGTATATTAAAATGTGTACAATTGTAATACAAACACACCAGTAAAATATACATATAAGTATTTTAAATTCCTTCATTATTCTTTTATCTCCATTAACTTTTCACTTAACATTTGACTACAACATTTTGAAACAGACATATCATATTTACTTTTAATTAGTTTAATAATAAAAGGAATATTTTATATATTTACAATAAATTGAAATCAAATATTATTGCAATTTAAATCAGCCTAACTACTATTTCATTCTCGCAGGTGGGAATACAACTCTGAAAATATATTTATATAATATATATAAAGATAACTTTTTATTAAGATAAATCCAAAAAGTTTCCATTGTTTAAAATGTAATAAGATGGAATTTTATTCTGTGCTCTTGAACAGCAAATATTATATATTTATATATATTTTAGTTTTTATGAAGGATAGCTTCCTAATGAATATATATCATGTATACTAACAACAAAATTATAATAATGAAGTTAAGGTTTTCAAATATAATTATTTGACTAAAGGATATTTATTATACATATTTTATCTAGTGTATTAATTTCAAAACAAATACTTTTTGGAAACGGAAAGAATAATCATAAACAAATATATTTGAACACCTAGTTTTTTAATTCATTTCAAATTGAGCTCGTATTGTAAAATTCTGGGTCTTTACTTCTAAAAGTTTAGAAAATTAAAAATAAAAATGTATGTCACTAACTAACTTTTTTACCTTCTTTTACTTAGTTTTACCCATAATTATTAACTCTTTTATACTATTTGTTATGTTTTAACTAAAGATACTTAGGAGATAAATTCATATTCTTTATTTTTTTGCATTTTTTCCGTCAAAACGATCATCGTTTGCAAGTCCACTTAATACTTTAATGTTAAACTGGAGCGCATCAAAAAATAAAATAATTGTAGTTTTTTCGGACACAATAAAATTTACCTTTTATTTTTAAAAGATTTTTTTTAATATTATATTATATTCACACAGAATATTTTGAATGAACCATCAAAAATCTGAAAAAATTTGATAATTGCTCATATATGTATATGTATTGTTATGTTTTATTATTAATTTCATACTAATGATGAAGGACATATAATGTTTAAAGATAATGATTTTCTGTATTAAATAATTTATTCTCTCATAAAACAAATTGTAGGTAAATATAGTAAAATAATGTATTACTTTTTACTTCTAAACTTTTTACATATTATGGACGTATGATTAATATAGCTTATACGTACTGGGAGTATACTTTAAAATTATGTTATAGGGTTTTTCTAATTATATGAAGGAAAAATAATGTTGTTAGTTTATATTTAAGTTGAGCTAAAAAATTTGTCCTATTTTTGTTTATCTACTTGTGAAGAAGAAATCCTTACCAGAGATTGACAATAAGTATGTATGAAACAAGTAATACAACTATTTATTTATAATTTTTAAATACAACTTATGTCTATACAAGCTGCATTCTGAGTACTTTCATGTACGCATTTGCAACGAAATATCAATGGAAATATTCAATGCTCATATCAAACATGTATGCTCTTATTGACAATTCGAAAACATATCTAGCCTGTATGTAAATATGATCTCAAACGAATAATAAATAATGTGTTTGGAATTTCTTTTATTCAAACGCTTTCGAAAATACACAAATACATGTAAAGAAAAATATGTATAAATTACAAGAAAAGACAATGTAATGAGCATGTTCGTTTGAAAAGGAACGTTATCAAGTGGCGCATGGCATGTAAATTCTTAGAATTTGAAAAAAAAAATTTATTTTATTATTTGCTTTTGCATTAGTGAAATATGTATACGTATGCTCAAAAATTACATAAATTTATATTAATTTTGCAAATAAATATTAGTATGATAATTGAATAAAACAAGCACATTCCTCACTTACAACCTATTGGATAGGAAAGAAAAATGTATGAATATACAACACAACCAAATACCGACTATACGTATATTTATTTGAATTGAAGTTTGACGATTTGCGCTTTGTGTTTGATACATGTTTGGTTACAATACTTTACTATTACTACATTTTTCATTCTGTGATCCTTACTAAATGGACATTATTTAATGTCTTCAATTCCATTATATTTTTATTGCTAAAAAGATGAAATTTTTTATTTATAATAATAAACTATTTCTTAATACTACCCTAATTTATTTAAGTTGTGTACAGCAAGAATCTAAATTCGAAATTAATACTAAAATAATGATGCACTTTCTCACTTTTTAATAGAAAAAGTTTAAAATTATGTTATAATAATACTAATAAAAACAATTTTGAATTTTTTATATCTCTACATACATACATATACATATGCATATGTTTGTATATTGTGATAAATAAACAAATTATAATATTTATAATTATTTGATATCAAATTTTATTAATACGAAGTTTAAGATACGTTATTGTAATAATTAGTGGAATATTTAAATTTTAATCACAATGTTGAAATTTTTAAATTTGTATTGAAAAGATGTGGTATAAATCATATTACACAAAAAAGTTGATTTTCCTGAGATCACCAAATTAAAATAAACTGTCAGAAAATGAAAAACTTTGCATGAAGTGAGGAAAGAGCGATGTAAAATTTGAGTTTAGGTCATAGATATTACTATATATACCAAATTTTAAAAAAGTCTTCACAATTAATTGGTTACGCCTTTTATCGCATTTTATATAGTTTATCGATAACAGTTACAATTGTAATCATGCTGTTTCACACTGAAAAAATTTATCTATTTTGAAATAATTGAACCTGTCATTTCGAAAAGGAGATGAGTCCTTCAATATAAAAATTTTAAGGGGAAGACAAATATATTTACGTCCATCTTCACAATGTCTAGTTATCGTTTAACTTTAAGATATATTGACTAAAATGTTTAAACATAGAAGTTATTTTATATTTATTTGTACCAAAAACAAATATAAAATACCCTTTTAAAATAGAATTTGTAAACCCAATTTCTGCGTTTTAATAAACGATAATTACATGAGTATTAAAAAATATTAATTTACTAGAAAAATATTAAAAAGCGTGCTACCAATTAAAGTAGTCCTATTGCCCAAAGTACAAGAACAGATAAGGTTAGTTGTTAGCAACATTTGATAAACAAATAAACGAAAAAAATTATTTTTAAAATAATAATGCATTTAATTCGTTTTTTAAATTAATTCCAAAATATTTTTACTCATTGTTGACAAACAAGGGATTTTTCACAAGAGGGCTCATAGGAGAGTAGTGCCTAGTAATGTTGAGCTTCAAATTATTTTCTTGATTATCACATTACTAGGGAAATATCTAATACATAACTCAAAGTTAGATTAGTAACATACATACTACATATATATATATATATATATATATAATATATATATATATATATTATATATATATATATATATATATATATATATTATATATATATATATATATATATATATATATATATATAAAGCAAAATTGCATATTTAAAGTTTACATTCAAAACCGACAAAAATTTTATACATTAAATTCCGTGATTTTTTCTTTAAAAAAATGTCAAAATTTTTATTTAAGCCCAACCCATGTCACTTACGTATTTAGTTCTTCCTCTTTATTGTATGTGTGTAGAAAATGCCATTCCAATACTTTTCCATAATAAAAAGGGTTATACTTTTGAGGTCATTATAATTGTTGATATTTGTTAGTCGAGGACAAATATAATTGATGTTGTCTGGTCATGTTTTTGTTGAAAAGGGCTACAACAAACAATAAAATCTCTATATAAAGCTCAGACTTAAATTCTTAGTATACTTGGGTACAATTTTACAATCTAATTTTTATTTCAAATCTATTTTATTAAAATGTAGTTATTTTTCAAAAAAAAAAAATGTTCGAAAAATACAATAAATATACTTAAGTGGTAATGAATTGAGTTTTAGGCAACAATTCCATTTACTTCAATATGAATAGGATAATCTTAGGTTTTTAGATTAATGTTAGTTTTTACTACAAGAAAAGTAAATAGTTCAATTCTATGAATAGAAATGAAATAAAAATAATGATGTTTTTTAACTAATGGTTGTAACATTTTACAAAATATATTATCCCTTTGACAAATTAAAGAATAACATTGAAAACTTTAAAGTTGCAATGAAATATGTAATTTGATACTGTATAAAAACATTTTTTTATATGTAAATTCATTTAAGGCATTTTTAGACTACAATACCAAGTATTAATACTTATCAAAAATGTTTTTATCATAATAAAATTTTCTTGTCTAAAAATAATTTGATTTTCAAAAATATTACTGATTTTTTTGGCATACGGTCGGTATTCTTAAATTTTTTAAAACAATTCATAAACTTTTTATTTTCCTGTGTCTATAGAATAATGCCTTTAGTAAGGACTCTATACTGAATATTTTTTCCCGTTTGGATATGTTATTTGTTAGTTTATTTTTTGCTGCCAAAGTTTTTTATTTTATTCTATTGCACCTCAATAATTTGGTAGCAAAGGAACGATCAGCTAGTAACAAAGATTTCTATTTTAAACTACTACTCCATTTGTAGTTTATATTTTATTAAAAACTATATCTACTACTACTACTGTCGTATTAAATCTGCTATATTTTAAGATTTACTTTTCTATAAGTAGCAATAGTTTTAAAAACGTTTGATTATAAAACAAATGATACTGCTACAACTTTAGATAATTGTTTGAGCAGTAAAATATGCATTTTTATAAATATCATACTAAAAATATTTTAACATTTATATAAAATATAAATAAATATAAAATATATCAACTGACAGTTGATTATTTTGCAACTGGCAGTATCAGCAAAAAATAATAATTTATTGTAACTAGAAAAAAATCACAACAAAAGAAACTTTGTCAAAGACAATCCCACCTAGCATTTGGAAAATTGTTGGATGATTAATCAGTAAAATGAGTCCTTTTTGACTCCTTTTGATGACATAAAAGTGATTAATAAGTTGAGCGCTTAAAAAATGACTCGAAAATGATCCCGATATATTATTGAAAACTGAATATTTGAAAAACAATTATAAAATAGCAATCATGAATTGATCATCCTGGTGTTTAAAATATGATGGTTTTAAAAACTTATTTTGTGGTCATATTTCAAGCAGTTGGAAGATTTAAAATTGAAATAGCATCACTTACACTTTAAAATATTTAAAAAACAATTCAAAAATAAATCGAAACTGATTAGAAATGGGGTTAAGAAAAGACTCGTTTTTAAGATTTAGCAAAACATTTTGCTTTAATTATAATAAGTTTATGTGTTTAATGATCTTCTACGGAAGATAGTTGGGCGACTAATCACTAAACTAAGTCTAAATAATTCCGATTAATGTTTCAAATCTGATTTATTTGAAAAAACAATAACAAAATGTATACCATTTATGAATAGGTCATCCAGGTGTTTGAAATATGATCGTTTATAAATTTAGTTTGTAGTTCAATTTTACGCAGTCAGAAGATCAAAAAAATTTTACTGTTGTATTGTATTTGTCTGTAACAAACATAAAAATTACTCAGAAAAGACTCAAAAATTACTATAATATGATTCGGAAATAATTCGAAAAAGACCAGTTATTTGGCTCATTAATGACTCAAATGAAAATGAGTCATACTTAATTGATCAGAAGTGGGGATCATACATGACTCATTTAGAAGAGTCGAGGGTAGGGTACAATTTTCTCCCGACAAATGATCATTTATGATTAGAAAATGAGCGCATACATGATCATTTAATTGTGCAGAAGAGTCATAAATGTCTCGAATGTGTTCAAAAATTTCAAAAAATATTAGCTGGGATACCTTTTTCATAAATTTTGAATAGACTGATTTTAAAATCTCTTAAAAAACAAGTAGGAAAGTATAGTCGGGCATGGCCGACCATATAATACTAATTATGACGTAATTATGGCATAAAAAGCCCAAATCGGGAGGTACTGTTGTATGGGGCTAGGTGAAATAATGGACCGATTTCAACCATTTTCAATTTCATCAAATTATCTTGAAAATTGCGGCCTGTAACTTGCGCACAAGGTTTAATCGACTCAAAAAATGATTCTGAATCGATTCGTATACTTTAAGGTGGGCATTGGATCAATATTTTTGTGTGTTACTAACATCAGCACAAACGTATAATACCCTCCCTACTATAGTGGTATAGGGTATAATGAAGAGCTTATTGTAGTAACACAGTAAGCGTCTTGGCTCAAAAACTTTCATTATATTCATGTTATTTTGATATAATTATTTAAAATAGAGAAAAATATAAAGCTACTTGTACAAATTTAATTTAATTTAAAAATTGTTCAAAAAAGGTTGTTGTTATTATGTTGTTGAACTTCAGTTCCTTCCAACCATAATCTAAGAGCAACATATTATGGTAAGAATTATGGTTAAATTTAAAACATATTATGATCATTATTAGTATAATAACCTATCATATTATAATTAAATATAGTTCGAATATTTCATCATAATATAGTGATAATGTGATGTTGTAGTATCATATTGTAGTTTCAAGCAACCACATTATGGTTTCATGTAATCATATAATGGCTTCCAGTAATAATATTATTGTTTCAAGTAACCATATTATGTAAAATGTAATTATTTGTTAATTTTCTTTTAAACAAACACAAAACTTCCACGCACTGATATTCCCATAAAAAATATATATCCACACCTTCAAGCCAATATAAACACAATATAATTTTTTTTAATTATTAATTTATTATTAATATTATATTTTTCGATAGTATTTATTTTTCACAATTATTTTAACAATGCATTTGATATTTTTCGATAGTATTTATTTTTCACAATTATTTTAACAATGCATTTGATTAACAATTTATTTAATCCGATCTAGTACGTATAAACCATACAACTGATATAAAAATGGCGATACCAAAATATTTTTAATAGTAAACGTATTTTACTTATATCTTAAACATTAAATGCATAAGCGTGTAAAATCCTACCATTTAATGATTATTTGATAGTTTAAATGATTCTTAGGAATATAATATGTTTACATAATTATCATTATTTATTTGTTGTAAAAAGTAATTATTTTTCAGAGAACCATTCTCAAATTTATAATTGTCATAAACATAAAATGTTTTCAGTAACTAAAATATTTATGAAGATCAATAAAAATATCAATTGTTTGGTTATGACAACAAATTATTGTTACAAAAAACATAGAATAGTTTTCCTAACCATGCCGAACCATGTTTTTCTCTGCGTGTAGTAAAAGCACATATATGTCCTTCTTCTAATTCTTATTTGTTTTTTTTTTATATAAACATATATTAGTCCCATCCCTGGCTATTTTAAAAAATAAATTAAAAGAAAAGACAATGAGCAAGCACGAAAAGGGGGGATAAAAAATACATAAAATAAATTCAAGTAAAATATTTACCCAAAGGATCCACACGGTAAATAACTTCTGGTAAGACAGGATTCAGTGTGCAAATAAAAAATATCCAAAATGTTAGCCAAACGGAGAGCATATGATGCCAGTTGTGATGCAGCAAGTGTTGGACTGTCTTTCCGGGATGATACTTTGTCGCCATATTGCACTCGCAATTCTTGTTGTTATTGTTGTTTTCGTAGACGAAACCAACAACATTAACAGCAACACCAAAATATACTGTAAACTGTTCGTACTATTGTTGTCGTTGGTTTTACTTTTCTCTTTCACAATGATGCTGCTGATGTTGACGTTGTGATGTTTTTTGTTGTTGCTGATATTCTGTTGTTGTTTATTGTTTTGATTTCTTTTGGTAGTAGTAGTTGCAGTTGTTATTGTGTACTTTTGAGTTTGTTGCTGTTTTTGTTGTAGTTATTGTTGTTGAAGTAGCTTTTATTTATTTTTTATGCTTTTTAATTTTTGTAGCTTTTATTTTAGTTGCAACTTTTTGCAACCGTTAATATTGTTGTTGTTGTAGTGGGAATTGTTGTTGTTTTTATTCTATTTTCTCCTGTATACATTATTATTTCATTTCTCATTCACATTATACAGTTTCTGTTGTTGTTGTGTAAATGTTTCTTTTTTTTGTACTGCATTTATTTTTTTAATTGTAATAATATTTATAAAACAATTTTACATTGCATACGTTTTGCATTTAAGTCTGAAGGAGAAAGGAGAAGTGAGTAAATGAATGCAAAAGTTGTGTTATGTGAATGTTTGAATTTTAATTAAAGCTAAATATTAAATTCGTTTAAAAATGGTATTGTAACAGCAAAAACTACAAGAGCAATAACAATAACAACAAAAACGCAGTACATACTTGTACATATTATTATTGTTATTACTTTTCAATTAAAAAGTTTTAAACGCTACTAATTAAAATATTTGTTCATAATTAATTGACCATAGTAATCAATTCTTTGTTTGTGTGAATGTGTATATACTAATGTGTTCGTTTATACATATATTTAAACTTCCTTTTTCTGTTTTTTAGTCGTTGTTGTGGGTATCTGTGGTTGAGTATGCAAATATTATTAATTTTTAATAAAATTTATGATTTTAGATAATTTGCATAAATATTTTTGTACTCTTATTTAAAATGTGTTTATAAATAAAATGATAATAAAAAACTTTTAATACCAGTATTTATGTTTTAGTTCGGTGGTGGTGTATTTAATTAGACATGACAATCAGTTTCGATTATTATATGTCTCAATTATTAACCGTTTTTAACCCCGGATTTCTATTGGTCAACAAAAAATATTACCTTAAAATATTTTGTTTAAAATGATTTACCGCTTGAACCTTTTTGTTCATTTTTTTAACTCTAATAAGTTACAATCAGACAGAACATTAAAAGTAAAAAACTACATGAAAATCCAACGTGATTTCCTCAGGTAAATTATACAATAATAAAATGTTTTAAATTTATATTTCGTGTTTTAAAAAAGTTTTTGTAATGTTTAATAAAGTGATGGTTAAACTTAATAACTATTTGTAATATTAAATATCGTAAAATTGCTTGAATAAAGTTTCCATTAAACTGGAAGTTACAGTATGTTTGTTAGCTAAAAATAAGGAATTTTTGTTTTAATTTATTTTTCAAAATATATGCATAATTTTTCATTGAATACTGAATAAAAAGCTACAGAAAAAACATGAAATTTATCTGAAACCACAACAGAAAAAAGTTCATTTGTTTCCGTGTCATAAAAAATTCATAATCGTTGTCATGTGACTTCCCTAAAAATTTTTGGATAATTTCTATTATTTTATTTTTGCTTTTTCGCTTCTTGAAATTTAATCCAAACAATTTTATTGGCCAACGCGTTGAAATTAAAAAAGATAAAACTTTTTTGTAAATATTTGAAGAATTTAAGTAACAAAGTTCTTTGTTTTTTCTTTGGCTTTTCTATTCTATCAGAAATTCCAGTGAAATCTTAGATGCCTGTATTACGTGTATATTTAAGTTAAATAATGAATTTATACTACTATTTGAAATTCTATTCACAAGTTTGTGAAAAAGTGATGAGCCAGTCTGTATGCCTTATATATGTAACAGAAGTTGATGACAGACAAATACAGAGATGTACAATTACCTGGGGGATACTCGTAAAATTCTTGGGAGTATTTATTCTACACCTGATGAAGAATTTTTTGAATGTAGGCGGAATAGAAATATAAAACTTTTTTAAAGAAAAAATTAAATATATATTTATATATATTGAATATATGACAATCTTCTTAATAAGACTTTAGCACAAAAGATACAAAAACTATTAACAAATAATAGACGGACATAAAATTAGTTTTATACATATGTACTAGTGTTTTACACGGGAATTTGTGCGGAAATTCCCAGAAATTATTTTCCTTAGTTTTATTTATTATTTTGAAATTTTAAATTTACAGTAGTAGCTAAAAAGTAGGAGATAAATAACGTCACTGTTTTTATATATATAATATATATATATATATATATATATATATATATATATATATATATATATATATATATATATATATATATATATATATATATATATAATATATATATATATATATATATATATATATATATATATATATATATATATATATAATATATATATATATAATATATATATATATATATATATATATATATATATATATATATAATAATATATAAATAACGTCACTGTTTATATATATATATAATAATATATATATATATATATATATATATATATATATAATATATATATATATATATATATATATATATATACTTTACACTATCACCGCAATCAGAGTACAGATCTATAAATTTTCCATATATATTAAAACCTGCGGAATGCAGCCAACATCTCAGTAAAAAGTCGTAAGAAAATATATTATATAATTACTGTTGTTGGTTTTTTTATTTAGAAGTTTCTTATGAAGTAAGAAATATTGAGAACACCTCTTGGTATAATTCAAGAAGAAATAAATCTTATTAAAAATGGAATCTGCCTTATAGTAGTGCCTTGCACGTTCATGGAAATATGGTAGACGACTGTATTAATTTTTACATACTTTTGCTTCCGCGAAGCAAAGCCTGTTTTCAAGATCATTTACAAAGAGATTAGTTATTGATTTGATCTTTAAGCGTGCAGTGCTGACGTAAAAATTTAATTGTTTTGAAGAGTAAAAACGTGTACACAGAGAAATAATACCTAACTACACAGAAAAAACTGAAAATGAGATTCAATTATCAAAATAATTGTATCAATCAAGTTTTGCGCCTATAACCAAAATGATTATTATATATTACCAAATTTGTAAAAAAACAAAACAAAAATATATATTTTATTTCAAATAACGAATTATACAGAACACTTATTTCAAATTAAATTAAATAAAATAATCAAATAAATTAAACTGTTTTGTTTTGATTTTTTGCAAATCAATTAAGAATAATCACAATCAAATTATTAATCGATTACACACAACTAGGGTTGCCAGATTCCGATTCGCAAAAAGCTGGACATTGGGCTTTAAAAAGCTGGACAAAACAAAAAAAGCTGGACATAAAAAAATACTGAGAAAATGCTAATTTTGGTTTTGTGTAAATAGTTTCACAGTGATTCACCAAAAAAAATGCAGGGGTTCTCATATACCAATTCCGTTTTTTTATAGTCCACAGAGTATGAATATATTTTTAGTTTTCCCAGATTACTTCGTTAACTTACTTTTTAGAGCAAAAGATGTGAAAAAGCTCCATTTTTGAAGTTTTAAATTTTTAAACTCATATGTACGTAAGCTGTACGTAAAGAAATTGTCTATCGCTCGCAATAATAGGTCCTTCCAATAATAGGTACTTTCCTGTAAGAAATATACAGTAACTTAATGATAGAGAGTAATTTTTAATTTTCTCTCAATCAAAAAATATCCAAAAAAATACGCGAATTCCAATTTTTTGTTTATAAACAAAGATTGGTAATGCCCTTTTGTTGAAATCTCAATCGCTAACAAAATACTAAAAAACAAATAATTGTAACTTTGATTTTTCCTATAAATAAATGATATTTAAAGTTAACAAAACATGTATTATCATTAAAAATATGTTATTGTTTTAAAACTTCATGATACAAACATATTATTAAAATAAAAATTTACACAAAATCTAAAGTAAATTGTTTTAAAAACGCTAAATTGACAATATTTGTTATGATTTTTCATGACAAATAAACTCTTTTAAATACTAATTTATGATAAATAAATTTAAAATAAATATAATTACAAATAATTTTTTAATATTCGTGTGTTATTAATTTATATATTTCTTTCAAAAAATTTAAAATTTACCAAATTTTTGATTTCTTTGGTTTGTTTACATATTCATAAAGTTTACGAAAGTACGCGAACGGAATCCAATGACAATTGGTGCAAATTGTTACAAATTATCGAGTATGCGAACAGACCTAATATTTATTACGACATTATTTGAATGTCGTAACTGCATAATTATACCCTCCCCACTAAAGTGGTGTAGAGTATAATTATGCAGTGTACTAAAAATTTTTTATTTAGCTGGACAAATTAAATTTTAGCTTGAAACTGGACAAGCATCAAAAAAGCTGGACAATCCAGCCAAGTCCAGCCAGGCTGGCAACCCTACGTGCAACGTTAAAGGAATATTTGACCTTTAACAATACGTTCAGCATTTACAAGAAACATCACTTTATTGTCACTATTGAATATGAAGTGTTTTATAAATTGTCAAGAAACTTGAATATTATATGCCTAAAATATATTGACTATTTAAGAATTATAAATATTATTAGCACAAAAATTAAAAAAATAAAATAGAAAAGTAGGTCAGATAATTTTTTCAATTAATTAAAAAATTAATTAAATCAATTAAAAAATTAACCCAAATTGTAGACTTAGGTTTTAAACAACTAGATAATTAAGACAAATAAAAATTTGTTTAAGCAAAAATTAAAAAAAGAGATAAAATGTTAATTGAAAATAAACTATTATCGGTAGTTTTTCTGTGTGTAAAACAAAAGATACGTATTGTATTTTGTTATAAATTTTGGAAATATATTAGGGTGAGGGCTATGCAATGTTCCCCATAGCACATAAAGAAATCACAGAGGAGCCGCGCTGAAAAAGCATTATTAAAAGGGGTTTAGTAACATATAAACAGAATACATTCAATAATGCCTTATTTAGGAGCATTAATGAAGCCTAGATGTAATAAGAAATAAAATACATGATATAAGTGTAACTAGTTGCTATTAAATAAACGCTTTTTGGATTCAAAACTTGTTGCTTCTAAGTGGTTCTTCTCAAACAAACTTCATGTTCTTTTAATGCGCACCAGTAAGTTCCAGACAAGCAGTATTTTTTGCTGGGATAGTTATGAAATACAAAAATCAGTACAAACGTATTCTCCTACTATAGGGGTGTGGGACATCGAACATGGAGTAAATGTTTAAGAAACGGAAAACCAAAATTAATAATACTACGGGACTAACAAGAGAATATTCTGTTTTTTTTTTTTTTTTTTTTTTTTTTTTTTTGTAACTTTTATTTTTATGTCGTTATATTTAGTTTAATAACTTGTTTTCCTTTTTACTTTAGTTCAGTTTAGTTTAACACTTTTGACAAACTAATACCCCAGCTTAATCCTCTTTTGAAAAAAAAAATCGTTCGTTGGTTGGTTGGTTAGTTCCTTCGTTACATTGTGGTCCACTATTTAATGTTTTTGTTGTACATATATTGTAAGTCAAATATTGCAAAATTTATCCTGAAAATGCTGCTTTTAACAAAAGGAAAAAAAAATATAATTTTTTTATATATATAATATAGAAAATATTCTTTTCTCATTCTGTGTTTCAATTTTCGTTTTACTATTATTTGATTAAATGCATATGTCCTTAAAAATAACACAACCATGAATATGGCAAAAACTCAAAACAGGATTAAAGTTCGTTAGATGTTACTTTAAAACAAAGACAATTGTATTATTTGAAAAATCGAGAAATGTATGAAACTTTCAATGTTCGCAGTTCCATTTTTTCTCAGACCCACTTAACTAAATTTTTAGGTACTTATTAGATATTTAAACAGAAATATGTCTATCCGTTGAAATCACAAGAGTCCCACAAGTTTTATGCACCCGGAGATTAAATTGAAAAGTATGGTGGACATCGGACCATGTTAAATCATATCCCACTTCAAACTTGATTTTATTGGCCCAAAATATTAATGTTGTAATGAGCAAGTTTTATTCAAATCAAAATCCACAAACCTTACATTGTAATATTTTTGATTTTAATTTGAGAAGTCAAGTATAACTTGAAGAATGTAAATAAAATACTAACAATGTATTTTATTTACATTCTTCTTTTCATTTTGCATTAAAGTTCTATTATGGAAAAAGGTTTAAAATAAATCTTTTTGGAACAAACTTTTAATATTTGAAATTCCTAGCAAATTATTAAAAATTTCTTAAGTTTTAGTTGGTTTTAATTTAATATAAATCATTATTTAACAAAATATACATATAAATATCTATTGAAATGAATTTCTAAATTAGAACATGTGGCTAAAAGTATTTAAAAACGAATAAATAAGTTTAGTCTTTAATACTCAAATGATAATAAACACACAAATTTATATAACCACAAACTTTTGAAACTTTTTATATATTAAGCATTTATTATTTATGTCATTTTTCTTTAAAATAGTTAAATTTTGTTTTTAATACTTATTAGAAGAAAAGTCGCATTTCTATAAATGTCCTTGAAAAGTTGACGACCATGAAACAAATTCCTGTTAATATATTACAGCAATGATGGATCTGGGGAATAAAATAAGATCCGAAGGAATGAAGTATTCGGTCAAGATTTATCAACATGCATTTATCATTAAAACTGTGAGTAATATTTTTCATTTTATATTTTACCAGGAAACCCCCCAAAACCAAAATAGCAACAACAGCGTCAAAAAACAACCAAGTAAGATACAAAGTAAACTTTTAAGTAAAATATATAAAAAAGAAAAAATTCAATAATTTATGAAACTGGAGAAACTTTTGTTATTTCTTTTTATTTTTTGTTTGTTTGTTTGTTTAAGCTTTTGTCCTTGTAATGAAAAACACAAAAAGTAATATAAAAACATACTGCAAAATGTAATAAATACACATACGTACTCACATGTACATATGTATATGTACATATATGTATATTTTTTGTAAGCTTAAGTGAATGTGAAAAAGTCAAGTGTGAAGTGGAAGTTTTTAGTAAGCCTTCAATATGGCCTCTTTGCCGCCATAGAACACATAATGTGGAATGTGACATACATGACTCGAATAGTTTTGTTAAAAGTTCGACAAAGACTAAATAAAAAAATAGGTCTAAATTACGTTGAAAAAAATACTATTAGGCCCACAAACAGGCAATTTCAATTAACCGCTACGTATACGCTTGTATGGACATGAATGTATTTACGAATTTTAAGAAAATCTTATGGGGCTTTTTATAAATAGACCCAGAAGCATTTCACATATTAATAAGTACACAAACATAGCAGTTATAAAAAATAAAATATAGTAAACGATAGAATGAACGAAACAGAAAAAAAACAGAACTGAAATAATAAAACAAAAAACGAAGAAAGTAAAAAAGTAAAGACAAAAGAATGTTAAATCACACAGAGACCACAGCATGACTTTATACTTATGCTGCCTTTTCATTCTACCATACCACATCGACACAAATATTGTTATATATACACACATATACATATATTATACATTCTTACAATCTAGCAAATACATATAAATTAATGAAAGTATTTATGTTCATGAAAGATCTAACAGCCATAGAGCTATGAAACTTAATTGCCGATATTATTCAACTCAACTAAAAAAAGACAAGACAATCCTCTTTGGAACGTTCACCAACCGACACAAACGAAAAAGAAAGCAAACAAATACATACATATTTAAGACATTAAAAGTTGCAAGTTATTGTGTGCGCAAAAATAGCACAAAAACAAATATTTAATAAGAATTATCATTAAATATTCACTGCCACATTCATAAAATATAGAGGTTTATTAAACAATATGTTGTATAAACCCTTGATAAATGTTTATAATAAGGGCTTTACAATTTTGTTTAAAATATATTTTATGGCTCTTATATATAAACATTTATCAAGAAATTCGGTTTGCAAATTTGCTTTATAAATAAATGTTTATGAATAAGGCAGTAAATATATATTAATTTCGTATAAGTAACATTTCCAGTAAGAACTTAAATTAAAGAGAAACGCTTGTATTTATAAAAAAATATTATTTCGGTTTCAATACACAAACTAGTATATTGATATATTTATTTTATATTTTACAAATTTTAATCAATATAATTTACACAGTTAATTACTTATTGAACCAACCAACAATGAAAAAGGTAAATTAAATTATTTTGGCCATCATTTGGTTGACAGACAAGCATTTCCAAATTGTGTAAAAATGTTGGATGACCAACTGGTATTAAGAAATTTAAATTGAAACAAATTTTAGAAGTTAATAGAAAAAAAGAGTTGCAGTTTTTATCTGAACTATGCTATCTTATTGCCTCCATCTGTAAAGAAAGGCATACGCACACCACCACCTAACACGTTTATTCTTTTAATATATTTTCTTGCTAAAAGCAACAATGTGATTTGTTACTTAAATAATAGAACGTTATGGATTTTTTTGGTAGGATTTTAATTAAAAATAAATGATTTAAATATAAGAATTCTCTGACATTGATGGACAAACAATATTACAAACATCTGAATTATTTAAGATGAGATCATTCATTATAAACACATAAACGATTTCAAATGAATGAACGAACGAACAAATGTAATTTATATACTGTTGAAATCATCAAATTTATTTAACTATGATGAGAGTTATTTCCTTTTTCTTCCTTTTCCTTCCTTTCTTCTCAGACCTTCTTTAATCATTCATGTTTTCTTTTCATTTCAGTTGTGTTTGTTTCTTTCAGTTTTGTTTTATTTATTATTATTTATATTACCATAAAATTTAATAGTGAGTTATTTTTATTAAGGAGACACGCAAAAAATACAAACAAGCTGAAGGATATTAAAAATTCTCACTCTCTTATTATTTCTATTTTATTATACCCTACACCTACAATAGTAAGAAGAGTATTAGGCGTTTATGTTTACGTTTATAGCAACCAAAAATAATGTGCAACTTCAATCTTATGATATACCAATCTCCTTTTGAGTCGGTTTATAATTTCACATAGTTCACATCCTCTAGAAATTCCTGAATAGAATAGGAAATAACGAAACTGTCGAAATTCAATTATAGAGCATCTTGTAAATTTTGTTGACATTAATAAAATATCAGCCGATTTTTATATTCTGGATTTGAATATATTTCGTCATAAATGTTTAAAGTGTTTAAAATCTTTAAAGACATTTTTTTCCGAAAAATTATTGCTAATGTAGGGTATGAATGAGTCAGGTACTATATAAGACATGCTTTTATTTATTTTTATTTTTGTATCTTTTTTGAGTATTGTGAATTTAAACATTGGAGACGTATAATTTTCATGGAAATAAAAGCGCCGAGTCAGTACATAAAGGAACTAAATTTATTTTTCTCCTTTTTTACAGTTGAACTTAATACAGGCTAGTCTGTCCGTCTGTGTGTATATAAATAACAAATGAAATTTATATTAGAATGAACCAAAACCAACAACAAAATCTAAACTATTTAAAGTAATGACAGGCCCTAAATAAACGAACTAAAGAGAAGAACTGGAATGCGATACTTAAACAGAGACCAGAGGGTGGCAGTTGTCCTGTGAACATAAAATATTCATGTATGAATGAACGTATGAGTGTGGGATGAGTATCCAACCATTAACCATTAATGTTGTATTGTGCAAACAAAGCAAAACAAAAATTACTTAAAAAAGACAAAGAAAAAAAACTATGTTTAACAAAATTTGTTCCCACTACAAACAACACTTTGTCAAATGAATAAATCGTGTCAGAGTAGGATTTTTTACTTAAATATTCCTTTTCTTAATACTCATGTACTTGTATGCTTATTGCTTTGTATGTATGTATATGTGTAAATAGTTATGTATGTATGCCTAATATACAGTCAACAGACAAACTATAAGTTAATTTATTTGTTTAAATATGCACGCAATAATAGAGTTTGCATTGTTTTTTTGTCTTTATGGTCTAATATTTTCTAAACATACACATTTCTACTAACTAGTACATAACATGTATTCTGTATTTACTATAAGTATGTATATGTGTTACGTATATGAGATGCGTCGTACAGTACTCCGGCTTATCTATGGAACCACTTTTACCAAACACACTCTTCCACTCACACTCTAATACACATTTATCATTATTATTTGACATGTCTGCCTATGGATGGATGTTGGAAAACTATTTGTGTTAAATTTATGAGATTTTCTTTAGTCAGCAAAACGTGCACTCTAACAAATTAATGATAATCATACAGATACAATGTGTAGTAGTATATGAAATTAATAATTTCAAGTTGTATTAAATAATATAAAAGATTTATGTTGGTATTTTCAACTAAATATTTTTCCTACTTATGATCTTAACCCCTTATTCACAACAAAATTTTTATTTTATAAATGGTTTATAAAACAAAATTTCCATAGAAAGCTTAATAATTATTTAATATTGAAACATGATAGCCTAATATAATCAATAACAAAAAAATATCCATATTTCGCATTTTTTTATGTTCTTAAAAACACATTTTTTAAACATTAATTTCTTTCAAAATTAAAAGACTTGTGGCTTTTCCAAAACAACACATTCATTTATAATCACCCTTTTTATGATTTATTATGTTAAATGTATGATATATAATGGAGTAATTGGATTTACAATATCCGTATTTATCATTTTAGCTTACTTCTACATAGTTATTTTATCAAATTTACAAACATGTGAACATAAGCTAATTTTCCATTTATAATTCTGTAAATTTCATTACTCGTAATTAATTACCATACATCAGATGTTTTTTATTTAAAAATTAGAATATGTATATAAGATTTATTTAAATTTGTACAATTTATTTAAATTTAATAAGACTTGTAGAAAATAAAACAACCAATAAAATATATAAAGCCGATTATGATGGAGTAATTTAAATTTTACTTTCTTCTATTTTCAGTGTAGTATAAGGCTTAATAAACAAACAGTCGTTTCAATTTATTTCAATTATTATTTAATCAAATCTCCATAAAGAAGTAAGAAAATTACACACATCAAGACAATGAAAAAAATTTAAGAAAAAGGAAAATAAAAAACAAATGAATTTGGAAATCACAAATCCAACTGATTAGACAATGAATTGGAAAACAAATCTTTTGAACAAAAATGTACATTTCTCTAGCATTTTTTTATATTCGTTTTTTTATGTATGTAGTATGTACATATGTATATACCATAGAAATAAGGGTATACATAAGATTGTCGTTCCGTTTGAGACTTCTGCTATATATGTATGTATATTTAGGATTAATAAATTATAATCGATGATAAAATGTCAACGCTACATAATTCAATTTTTTTGACCATCAAATAATTATTATAATGAATAATTTAGAAATTAATTTTTTGATACAAAATTATTATATCATCCAAAATAATTTTAATTTAAACATACAATTTCATATGTAATTTAAAATGGATAACATGGCATCAGATTTACTACCAAATGTTAAGGACTTTTAGAAAAATTTGTACACCATTCCGTATAATTCAACAAAGATTGCTCAGATTTCATAGTTTGATAAATTACAGAATGACATGCTTCAACACAGACAGCTTCAATGCTGTGATCATCAGTCATCAATATAACAGATATTATTTAGGAAATTTTGAATAAAATTAGAGAATTTTAGATTTATGAAAAAATATTATCCTGATTTTATAACACAAAAGGAAGAGTTATCAAACAGATCGCTTGAAATATGTTTTGATATCTTATTTTTAATAAAAATTCGTCTTGAATCAAATTTGTTACTTTCTTGTTTCTTGTTTTTTTTTTATTATTTTCAATTGTTAGACTCACACTTTCTCTACTGTGAATTGAATTGCATCATTCAAAAGTTTATCATTGTCTTAGTATTACAAATTAGTTTCCTTGATGAATCCTACTTTTTTCTTAATTCTCTTCAACTGTTTATTTTTTTCATCTTTGGCACACATTGTGTTTCTTATTCTTAGAGTAGTATTGCAACTGACCCAAGCAAAAAGTTCATTCTCATGATTGGGTGGCAAGAAAAAGAGAACTCGAAAATAAAGAAAAATAATGTAGAGCAATTTGAGTTTGTATGAAAAACACTCGTTGTTTGTAAGAATTAGTATTTGCAAGTATGGAAACAGGGTTGAATGCATCCATTAGTTTAAAATGCAAGTAATATTTTCAAAGTCAACAGTCAGAACATTTATTTAAAACGCTGGGGAAATTAAGGAAATTGGTTTTCTTGCTCCTGATACTTATGAAAAGAAAAGTGGCAGGAAGCAACAATAACAAGACGAAGAAGAACAACAACAACAAAATATAAACCCAAACGTGGAAGTACCTGCTGAAATGTGTAAAGAGTTGATGAAATAATATTACGAGTAATTTTTAACAACAAATAAGAATCATTTGTTTCGCTTACTTATTTTTTGTTATTTTCAATACAATTTCAATCTTCTTTGAATAAAAAAGTTAATGGAAACAATGTGTCTGTTAAGAAAGAATCTCAAGAGGATTTGTAATAAAAAGTAACCGAATATTTAAGACATGTATGTTAGTTTATACACATGCATACATACACATACATACATACATACATACATACATACATACATACATACATACATACATACATATATACATACATATGTATGTATGAACGTGTTAGTTATACGTATATGTATTATTTATATGTTTATTTTTTATTGTTGCTGCTAGTTTTCGTTCTAAAAACCCACAAACGATAATCTCTTACAAAATATACAATCAAAAAACAATATTTGAATCATTGACACTGACACAGCTAGCAATAAAACATTCATATTCTTTGTCAATTTAACATACAGAACACTCTAATCCTCTTAAAACAAAATCCGAATTATTTGAAACATTTATTGTGGTCACAAGACATTCAAAGGCTCATTTAACACCCCCTTAATATTATAAAAATACATACAAACATAAAACCACAACAAATTTATACATATAAAGATACTTCTTTTACAGATTACATACACGTAGAAATAATGGTTATGTAATCTGTTAGAATAATTGCACATGGTCACGGCAATATTTCTAACATTATTGCAAGAAAACTCATAATAAAACAAAAATAATATAAATCATCGAGACAAAATTACGATAGTCATTTGAATCATGTATTAAGTTTAATATGGTTGTTTAATTGGTATTTATTATTATTATTTTTTTTTTTAAATTAATGTAATCATGTTAAGATTTTTTCTCTGAGTGTATGCTTGTTAGAATGTCATTTTGCTTAGGTTTATGTGCAAAGATGTGTGTACGAGTTTAAGTAAACCGAAAACCAACCAATATATAAACTTGTAAATACTTAACACTTCAATGTACAATATTTAATATAGTACGAATGATATAAGTATGTGGTAGTAAAGCTGAAGTGTAGTGGTAGTTGATTGTACATTGTATAACACAATATAACTATATTTTTAGTAATAAGTATATTTAAAACATCCAAATTTTACGGCCTTAATTTTCTAAGGTTGCTTTAAAAAGTTATTTTAGTCTAGATCATCTGTCGGCTTCTAAGTTAGGATCATTTCTTTAATTTCAGTGATTATTTGATTCTTGTGTAAGAGCAATACATTAAATAATACAAATTCTACAAAAATTACAAAGTTAAACATAGAAGTTGATAGATAATAAAGTCGGTAATTTTCGTATTACATATTTATTTTTGTACAAAAACACAAATGTGGTGAAAATATTATTACATAAGTATTTTTATTTTTCTGCTATATTTAGAGATTTACTTTTTTATAAGTAGCAAAAGTTTTAAAAACGTATGATTATAAAACAAAACAATCCTACTGCTACAACTTTAGGCAGTTGTTTGGAGCAGTGGTTAAAGCAATGGTATAATACTTGGTAGCATATTCCAAATTTTTGCAAAAATATGGAAGATTGGAAGAATAAATATACAATTACTAAAAAAAAAAATGGTAATTGAAAACCCATAATTTCCTCAGGGTTTATAATTAATAAATTGGCATGAAAAATGAAATTCGAAAAGGTTCTCCCAATTTCAATATACTAATTAAGTTAAAAAAAATATTTGAATGGATAACTCCGTGAATCAAAGTATCAGTGTTAAAAAATCTTTTGGATTTTTGTTCGTATATATTTTCTTTTATAATGATAAGAATATTAACATAGAAATAAAGCAGATCGATTATAAGAACAATAATAACAAAACCGTATTTAAGAAAAACAAGAAAGCAAAAAAAAGAAGAAAATAAAATAATAAATTCACTTTTAGTATAGAACGTGTATATGTAGTCATAAGTAAGTATTGTCTATAGAAGCTATTTGGAAAATTTTTGGTAATTTCTGTAATCTCTTGTAAACATAAATATAAATTTATTATTTGTAACAATATTTTAAATGTTTCTTCATCTATGACATTCAATTTTTCTTACATAGTTTTTTTAAATTTTTTACTTTGTATATATGTATCTAAGTATAATATATATTATATTCTTTCTTCATAATAATAGTATGTGAAATTATAAGAACATATACAAATAAAAAATCAACATATATATATACGTATGTATGTTAGCTGTAACTATAATATTTTCTTATGTTCTAAGAATATAAGCCGATTAATATGTCACCATTCGAAGTCCTTGTTTAATTGTTAAATATTAATAGAAAATTGACAACAAACTAATTTCTAATAAACTCTTCAAACTCATAACAATTTGGCCTTAGTTTGAGGAAAAACTTTGTTAAACACTTTTCGCTAATTAATTATTTAATAACCTAATAGTACTTAGTTGTTTTTTTACCAAATTGTCAGCTACTTATTGCTTTTAACAGCATTCACCCACAACACTCCTATAGGTAGAAAAATTGTTTTGTGAAAGTTTCAAATAATACAAAAAAAGTTTGTTTTATTTAAAAGCTTTGAAATACTATTAGGTAAAAAGTTACCTTACAAGTATTTTTAAACATTGAAGAAGACACTAAATTAAATATGTACATATGTATGAATGTTGGTATGATAATCCTTTGGAAATTGGCGTATCATTAATATTTGTGCTAGTAATTTCACTAAAACGGTTTAATTCGTATTTTGGGATTTAATTTACATTAAATTGGATTTAATTTACATTAAATGAATTTTGTCGTATGTAATAAATCCATAAAACCTCAAAATGATCGTCCACAAATTTGTGCTTAACCTTTTAAGTACAACGTTAAGATATTATATAGGTTGTCATTCCATATTCAATCATATAAAGTATGCATACATATGTACGTATATTCTGTTAGTTTTAAAGGAAGTATATACATCGAATCCGTAAATATAACTAGGCCTCCTTTGAGTAAGATAACTGTACTAAATTTGTCTATGTCGAATTGTATGTAACCATTTTTTAGAACTTCTAAAAAAGTGTCACCATTTATTATTATTTATGCACAGTAATTCTATGGAACGCAAACTGTTACTACAAATAAATCCATCCACCAAATGGATCTCTATTTGGTGGATGGATTTATTTGTCCATATTCGTCCCTAGCCTTTCAGAAAATTAGTTTTTCTTAATTTATTAAAAAAAAAATAAATCTTACTAAATATTCATAACTGGTGTTGTTAATCATATGATTGGCCAAGACCTACTATTTTTTCATAATTATACCCTAATCCACTATAATGGTTAGGGTATTATGCGTTTGTGCTGAAGTTTACAACACCCAAAGATATTGGTCCTAGACCCACCTTAAAGTATACCAATCGCCTCAGGATCACTTTCTGAGTCGATTTAGCTATGTCCGTCGGTCCGTCCGTCCGTCTGTCTGTGTGTCCATGTAAACCGTGTGCGCACGCTACAGTTTTCAAGATAATTTGATGAAATTTGGCACATACTCTTTTTTTGGTTCAAGGACGAACGCTTTTGGTTGAAAATGCTTGAAATCACTCCATTATTTCTCCTAGGCCCCATACAACCGTAACCCCCGAATCGGGCCTTTAGACTCATAATGTTTTATAATGTCAGCAAAAATTAGTTTTTTAGAACAATAAATGATAATACTAGTTTTTATAGTGATCGGGCCTCATTTGACCCTAGCCCCCATACAAACTCCCCTTCAGAAAATGACTTGAAGGTCAAAATTAACTTATAATTACTAATAAAACGATTAAAATCTACAAAAATGACTTTGAAGTAGACGTAAATTTATCTACCAAAATTTATAAGGATATGCCCATATTTACCCCTTCTCCCTTATGAGCCTTCTTGTAGAAAATCTCTTTTTTTTGTCAACAATAAGTAAGAATATTACACAATAAAACAAATTAAATACTTTATTTAAAAAAATCCACAATTTTAACATACTGACTGGTGTAGGGTATCATATGGTCGGCAATATCCGACTAAAAATTCATACTTGTTTTTTTAACATTTGTAATTTCTAATTTTTTTGGATAATTGAAAAACACCATAGAACTTAAGCTTTTTTGAACATTAAATCCTTCAACGTATGTAAAAATATGCCATTTAAATATGACTTATTTTACAAATAGTTCAAGTTTAATTTCTTTAACAAAATTATCAAATTTTTTATATTACTAAAACTCCACGCATGGCTACGGTGACCATATTTTTTCAGCAAAATGTAGAACACAAAAAAAACATCTTTACTGTCTTTACTATTAACATTTAATTTTTGTTGTGATAGAATTTTATTTCATAAACAGAGTCTTATAGTAGCATATAGGAGAAACAGATTGTCAAGGACCTAAGTCTCCTATCAAAGACTGGTGAGAATGTAGAATGTATTTTGGAAGTTATTATTTTATGTAATTAATGGGATTTTATATTTTAGTGAATAAAAATATTAGTTAATTTTTTTAAGAGATATTTTATCTTGAAACATATTATAAACACGTCTTTTTCTTTTTGTTTGCTGCACTAATGGAAAATGAAAAAAAGTATGTAAAATACTTTTTTAATTTTCAATACGAAAATTTAAAACTTTTTTCAGTTTGGATTAAAATGAAATGTTTAAGTATAAAAAATATTTTTTTCCGTTTGTAAAATATACATTATTTTCGGGATTATTATTAGATTAAAAGTATAGCAAAAATAATATGTATTATGTTTTGTGAGTGCGTTTAGTTCTTTCAAGTGTGTTTTATTCTCTCAGAGCTCGTCTGTATTAAGAGAATAAAAATTTTTGTTTGACAACCGCTTCAGTTTCGCCCCAGAATGATAAACTAAAGATAACGTCTTCAGGCAAACATAATTAAAACTTTCTGCGCATATAGGAACTTTGACGTCACACAATCTGTATTCATATTGGTTAATAATTTTAGGCTGTATATATAAAAGTGGGGCAAATTAATATTTGTATCTAATGGATAGTATTTTTTCATAAATTAATTTATTTATAGTATTTTCTTTTTAAAAAAATATTTAACAATATTTTAAATACTAAAAAGTAAAAAATGTATATACATATGTACTACGATATGAGCAGTTATATTTATTATTGAAATTCAAACAAATAAAATTATATGAATTTTAAAAAAACTCTCGTGAAAATTTTAAATGCTCAAATACATATACATTGTTATTACTAATACAGATTTAGAGTTAGGTTTTAGAGTTGGGTTTAAACATATATTGATTGTTCACATAAGAAATTTTAAAATAAATATTATCAACTGCTTTCGTTGACAAAAGTTAAGATATTAGTTAATATTTAAGAACAAAGTATAACTAGTAGTCCGACTCTTTAACAGCAGTACCTAGCTCTAAACATGTGTTAGTGAAAAAGTACCTAAATATGTGCTTAAACACACAGTGTTTAATAAGAAAAATTTAAATTTGTTTAAATTTTCAATACCAAAAATTGAAACTCTGTTTTTAAATTTCAACAACAATAAAAGTGAAATGTTAATAATAAAAAAATATATTTTTCCAGTTCAGGAAAGTAAAACAAAGTTCTCAATAAAAAGTGCTTGAAAACTATTTAAAAAAATCAGTTTTTTGTGGATAACTGCAATTCCACGCACGATGCCTAAAAGTGGTCATAAAAGTAAGGTGAACTTTTGAGTGATTTGAAAAGTTAAGGTTTCTCACAACCTTTCAAAATCAGTTCTAAGTAAATTATTTTTAAATTTCTATAATCAATGAATTTCTAACGAATTTACAATAGAAAGATGCTCAATAAATTTGACGTTTACGAAAAACACAATTTCATAAAATTTTCACTTAATTTAAAAAAAATTCTTTATAGGTTGGCAACAAAGAATAATAATAACATTGTTTTACAACAATAACATTTCCTTCTCTTCACAGACGAGTTATATGTAAATTCAACAAACTTGTGACAACTCAATTATTTCAAAACTTTTTCGCGAAAATACCGGGGTAATAGGACTTGAACGACGTTTTTTCATAAACACATAAATATTTTTTTAATTTTTTATACAGTTTTATCGCATTTAACAATCCGAAATATTTTTATTTTTCACAAACTAAAAAAATATTTTTTTAATTTTTTTGACAATTAATTTTTGTTTATTGAAATTAAAATTGACAAAACAAAGTTGTATATTTTGGTATTGAAAATGAAAAAAATTATTTAAAATAAACTTATTTTTTGCAAAAGAAAGAGATATTAAGTCCGAAAAATATATTTATTAAATGTTTACTGATTAGATGTGGGCAAAATAAATTAAAAAATCTGCGAATGTAGAAATTTGAATGTTATTTATTTTTCCTAAAATTTTTATGTACAATTTTATGTAAGTATGTATGTTTGGAAAGTGTGGTGAAAGTGGTTAAAGCTCCAATACTAATACAAAAATTCTACCAATACGTACTTAGAGTTAGGTACCGAATGACAACTCCTTTACGTACCAACTGACAAGCCCCAATTTCTTTATGTTCTTTGGTTAGCAACATCAATATAATTACAACTGAAATTAGTTGTTATTCATAAAACCAAAAAGGCTGATTTTAAAGATAAGTTGGTTTTAAATATAAGTTGTTTCAATTTCAAATCAACTGAGTTTAGTTGTAAACCATAATAGGGTCATAATATAAAATATTTCAATTTTATTTTTAGTTTTTATTTTACACTATAATATTGTTAATTCTATTTGAATATTTTGACATGTTTTGCTTGCTTTACAAAATTTATTCCAGTTAAGTATTTATTTTTTCTGTGTTAGAAAAATAAAAACTTATTAATTGATAATGTACAAATAGAAAGCCAATACTAAATATTTATAGTTGAAAAAAACTGTATTACCTACATTAGTGACAGAATTTTTTAATAATTTTGTATTTCTTATGCGTTTTTATGTAAAACTGAAAAATAACGAAATACTGAACAAATAAAGAACACTAAATAAAATACTGAACATTTTCACGTTTTTTTAGCAAAGTATAATTTATACAGAACAGGGCTCTACAACACAATAATGTTCTGTATAATACAGAACGTCTGATCACCGTATGCATGGCACACTTCTTATTTTATTCAATCATTCCATATTGGGATTTTTTTGCTCCTACATAGGTATACATTTTATATAACTTATTTTCCTTATAAAATAATAAGCTAAATATGTATGTATTTACAATATTTGTTTGGATGGTTATGGGTCTTATTGTAGGCATTGTTTTAATAATTTATAAACAAATTGATTTAATTAAAAACTCTCCTTGAATTTTTTATTAATTTCATTAAATCAATTCTTTAGATGAATACTATTGAATGTGTTTATATTAATATTTGTATTTATGTATTTACTGCTAAGAGTAATTCTATTTATGCAGAGTAAAAGTTTAATTCCTTCGAGCTAAATATTATTTGCAAATAAACCAATTCAAAAATTTTGAAAACAACATACAAAATTCTATGGTACTCACTCGTACATTGGTAAACATCAGTATTCATCTGGGAAAACATAAATATTTATATGTACTTTATACCATATTTTTTATATATTTATATATATATATATATATATATATAATATATATATATATATATATATATATATATATATATATATAATATATATATATATATATATATATATATATATATATATATATATATATATATATATATATATATATATATATATTATATATATATATATTATATATATATATATATATATATTTTTTTTTTTTTTTTGCATTAATACGTTTTATTTGTGAATTTTGTACGGAGTAAGAGAATATATGAGTAAGGATGTTTAGAAAATGTAATCTAAGATTGTACAATGTACAAGTGTATTGTGAATTGCTAGAAGCTGTATTCTGTAATAAACATAAATACTGTTGTCGAGAGTAGATCAGTTTTATTTTTATGTAGTTTTTATACCCTACACCAAAACACATAACACCCTATGAATTTTGCATTCTTTTTTTACTAAAAGTAAAAAGAAATTAATTTTAAACAAATGATACATAAATCATGTGGCTATTGGCTCATAGTTGTTTACATATATACAGCTCTAATAAGAAACTGCACACTCAAATCATTATTTTATCACAGTCGATCCGTAATTGGTCATTGCTTTTATGTAAGAGTTATTTCCGAAAAAAATGTTTTAAATCTAAAACTTAAACTCATGATATTAAAAAATCATATTACAGGAAGAATTGTTTCTGATGTAGGCATCCATATAGTCGAGTTTCATTCTCTATATATTCATCCTTGTTTTTATACCCTACACCATTTTAGTGGGGAGGATATATTGGGTTTGTGCTGATGTTTGTAACGCACAATAATACTGGTCCTATTCCCACCTTAAATTATACCAATCGGCTCAGAATAATTTTCTAGCTATGTCCGTACGTCTGTCTGACTGTCCGTCCATGTAAACCATGTAATCAAAATACAGATCGCAATTTTGAAGATAGTTAAATGAAATTTGGTACATGATATTCTATTGTCCCAGGGACGAAGGTCGGTCCATTATTTTTCCTAGCCCCCATACAACTGTCCCCCCGATTATTGCTTGTAAACCATTTAATCAAAAAAAAACCTACCAAAATTTTAATTAAATATCCACAGTTTTATTAATGGCTTAAATATATCTAAATATCCATAGTTTTATTAATGGCTTAAATATATCTAAGGCAAGGTACAATTCAACTTAAATGCTTTATTATGAAAACTAAATCACATTATATTCGTATACAGCTGTAGAGTATTATATGGTCGGCCTCGCCCGACTATAACTTCTTACTTGTTTATTCGTGTATTCTTTCTTTTATATTCATACATATGCAATTTATATTTACACAGATATAAAAAATTCTACACACAGCTATTAAAATACCAACCAACTCACATTGTACATTTATGAATATGAAATTATGTACTACACAAGAATCACAGGAACAACATCGGTAAAAACAGTGTTCAGTTTTCACAGACACGGTGCCATAATCGAGAAATCATAATATAGTATGTACATACATACATATGTATGTATGTTCTACATGATAATAACAATTACTTTATATTTGGATGTAGGTTTTATACAGTTAGTCAGTTTTTAGTAAAATCTTTTTAATTTGTGCCAAAAAGCTAGACTTATTTTAAGTGCCATTTAAGCGATAAATCGCTTAAGAATTTTCAACATTGTTTCTATAAACTAATTTGTAAGAATAAAAGATGATATAAAAGGAATTAATTAACTTGCTTAATAATATCATGCTTATATGAAGTCAATATGCCGCTGTAAGCTAATAAAATCTATGTTCCAAAACTAAATTTGTTTTATAGATTTATATACCCTATGTCAGCTTATTGAGTATAATTTATTGCTAATAGTTTTAATGAGTTCAAATATTTGTCCCAAAATCGTTTCCTGTATTCTCTATTACAGCATATACATAAGCATTCTTATTCATACATAATTTTTTTCTTATTTTTCTGCACATACATATGTTTTTGTAATATTTATATTAGAGAAATACCTCCAAATCGATGTGTATTTATGTAGTGAACAAGTAAAAAAAATATTTCTGCGAATGGTCCTTAATTCCTTGCCATTGCACTATGATTCAGACGAATACTTTCGTTGGTCAAAACTATTTTTTATGTCACATTTTAACAAAATTTTCAATGCTTTTTTTCATAAAAAAAATTAAATATAATTCCGAATAAAGATTTTTTAGATTCTTTTTTCAACTTAAGGGAAAAAAACAAATTAAAAAATGAATCATGAATATGGAAGATAAAAGGAAGTACTTTTTGTGGAAGTGAATTTTTTTCCAACTGGTAATTTTTTGCGAATTCGAGAAAACTGATTTTTTGTTATAATGGGTATTTTTTTAAATTTTACCAAATGTAGCATATTTTTAATATAATTTTTACTACAAAAAAAAAAACTGAAAATAAGTTCTAATTATCAAAATATGATGATATCAATTACCAAATTTGTAAATATATAAAAACATTACGAATTAATCAGAACAATTAATGTCAATAATTGAGACAAGAATTGAGAATTAATTCATTAATTTTATAAATTAAATATTTAATAATAATAAAATTTATTTTTTATTAATTTATTAATCATATGAATTAAACTGTTTGGTAGAGAATTTTTTAAAAATCAATTAACTCGATATTTATTGTCACAATTGAACATATAAAGTGTTTCATAAATTGTCAAGAAAATTTAATATTATATGCCTAAAATGTTATTGACTATTTAAGAATTATAAATATTCCTAGCACAAAAATTCAAAATAAAATATTTAAAAAACTAAAATAGAGAAGTAGGCCAGAAAAAGTTTTCAATCAATTAAAAATTTAATCAAATTTGTAGAAATAGTTTTAAAAAACGAGATAATTAGGACAATTGAAAATTTGTTTAAATAAAATTAAAGAATCAGAAAAAGGTGTTAATTGAAACAAAACAACCGATAATTTTTCTGTGTATAATATTAATTTAATTAATAACTCAAATTTATGCTTTCGAGAAATTTGTAATATATCTAAAGGTGACTTCAGTATAATTTTGGAAAAACACAATATCTGAATCTTTTTAAATTCGCAATTTTGAATAATAATAAAATTTTTAGTGGGTTGATGGCATTTTTGTTCTATATCCAAATGTGTAATACAACTTTTGTAATTTTTAACTTACACAGAAAATCATTTAAAAAATTGTTTAGGATTTTCAAAAAAAATGCATAAAAAAAATTTCAAAAAAGCAATAAAAAAAATTGAATGAACAATTAACCAAAGGCGACAAATAAGATTATAGTGTATCTTTTAAAAGCACCAGAAATAGAGGTAAGAGCGAATTTAAAGCGAAAGGCCAGCAAAAAGCCGTGTATTTTGTTGTAAATAAAAGTATAAAAAACTGCAAAAATACACCAGATCCTGAATTGGGCTAATGTTAAAAATCAGATTACTACACAGAAAAAACTGAAAATGAGTTTTAATTATGAAAATAATTGCATCAAGCAAGTTTTGCACCTATAACCAAAATAATGAAATCAATTACCAAATTTGTAAAAAAAATAAAAATATATATTTTTTCCAAATAACGAATTAATCAGAACAATTAATGTCAGTAATTGAGACAAGATTTAACATTGATCATTTCATTTATTGTATAAATTAAATATTTAATAAATATAAAATTGATTTTTTATTAATTTATTAAACAAATAAATTAAACCTTTTGATAGAGATTTTTTTAAAAATCAGTTAAGAAGGTGATTAAAACAATCAAATTATTAATCGATTACACACAACTAGACCTTTAACAATTCGTTCTGCATTACAAAAATTTACACTTTATTGCCACAACTGAACATATAAAGTGTTTTATAAATTGTAAAGAAACTTGAATATTATATGCCTAAAATTGTTTTGACTATTTAAGAATTTTAAATATTCCTAGCACAAAAATTCTAAATTAAATATTAAAAATAAAAATAGAAAAGAAGGCCAGAAAAAATTTTTCAATCAATTAAAAAATTAATTGAATTAATTAAAAATTTAATCAACATTTTACACTTAAGTTTCAAACAGTTTCAAAAAACGATATAATTACACAGAAAAAATTATCGGTAGTTTATTTTCAATTAACATGTTTTAATTTTCTTTATTTTTTATTTAAACAAATTTTTATTTGTCTTAATTATCTCGTTTTTTGAAACAGTTTAAAACTTAAGTGTAAAATTTTAACTAAATTTTTAATTAATTCAATTAATTTTTTAATTGATTGAAAAAATTTTTCTGGCCTTCTTTTCTATTTTAAATTTATTTTTACTATTATATTTTGAATTTTGTGCTAGCATATATTTATAATTCTTAAATAGTCAATAAAATTTGAGGCATTTAATATTCAAGATTCTTGAAAATTTATGAAACACTTTATATGTTAAATTGTGAAAATAAAGTGATAATTTTTGTAAATGCTGAACGTATTGTTAAAGGTCTAGTATTCCTTTAACGTTGTGTGTAATCGATTAATAATTTGATTGTTTTAATAACCTTCTTAATTGATTTTTAAATAATTTACTATCAAACAGTTTAATTTATTTGATTAATAAATTAATAAAAAAATCAATTTTATATTTATTAAATATTTAATTTATACAATTAATGAATTAATCAATCTTAAATCTTGTCTCAATTATTGACAGTAATTGTTCCGATTAATTCGTTATTTGGGAAAAAAAATATATATTTTTATTTTTTACAAATTTGGTAATTGATATTATCATTTTGGTTATAGGTGCAAAACTTGCTTGATACAATTATTTTGATAATTAAAACTCATTTTCAGTTTTTTCTGTGTAAGACAAATAAAAATATGTTTAAATAAAAAATAAAGAAAATTAAAACATGGTAATTGAAAATTAACTACCGATAATTTTTTCTGTGTAGTTTTTACAAACAAAATTATGTAAAATTTTTTATAGCTTATCTTTATTTCTACTTTCACATAGCAACAAATTTTTTTAAGCATATATAATAATTTAACATTTGTTAATTGAGTACTTTATGTAAAAGTCTGTTAAATGTTACTCCCGTTTTAAACGGTATATTTTAATGTATGAATGATAGTTAAGGTAAATTTAAATCCACCTTTAAAATTTAATGATGTATATGACCTGTTTATGCTGGATAGTAAGATTCAGCACAGCTGAATAAAGAACTTGTTTATTCTACATATTCATGTTGAATTTCATGAGAATCGGTGCTTCAAGAACATCAGACTTCAAACAAACATTAATATTTTTAAAATAAATACTAAATCAAAAGATCTCTTATAATTGGAACAAATCTTTTACTATAAGAAATCTGTTTATATAGAATTTATGTATTTATTCAAACAAGTAATATAAAAAGTCACAATAGGCCAATCATACTATATTACAATGGCAAAATCTTGAATAAAACTATAAATATATAACTTACAATTATAAACATTATTAATACTAAATAATAAACAATACATAACTAAATAAAATAAAAGCCATTTAGTTGCTATACTGGCCCATTTTTAATACCAAACAAAAAAATATGTTCAAAATTTCTACATTCTAGCTCGTTCTAAAAGGCAGACAGACGGACGGACGGTTAGATAGTCTTAGAATCTAAAAAGGACCTAATATGTCAATGTGTTACAAACGGAATAACAAATACAATACACCTCCATCTTTTCTGTGTATAAAAACACATTAAGTAGCTGATAAAATGCACTCATATTTCGTATACGTTAGAGGTTCTATGAAAAAATACTAGTACTATAAATAGTTGAAAGTTCCCACTTGCAATCCGATTTTTTTGACAATTGTTGAAAAAAAAATAAATTTCTAAAATTATTATGTAATTTTCAAACGTTTTGTAAGAAAACAGACAATATTTAAAAAATGTCCTTTCAAATAAGAGGATAAATAGTGAATGGCTGTTTAGGTCTATTTGCAGCACCCTGTGTAAGTAGGTCCATTAAATATAAAAATAGCAATAAGTTTAATATTTATTTTATCGTAGTGCAAATATTTTTCAATCGAAATGGAATACGGATAGAACTAATTGAAATTCCTGCAGCGAAGTTATTGACTTATAAGTGCATTAAAAAAAATATTGTAAGTTTTTATTCGAATCATTGTAAACATAATAATTGACAACCGTAGTACCAATCGAAAATAGGCCAGACACATTTTTATTTTTAGCGCTATCGGTCCGGAATTGCCAGACTAAGAGGTGATCAAAATTGGAGATTTTGGTCATACAGAGGTTTATTAAAAAAAGAGTGTAACTTTTCACATATTAGTCTTAGCAAATGTTGTCAAAAAGACAACTTTCAAAAGTCATGAAAATCGGAAGACATCAATTTTTAACATTTACTTAATTGTTAGACTCAATCTTTATTGGATAACGTAAACCTTATTTTTGGTATAGTCAGAAACACTTCTAACGCAGTTTAAAAATTTCAATTTCAAGCATTTACGGTTCCAACGATTTAAAGTTTGAATATTTAAAAAAAAAAAACTATTTTTAGCTAGCTTTTTGGAAAACAGACTTATTCATTATTGTTTTGTAATTTATAAACCTTAAATCATTTTCAGAGTATACAATTTCAGATAATGAAAAACATATGTACATACAAAATTGATTAAAATTTAACCGATAGTGTATTTTTAGCAGTTTTAAATTATGTTAAATGCAAAAAATATCATACATAATTTAAAAAAAATTCCCAATATAAAAAAATATTTTTATATTATGCATAAAATCAAACGTTTTTGAAAAATTTTTTACTATATTAAAGTTGTTAATATAAAAGTTATTTTAGAATGAAACAGTTTGAATAAATATATGTATATACAAATGAGGACAAAGGTATTTTCAGACTACTATACAGAGTATTAAAACACATCAAAATAAAAATATTATAAAAATAATAATTTGAAATTTCAAAAAATCAATCTGGAAAATATATTTTAAATAAAATATAATATTTTTAATATTTTTTGATTGTTTATGCACTTTTCCTTCATATTTTTAATATATTTTACACATTTGGTTTGCTTTTTATTGTAATTATAAAATACATTCCGAATACGTATGAATATAAAAAGTTTCTGAATTGTTTTAACAAATTTATGAATACCGACCATATCCCAAAAAATAAAGGTATTTTCAGACTATAATACTGAGTATTAACACACTTCAAATTAAAAATATTATGAAAATTTTTCGGATTTTCAAAAAATCAATCCGAAAAATACATTTTATGTTTACAGTATAATATTTGTAATATTTTTTATCAAATTTTTAATTGTTTAAGCACTTTTCGTTCTTATTTTTAATGTATTTTACACTTTTTGTTTGTTTTTTATTGTATTTATAAAATACATACCGAAAATAAAAAGTTTTTGAATTGTTTTAAAATATTTATGAATACCGACCGTATGCCAAAAAAATCAGTAATATTTTCGAAAATCAAATTACAAATTATTTTTAGACTAGAAAATTGTATTTTGATACAAATTTTTTTGACAAGTATTAATACTCGGTATTGTAGTCTGAAAATACCTTAAGTAATATTTTTGAAAATCAAATTAGAAAATTGTATTATGATACAAGCATTTTTGACAAGTATTAATATTCAGTATTGTAGTCTAAAAATAAATATAAAATTATGTAGTTAAAAAAAAAGATTCTTCGTACAGAAATATTTTGTATATCTGTTAGTTATGTCTTAATTCTTTAAGCTAATTTTATCGGAAAATCAATTTTAAAATATTAATTGCAATAAAATAATATTAAATATGTATCTTGTTTTTTTTTTTGCAATTTCTGTCTGAGCATAAACAAAAATCTTAAATTTTTGAAAAATTTTCTGATGTTATCTCGTATTTCTGCACATTTGTATTTGTATACAGATTTTGATGATTTTAAATAGCGATCTTCTCTAAAGCATGTCTAAAAAAATTATTGAAGATTTGGATCTCGCCGATGTCTGGGGTCTTCTAAAAACATATTAACAAACCTACCAGACAAAAAGACATGACTCAATCAACGGAAAAATATATTATAGAAATTACAAACGGAATGACAAACTTATTTACACCATTCTCAAGAAGGTGAAGGGTATATAAAAATATTTTTTTAAAAACAAAGTACATAATTAAAGGACTAAACATTTTTTAAATGTGCTGTTAACTAAAGAATGTGGTTTTATTACGGTTTTATATTTTTACTTATTCCCTTTTCCAAAACCTTTTTGTATCAATATATTTTTACTTTTCCGGCAAATAATTTTTAGATAGATATTTGATTTAAGCTTTATCAGCAAATTTATTTTTCTGCACAAATTTCATTCGAGAGTATTAATTACGCACCCAAAGACAAGACAAACATTTGTTGGTAATATATGTAAATCACTTTATTTTAGCACACTTTCCGGTGTCACGTGCCCAGTTTTGGTGCGTTTGTCTGTGCGTGTTTAGGTGCTTTATACACTATTCGAAAAGACGATGACAAACCTATTAAAAAAGAATTTTTCACTTATTTATCTTTGAGAACAACTTTTTCGCACATTTACAAACTTATGTTTTTCTTTTGCATTCATTTACTTTTCATTTTTTTCGTTTCTTTTGTTCTCTTTGGATATAAACACTTTATGATTCGTTAAGTATACTCGAAATATTTAAATATCAATTGAAATATTTACATTTTTTATGCACACTGTTATAATATTTGCACTTGAAACTTCCTTTTCTTTTTATAAATACTGTGTTTTCTTTCGTTTATTTTTTCTTTTTTCAAATATTTTAAATGAAATTTACATATATATATATATATTTTTTTTTTTTTGAGTTGATTTGTACAAGATGAAGTACTATATAATCCATATGTGTTGCAATTTTACGCTTAGAAATGTGTAGGGTTACAAGTTTTTAGTACAAACTTCGCATACTCAGAATTCCATAAAAGTTTTTTCTGTGAGAACTAATAGTAGAAAAGCGTTTAAATGTGTTACATCTTCATAATATTTCTTTTACTAAGTACTCGAAAATGTTAAACGATGTTTTATAATGCTTTTATCTCGCAAATATTTAGTATGTTTCGCATATGCAAGCTACACGTTTATACAACCACTCATTCACGTTAATGGTTTACGGAGGGGGAAGGTTGCATGAATAATGTCGTTTATAAAATTTCAACATTAGTGATCGCAGAAAATATGAAAAGTTTGCAACAACAAATACACAAGCAAAATGTTACAATTTCATTACACCAAAAAATTGCAAAGACAACAGCGGGTCGTTGATGCATGGAATAAGAGTATGTAGTGTCTTCCTTTTATCGTGTGTGCAATTTAAAAATAGTGTCAAGTCGTCACGAACCCGCGCGCACCACATTTGCCAGAGTACCACTCACGTCGGCCTTGATACGTGTCAACAGCATCTGTGGTTACAGTGTTTAACTAAATCAAAGGCACAGATTTACTTATAAATGTATATACACTTGCAGACACACACTTGCTCAGACGCATCCACCCACACGGTCCAAAAAAATTAAATACACTCACACAACCGATTTAATAATAACACCAAACCAAAATACAAGAATCACTTCTTTCACAGCTTCCAACTCTTTGTGAAATTTAATTTTTTTCACTTTTTATATTTCTTACGTACATTTACTAAATATTCACTTTGTTGTTTTTCTTTTCTCTTATCCTTAATTGAGATTTATTGAGAGTTTTTATTATTGTTGTTTTACTATAAAACAATAAATATTCATACACTATAACCGATGACACTATGTATTGAATATATCCACACAGACAATTTACGTCATAGCTGCTTTCTTTGTCCGACGTCACGATGTCAACGTATCCAATGAGCCCGTTTGACTAAAGGCGCCACCAATAGCTCGACATCGAAGTGCCACATAATTGTTGTATGTTGAGCTCGTGCATATTGTGCATTTTGTAACGACATGTAGCAGTCCCATTGCCAGGTAAAGGGAGAGAGATTCACTTCCTCTATATCTCTCTTACAATACTCTTTGCGCCTGTCGATTACATGAAAGATACATTCTCTTTGTAGTTTTGTAGTATATGTGGTGAAAATGGTGTAATTTCTCTTCTACAGAACTCTTATAAGAACATTAAATGTTATTTTCATCAAACATATCTCAAAATAACAAGGTGGTCAGATTATTCCATAAAATGTAAAATGTTTGTTGTTGAATATTTCTTTATTGATACAGTGAAAACATTTTAATGAACTTGGTTATAACTCGGATAAAACGAACTATTTATGCAGTCCCTCAACTACAATATCATACAATTTGTATAAATTGTATACAATAAAGAAATAGCTGTTGGACAATTTTTGCCAGAACTAATAGGTGAAAAGTTACACTCTTGAATTAAAATCTGTATGACCAAAATGTCCAACCGATAGAGCTGAAATAGAACTAATACAATTTCCGAGTGGGATATCTATCAAAAAAATTATTTCTTAACTCAAGAGTAAGATTTTTATAATATTCGGCACTTTAATTTTTCCCTATTTTTTCAAAATTTAAGTTTTTGTTGTTGTTTTCTAGATCAACAGAAGGCTTAAACCATTTGCCTTTGAGCTCTGTCATTGTAACAAATAAAAATATTATATATATATATATATATATATATTATATATATATATATATATATATATAATATAATATATATATATATATATATATATATAATATATATATATACATATATATATATATATATATATATATATATATATATATATATTATATATATATTATATATATATATATATATATAATATATATATATATATATAATATATATATATATATAATATATATATATATATAATATATAATATATATATATATAAACTTGGTCGATTATAACATTTTTAGGGCCATTATCCCAACTTCCGACTATCGTTTAACTGGCTGATATACTGCCGGTTAACATAATGTTAATTTATCGTTAGGATAAAGAAAATCAGGAATTGAGAAAATATGGTTACTTGTTTTTAATTACATTATACACCGGAAATAATTTAAATAAAAACCCATAAAAACGATTTGATTCGATTTTATTTTCTAAAAATCGACAAAATAAATTCAATAAATATTCATCTTTTTTGTTAATGCGTGAGTATCTATTCATAATTGTTCTCCAATTTATACATTTATGTATAAATTCATGTCTTTAAACATGTGGTCTAAATGAAACAAAAGAAAAGATGTATATATTTTATTTAAATCCAAATGTGTGTAAGGTATGTATGTACACGAAAGGAGTGATATAAATTTTCAAATAAGATACACACGAAAATTGGAAGAGTAATTATGTAGATGAGAAAACGAGCACAATGGTTTTTTTATGACAAATAGGAAAAAAGGAAAACAATCAAAAATGTCTTTAATCGGATATAAAAATTGATATGAGAATATTTGTGTCTTTGTATGTAAATGAAAATCAAACATACAACGGATGTGTTCAAATATTGTAAACATATACATAGATGTACAACATTTGTGTTGAATTGGAGTTTATTGATGTACATGAGTAGGTCAATTGTAAAATAATCTGAGGTTATATACTAAATATTTGTGTTAGGGAATACACATTTCCTGCAACAAATTCTTGTTTATCTTCAAAACAATAATTTGTCCATATAATTACAAATATAATTCAAATAAAATTATGATCTCTTCAAATTGACTCTCAAAAAGTAAAGCTTAACTTCTTAAGAACTAAACAAATCATTTTTAAAGAAGAAGACATCAATACTTTATGCACTGATCAATGAACCCAAATATTATCGGGCAAACTTATACATTGGATATATTAAATAAGAGTACTAACGAAGAGAATCATTTGAATTGTAAAATAGAACGAACAAACAAACTATACCCTATACATTATACGAATAAAATAACAAGCATGTAAAGGTAGATGTATACTAGACCGACACAGGAAATAGAAGTGCTTGAGTTCCTCTTCTCAAATAACTAAAAATTACCTTTTTCGTACACTCTTCAGCAAACGAATGGCCACCGGTAGACTCAAATTACACGGGCCGATAAAATTTAAACGCGAAAACCTGAGAAAAAATTATACTTTTCTATAGTATTGGTGCATGCCAAAACCGAATCTGACATAAAGTTTTCGCCAACTTATAGCAATTACGTACTTATTATTATAAAATTTGGTAAGATCATTAACATTCGTATAAAACTCGTGCATGTCAAATCGCTGTCATTTTCCTAAAAGGTCTTTTTTAGAACCTACCCAGGAAAAACTAACATTGAAAAGTAATGAGTTAAAATGCTAATAAAACCTCTTTCAATTACTTCTTCATTAGCATTTTACCTCATTATTTTAACACGGTGATGTCATTGAAGGCTCGCTTACAAATAGGGAGTTAAAGAAATATATTTTGCTTACAAAGAAGTTGTTAAGTAAGCTGTTTTGTTTTTATTACTAAAAAGGAGCCAGCGAAAATACGATCCAGGGACTTAGGATTGTTAGTTACATGTTCTACTCACTGCACCACTGCTTAGATATTTTATGGCACGTTTTATATACAGAGTAAATTTTGTTTTCTTTTTATAAAACACAAAGCCGATAATAATCTATATCTATATCAGACTAAAAGAAAGTCATTACTCGACTACTTCAAAATAAGTGGTTAAGGAAGCATAACCCATTACCGAGTTTTTGCTAGGTAGAGGCAATTATGTACCGACCATAAAAAATTGGTAATAGTTTTTAGTAATCGCCAGCGGTTTTTTCATATATTACTTGGTAATGGGTGTTCATTATTAATCACATTATTTAATTTAGCTGTATATGTTATTACATTAGTTATTCACCCCAAAACTAATTAGTTTCTATGCAATTCCATAATCTCTTTCTAGCTTACTATGTAATGAAAGTTTTTGCTGGGATGATTAAGATTTATATAAAACACGTTCATGTTGAATTTCATCAAAAAATCGATGTATTTTTATGACCGTTAATGTGAATTTTATAACAATCATAATTTTGTATAGCTAAGGGGGAAAATTTGTAAGAAAAATCAGTTGGGCTCACTCAATTAATATAAACACTATCAAAAAATCCAACCAATAACTCAAAATATACTTCCAATAATTTTGGGCGGGTTTTCATTCAAAATGCCTGTCTGTGAATCTGTCTAATGAATACACATGTGTTCTGTAAAATTGTTGCGAATACCAGCATATGTAAATACAAAGAACAAAGACATTTTGTTATGAATTTTACCTTTAAGTTTACTTGAAGCCACTTCCGATTAGCAGCTATAATTTATGTATTGGGGTTGTATGAGCATAAGGAATAAATAAAAAACGCATAAAATGGATGAGGGAATATTACAAAACATGATAGAAGTGATAAAAAACGTCACAAGTGAAGCTATAGATATCAATGTTTTCCACATTTCATTTCTCAAAATGTCTTAAACTCTTTGACTCATAAACACTATAAACATTTTATTTGAACAGTCATCATCATAATAACAAATACACTGTTTATAATGTCATGCAAATATTTGTATAAATGATGTGTTAATATTATTAATTAAAAAAGTTTGTCGTTTATATTTTCATAAAATATTTGACAGTTATGTAATTACTAAATATTCTTAAATTAATTATACATAAAATATTTTACGTATCTACGTATGTATATCCCAGCAAATTCCCTGTCAATCAATGTGTATTAATCTACTGAATACGCAAAATATAAATTTTTTAATGCAGTCTCAGTTCCCTACAAGCTATTCTGATTCAGTATTCTGATCTCAGTATTATTTATAAAAAATACATAATTTTTTTTTGAATAGATCTCAATAATTATTTAATGTTGTGTAATATTGAGAACGGCTTTTTACAGAAAAATGTAAATGAATATCATTTTGAAAAAAAAAAACAAGTGAGAGTGTGCCGAATACACACACCATCAAAACGTTTACCATATACCGTAAACGAATGCTCCCCTGTAGGGTGAATTACTAACACATTTCATAACTCATCTTTTAAAGCAGTAATGATCGTTTAAGTAATTTTATGAAGGGGACCTTATATGGGGGTAGGGTCAATTATGGGCCGATCATCAAAAACTTTGGTAGAAAAATTTTGGCTCATATGAAACTTATTTATGTCGGATTTCATCGATATACTCGTACTTTTAAAGCAGATATGCTCGTTAAAGCTGCTTTTTGTATGGGGGCTATCCGAAAAAGTCGACCGATATTGCCCATTTTCAACACTAAACCAACCTTAGCAATAAAGAATAATTATTCGCGATTTCAACTGTTTATCTCTTCCCGTGTGGTCCCTATCGTGATTTCAACAAACAGGCGGACGGACGGATATGACTAGATCGTCTTAGAATTCAATAAGGACCCAAAATATTTATACTTTTATGGTTCTGTGAGAAATACTTCGATGTGTTACAAACTGAATGACAAAATCAATATAGCCCCATCTTTTTTGATGGTGGGTATAAAAAAGGTGTCAAACCACCTGTTTGTTAAATAAACACCCAAGACGATTGGTCTTTAACAAATTCAAATTGCTTTGTTACCAGTAACAACATATTCAGCTAAATGAAATAATGCGATTAATAATGAACACCCATTACCAAATAATGTATAAAAAACAACAGGCCATTACCAAAAATTTCATATTTTTTGCTGGGATAATAGATATCCAAATCTGAAAATTAAAAACATACTCGAGAATTTCATAACGATTAACTAAATTTTAGTTTCGGATGTATACCTCGTACGGGTGCCAATCTTGCCGTTTATGTGATTTTAGAAACGATGATGTATTTATACACATAACATACTAACATATTTTATCCAGATATTCTCATTTAATAAAAAATAATGTGGTATTAAGAAATTTTCTAAAGTGAACCTTATATGGGATCTAAGACAAATTATGAACCGATCCGGAAAAAAATCTGTATAATGACTTATGTACACTGAAAAACATCCATGCCTAATATATACGAAAAATGTCGTACATTGTACAAATCGTTCGTTGTTTCGCACCACGAAATTCTTTCGTAAAATATACGAAATTGTACGAAATACTTTAGTATAATGCAAAATATTATTGAAAGAAATTAATTTACATAAATTGAGAAAAGGGAATTTTGAATAAATATGGTAAAATTTACGATATTAATAATTTGTTCATTTTAAAATAAATTTTCTAATTTTAGTTCAAAATTATTCTCCACGCGAATTTTCAATTTTTTTAATGAAAATAATTCAAGAATAATATTATACTTTTTCTTAAAATTTATAAAAATGTTGTAGTTTTATTTAATAATAATATAATTAATATCATTATGTTTAATTTCGATAAAATTTAAGAAAGGTTTTCGTACTTTCATAAAAATAGAAAAGGGTTTTATTAAATAATGTTTCGTATTATACACGAAATTTTTGTAAATATTACGAAAATACAAGTTACGAAATTTTTTCGTAAAGTTGAGCATGGATTATTTTCAGTGAATATATACAAGATACGCATTTATGTAGAGTTTTATTCCGAAAACTTTTATATTTCTGGAAAAATTCGGTAGAATGATTTATATGCACATAAAACATATTTAAGTCGAATTTTACCCCAGTAGCTTTATTGTTTATAGAAATATATGCGTTTAGGTGATTTTCCGAAGTAGACCTTTTATGGAAGCCATGGCATGTGTCGGATTTTATCAACATAGCTTTTTTAAAATAAAATATCTACGTTTAAGTTATTTTCGGAAGTAGACCTTATTACAATTACATTTGCAGTAATTGTAATTGAAACTTTACACATTACAATTACTTTTAATTGTATTTTTTTTGCATATTACTATTACTTTTAATTGTAATTGAAGATTTTATATTTACATTTTATTGTAATTGTGAATTTTGTTCGTTATAATTATGTATATGTAATTTGTAATTAATGATACCTAAATTGCAATTACAAGTAATTTTAATTGCTAAAGTTCAATTACAATTACAAGTAATTGTAATTGGACAAATTTTAATTACAATACCAAGTAATTTTAATTGGTTATTAGCATAACAATTGGAGCTATGATCAATTATGAATCGAATTTATCGAATATTACAATTTAGAATACATGAGTAAATTGTGGAAACAATACTATAATAATATAGTATAGGACCACTTGAAATATATGGCACATAGTATATAAGATTTGGAGTAAAAGTTTTGAAGTGTCGTAAATCTACGGACAAAATTTTTAACTCGGTACGCTATTCTGTATTAATTGCCTCTAGGAAAACGATCGAATATAGATCAATTCGAAAATGTAAATTATTCAACTACGACGACTTATAAATACAACATAACGAGATATGTAATTTTGGCTGACTAACAGATTGTTATTGAAAATATTCTGTGTGCCAAACGAAGAAAAATTCCCATATGACATTTTTGTCACAGAGGCTTTTTTCAAATGGCAGTTTTTGACGCTATTGGCCTACTAAGATAATTTGATGAAATTTAACACATACTCCTTTGAACGCTATTGAAAATGCTTGAAATCGGTCCTTTATTTCGCCTAGCCCCCATACAACTGTACTAGGCCCATATTTACCCCTACTCCTCTTATAGAAAATCTGTTTCTTTTTGTCAACAATGAGTAAAAATATTCTAGAATAAAGTAAAAAATTAAATAAATGCTTTATCTTTTAAAAAATAAACCACACTTTTAACATACTAACTGGTGTAGGGTATCATACGGTCGGCCATGACCGACTTGTTACTTATTGTTACTTGGCCATACCTGTTTTTTTAGGTAAACAGCTGTGTGTTTGTAATTTCTGTGTAACCACTTTTCGTTAGGTACGAAGGTACATAAAAATATATGTCACCCACATATGTATATTAGAGGATGATTAGACCTCAAGATATGAGATGGGAGAAGTAGAATCAACAAAAATATATATCCATGTTATACATTGCTAAAAAGTGCCAAAAAGAATTGTTATCCCAATGAAGATGCCATTACAGTAACTGAGACATTAGCGGAAGTGAAGCTAATCAACAAGATTTTGTTTATATCTTAATGAAGTTTTACAGCATTTATACAAAAATGAACTTAATTTTATGAAGAAGATGATTTTAAGTATTAAATAATGTAAAATAAATATTATAAATAATTATGAAATATTATAGAAGCCCAATTATATCGACAATTATAACAATATGATATGTATGTTTCTAAGGAGGCTTTATGCAGGACCTACTGTCAATTATGATCCGATTGCAATAAAATTTGGTAAAATGATAACAATCATATAATATTTCTTCATGTTGAATTTCATAGCAGTACTAAAAATTTTAAGTCAATTACAATTGTTTGTAATTACAAAGGTGCTTAGGGACCTAGTGTAAATTATGAATCGATCATAAAAAATGGTAATATGATTAAGTTTTACATAAAATACGTAAATTCATGTTTTTAATGTTTTTAGCCATTTATAAGCGTTGAAGTGAATTTCGAAAGAGGAATTTATACGGATCAAATATGATCCGATTTTCACCAAACTATACACCATGATTTCTAAGTACAAAAAAACTGCCAAATTTTATCATGATTGTTACATAACTCTCAAAGTTATGTTTAAGAAACTGCAATTTCGGGGCGAATTTGTATGGGGGCTAGGCGAAATCACGGACCTGTTTTCACCAAAATCACTTGATTTAATCCTTAAGCCTAATAAACACTGATGCTATCAAAAAATTCAGCCAGTCAATCCAAAAACGCATCTAAAAACATATGAAAAATTATCGTAAGAGTTGTCGAGAAAATACCAAAAACACTGACATACTACACATACAACGCTACAACAACAATTGTAAACTGAGCAAATATATCTTCTACTAAAATTTATATTTAAAAAAAAGTATTTTGCTGGATAGTACAACTTTTTGCTATACATTTTAAATAATTGTGAAATTTTATTAACAAATAATAAAACGGTTTGTTTTATTTTAATGATTTATGTTGTGTTTTAATTTAATTATGAATTAATATCCATTCTATTATAAATATATTACAATATTATAAATTACATTATGCAACCAATTTCGGGTCTTCGAATCATTCTCGACCAAGACCAACTGGAAATTAAAGTAGATAATTCCCTAAAGAGTAATTTTAAACTTAGCTTTTTCAGGATACAGTTTTCATATGTAATATTAATAATATGATGAAATTCAGTACACACATTCTTTTTATATTTTTTTATAAATAATATTTCCAAATTCGTTACGATTTAATCGTGGTTCAAAGTTCATATTTCTAAGATTAAAGTTCATATTTAAAAGAATTAAATTTGATGTTGTATATATTCCGATTTTAATAATTTTAGATTGTAATTATTTGGGAAAGATTTTCTTGTTGCACAGTGTTATAACTGGACGTATAATGTTGTGTTGCCAAAGCAATTGAACCTGCTTTTTTGAAAAGTGTACCAGTTCATACATACAATCAGGAGGAACAAATACATGTTTGAAATAAAAAAAAATTATATGTTGCTGCAGGTTCAACAAGGGTAAGAATAGCAGAGCCTATTAAAAAATCACTTGTAGTTTTCATCAGAATTTTTCTTAATTATCCAACATTACATTACAAAAAGTAGTTCCTTTTAACATATCCTAGATAAATATTTTACTCCTGCTTTTACTTGCCTTACAATTTGGCAAGCTGAATATGTATGTATTTGACAAACTAGAGAAACGATCAAGAATATCTCCTTCTTCTGACCTAGCAATATAAACTTAAACCTCTTTCGACTTTTTCTACCATTTAAGTTAAATGAGATAACGGAATATCTTGGTGGTCTCAATATACACGTGAATATAGTTATCTCATCGAGATTAGGTAATGACAAATGGGTTTTAAAGATGTTCAGCGACTCTGATTTTAGGAAATTTTATGAGATACATAACGCTTTAATTGTTAGCAATATAGACTTGTATCCATAAACTGTCGCATGCCTCGTAGGTGTATTTTTTCGGATTTAATGTAGTACACATACTCCTATAAACTTAAAATAACGCGATGTGACAAAATTACAATTACAGTATGTAGGTATAGTATTGTTGTTCACAACACGATATTTAAAATTTTAAATATACCCCAAAAATCGAGAGTTATCCCGAAAAAAATGATTTTTTATAGTTGCCGGACTTAAAAATTTGTAATTGAAATTTCTTTAGTTAGATTTTGCTTTGTTAAACGTCAAGAGATAGAGCAAGATCCTATACGTTGGAAACTACATACTTGATATAGTTAAACTACATTTTTGGTTTTTTATTTTCTGATCGTTTCTTCCTTTAAAAGGACTTTAAAGTTTAAAGTTGCTGTATGACATATTGATTTGTTCTGTGAGTTCATTTTTGGGATTGTTTATGATTTCTAGATATACTTTTTTTATTTTAACCTGTTTTACTTCTTTGAATTACATTTGTTTGATTGCAAATTATGTAGGAATTTATTTATGATCAATGCAGTACATTTTAATTGTCCTATAGTTATTTTGCCGTTTATAGGTATTGTAAAATTGTGGTAACCTCTCTATTTTTTAATGTTGTACTACCGATATTTTAGAAAATTCAAAGAGTACCTTTTGAAGGACGTACCAAAAAGTACCATAAAGTACCCTTCTATAGGGTCTCACTTAATCCGGGACATACATGCTTATTTTCATTTTTCTGGGTCTAATATTTTTTTATTTATAATATTTTATATCGTGGTTTACTAATTGCACATGATATACCTTCGCACTGTTGTATTTTTTAATAAAAACTATATAATAAACTACTTTGATAACATTATTGGGATGTCAATGATAATTTTAAAAGATATATAGAATTTAGAATAACTATAGAGTTCGGAATAATTGTGTTAAATTAAAAAGGAAAATATAATTTCCAAAAAAGGAGTTTTAATGGATAAATGAAAGGATAAAAAATGCAAGATATCCTTAATCGATTGTTATCCTTTCATATTCTTCAAAGTTTCCACTTTTTTAACTTTTTATCATAGAGATAAAGAAACTCGATTCCACAATAACAAATTTCAAATTTTTCTACTTTGAAATTTTTAGAAGGGAAAATTTTATTAATTAATTTATTGAGATATTTAAAAAATATTATAAAAATTAAACAAATGGAGCTATGAAGACCAAATTTCAGACTTTTGTACTCCATTCTAATGTCTTTATTATGAATATTTTTTGTTGAACAATTTCGTATAAAATTTCAAGGATAATAAAGAATAAACTTTTATAAGGTTATTTTTTACATCTTTTTATTCTTAAAAAATAAAACAAAATACGAGATAAAAATACTGCAATTGTCCTCTTTAGTTTGATACCCATATTTTTATAATAGGGTGGCTTAAAATATTTTATAAAAATTTTTGAAAATTGTATGCACCTCAAATTTTAAAGTCCTTTAAAAAGGACAAACGATCAGAATATGAAAAACTGAGTACGCAGTTATACCATATAAATTATGTGCTTTCGTATGTATATGGTTTGGTTCGTGTGTGAAAAATGGTGTTGGACGGTGTTATTACTTGTCATTTGATTGGTAACTCGAAAACCAGCTCTTATTCATCAACTCATTGATTTTTAATAAATCCTTTGCCAAACAGTTTAATACATTTGATTAATCTATATACATTAGAGTGATTTACGCTTGTATGAAAAAATACAAATATTTTCCGACAGGCCGTCGGACAAAAATAGCTTGAAAATTTTAAATGTTATTGCAAATTCCACAAACCATTAACGTGTTTCACAGCACATAAATTCGAAATTTGACAAAAAAATGTCCTTTTTTGATATATTCTAAAAACATTTTATTACTTAGGGTCTTATTCATAAACTTTTATTAAAGGATTATAAATTAAATTTTTATACAAAATTTTTTCTAACAGGACTACCAGCAGGGGCGGGGTATCTCACATTAATTAAATACAAAAATCTTTTCAGCAAAAAAAAAAAAAAAAAAAGACGTGCAAAAAAAGTAGCAAATGCATGGGTTAAACTGCACTGAAAAAAATCCATGCTTAATATATACGAAAAATGTCGTACATTGTACGAATCGTTCGTTGTTTCGCACCACGAAATTCTTTCGTAATATATACGAAATTGTACGAAATATTTTAGTATAATGCAAAATATTTTTGAAAAAATTAATTTACATAAATTGAAAAAAGGCAATTTTGAATAAATATGGTAAAATTTACGAAATATTAATTTATTCAAACATTTTTGTTCATTTTAAAATAAATTTTCTAATTTTAGTTCAAAATTATTCTGCACACGAATTTTCATTTTTTTTTTTTTTGTGAAAATAATTCGAGAATAATATTATACTTTTTCTTAAATATTATAATAATGTTGTATTTTTATTTAATCATAATATAATTAATATCTTTATGTTTAACTTCGCTAAAATTTAAGAAAAAAAATTAAAATGAAATAACACCCCATTTTTGGGGATTTATTTCATACGAAACAAATCCGTAATTTTAAAATGAAATAAGTTCCCATTTAAAAATAACGAATTATGGAACTAGTCGGTTTTAGTGACATTTCTAAAAAAAAGTAGTTCGCTCATACTTTCGAGTAGGACTTCAATATTTAACACATTTCAGTTTAATCGCTTAATAAAAATTTCCTTAATAGCCGGCCTGCGGCCATGTGCAAGGTCTTTCTACTCTATGGTATGTCCAACAACGGCTTCGCTTAATAAATATTTCCTAAATAGCCGGCCTACGACCGGACGCAAGGACTTACCTCTCTATGATATGACCAACACCGGCTTCGCTTAGTAAAGATTTCCTAAATAGCAGGCCTAAGGTGTATTCTTAGCGAAGCCGGTGTCCAATGTACCCCAGAGGATAAAACCCTTGCTCCCGGCCGAAGGCCGGCTATCAGACATATATTATTTTATTTCGTGTGATAAAAAGTAATATAATGAAATAACTCCCCAAAAATATTTTTAGGAATTTATTTCATTTTTGAATTTTGAGGAATTATTTCATAATGAAATAACTCCCCATTTCAAATGTGAAATAATGCCCAAAAAACAAATTAAATCCCCAAATTTCGTTGATTTTGCTTTCTGAACAAATTTTTAGGGAGTTATTTCATTTTTGTTTTGGGGAGTTGTTAAAAATGTATATGATAACAAAATAAAATATTCAGAGTAAAAATACCCAATACATTTTAAAATCCGTTAAACGTTCAACTAGCTTGATATTTTCTTCTCATATTAAGCTAGATATTAAAATGGATTTTATATTTTTATATTACCAATTTTAACAAGTAATAAATACAAAAATTTAATAATATTTTTAATAATTATTTAATGAAATTGCACTTTTTAATATTATTACTACAAAGTAAGCATAAAAAAGGCGTAAGTTTAAACAAAATTATAAATATATTAAGGGGTTTCATTTAAACGCTTAAGTTTCCCATTTGTGCAAGTGGGCAAGTTTATTCGACTGGTTTCATGAAACCCCTGTTCAAATTCTGTTCAATTACAATATTTATAAATTTTTTACAGCAATGTCAAACGAAATCAAAAAATAAAAAAAAAATATATATATTTTAACAAAAAATTGTACAAAATATGTTAAAAATGTGAATATTCAAGTCCATAAATTCAAAAGTGAACAATAAGTGAACAGATTTATTAAATGCACAATGACTTTGCTCAAGTTTGCCAGTCTAAATAGTCGCTCAAACTTATAAGGGTTGTGCAAATCAATTTTTATACAATTTAATTGCGAGGATGGAAACATGCACAGGTTGCACAGTTTACGAGAGTTTTGAACGTTTAAATGAAATCCCTTAATATATCGTATCTAAACATTTTATTTTTAAAAACAAAATATGTAAACTACTGTGAGAAATATTGAATTTTCAGATTTTATATTTGAAAAAATAAAAAGGTGTTAAAAATATTTCATTTAGAAATATTTTGTTTAACTTTTAAATAATTGTGGCTAAAAATTTATTTTAATATACTATGGAAAAGTCTGTAAGAAAACAATTTACTGAAAATCTATAAAAGAAATAACCAACCCACTTTAACAGAGACTTAAATGCTGCCACCAAAAAGTCATCATATCAATATTAAAACCCCGTTGAAGATTACAATAAATGGCCGTAATTCCAATCTTTTTCCCAAGATTAAGCTCGTTTCTTAAATAGGATCATATTTTTTTGAAAGGATAAACGGACAGATAAGATTTCAAAAGTTTAAAGTTTATTTGTATTGTAGTTTAATGCTACTTAATTCTCGTTTTCAACAGATGGAACAGGGACAGCTCCAATTAAAACAAAATCTCGGCTTTTTATATATACATATCAACAATATTAAATCATTCGTAAACCCATTACAGCGTTCTAGAATGCTGGAGTGTTCTTGTTTGATACTTTCAATACTTTAACATTTATGAATTCTGTTTTTATACCCTACACCACTATAGTAGGGAGGGTATTATGCGTTTGTGTTGAAGTTTGTAACACCCAAAAATATTGGTCCTAGACCCACCTTAAAGTATACCAAACGCCTCAGAATCACTTTCCGTCCGTCTGTCTGTGTGTCCATGTAAACCTTGTGCGCACGCTACAGTTTTCAAGATAATTTGATGAAATTTGGCTTATTTGGTTCGCCCTCTTCAAAGACGAACGCTATTGAAAATGGTTGAAATCGGTCCATTATTTCTACTAGCCCCCATACAATGAAAATGACTTGAAGGTCAAAAATAACTTATAAATTCTAATAAAACTATTAAAATCTACTAAATGACTTTGAAGTAGACGTAAATTCAAAATTTATAAGTATAGGCCCATATTTACCCTTCTCCCCAATAAGCCCTCTTGTAGAAAATCTCTTTTTTGTCAACCATAAGTAAAAATATTCCACCATAAAACAAATTAAGTGCTTTATGTTTTAAAAAATAATCCACAATTTTAACATACTGTCTGGTGTAGGGTATCATATGGTCGGCAATGTCCGGCTATAAATTCATACTTGTTTAGTTTTGATATATATTATTTTATATGTATAATAAACATCCTTCAAAATCGATGATCTTAACTTTTTTTAGAATAGAAAGTGAAATATGACTAAAATCTATATGCAATAAATGCACACATTTCACATATAGTTTTAATAAAAGTAAGATTACCTTTACATATAGAAAATGTTTTTTTAAACACAAAAAATTTAAAATTACATGAAATTGAAATGTTGCTAAACATGTTTAAACATATTAATAGGTAAAAATACATATTTTATATCTAGTATTTTTACAATGTGCTTAAAAATTTTGAATAATTTTGAATTTTTTACCCTATTTATACTAGGAGTCTGGTTACATACAATAGAGTAAATTTACAGGAAAATTTATAAGAGTATAAGATATATAGTGTAAATATTACAATTCCTATAATAGAGTTTAACATGAAAATATCCCTTCTTCTTGAACAACTTCAGAATTATTAAACACGTTATATTAAATCTAAGGTGTGTATATTAAAATATCAATATTTTTTTATCCATTATGGCAATTTTCAATTTCGGGATATGCATATAAAAAGCACATCAATTCATAGCATTAAAATAAAAATATTTTGCGCTAGATATTATTTTACCAAGGATGATAAATAAATATACATGCCAGATTTGACAATTTGTAGTGATTTTGACTATTTTCATTGTCAAAAATAGCCTGTTTTACTCCTAAATTTGGCGATTTTTTTAAAAGGATTTTTATATAAATTTTCATATATTTATTATTATTATTTTTTCCATCATTTAAAGAAAATCAAAACATATTTGAAATATTCTTATACCCCCTCTTTCACATACACGAAATCTTGTAGATTTCATTTAAATTTTTTTTGCAAATCTAGACCGTTAACACTTACTCTTCTTGACATTTATGAAGATTTCATTTTTTTCTAATATTTCATGAAAAACTAGAAGAAAAAATGGGATATTTATTAAAATTTTATTTATAATAGAAAAATACCTTGTATTTTAGATTAACTTTTCATTCATTTCTTCAATTTATAAAAATTTCGTCGTCATTTAATTTTTTTCTCTTTTCTCTTGTTTAGCGACGTATTTGTTAGTATTATTTGGGAAAAAATAGAGTTGTATTACTAAAAACTATTAGATTTTAATAAATGATTTGACTCGAAATGCCATAAGTACTAGATTTTGTGTCTGTGTAAATGGGGTATAAGTATTAATTTTATATAAATTAATAAAATTAAAAATACTAATCGAGGAAACCAAATTATGCAAAAGCATGTTTTTATGATTCGTCGTGTAGTCTCAAGGACAAATTATATACACGTTTCAACAGTTGAAGAATTTTGGCTGAGATTAATTTTTGCACATTTTAACCATAAGATCATAATTATTTTGAAAAACATTTTAAATAAATATAATAAAAAAAAACAAGTAAGAGTTCTATATTCGGCTATGCCGAATCTTATACACCCTTCACCAGGGTGTGTTAAAAAAACAGTCAGTACCAAAAAGTCCTCTTTTACATCACTTTCTTCGGCCTCAACATGCTTAAATTCATGTTTCTAGATTCAATATTATATAAAATTCAAAAGAGTACCTTTTGAAACACGAAAAAGTACCCAAAAGATCCCTTTTATGGGTCCACACTTAATTCAGACTCCACATACCCAATTTCATATTTCTAGGTTCAATATTATAGAAAATTCAAAAACGAACTTTGAAATAACAATATCAAAAAGTTCACTTTTTCCGGTTCTCACCAAATTCCGTCTCTACATACTTAATTTCATGTTTCTAAGTTCAATATTATAGAAAATTAAAAAAGTACCTTTTGCAAAACGAAAAGGTACCAAAAAATCCTCATTAATTTGTTCTCGTCAAAAAGTACTCTTTAAAAAACGAAAAAGTACCAAAAAGTTCCCTTTTATTGGTTCTTACTAATTCAGACCCTACATACTTAATTTCATATTTCTAGGTTCAATATTATAGAAAATTCAAAAAGTACCTTTTGCAGAACGAAAAAGTACCAACAAATTCCCATTGATTTGTTCTCGTCTAATCTAATTAGAGGTTGCCTCGGATTTTTGCTCATAGCTCCGGTATTTACGAACTGGTTTTTCTGATTTTAAATAGCGATGATCGACGATTTCTGCGTTCCTCTAAAAACTGATTTCAACAAACACACAGACAGACAGACATAGCTTAATCAATTCCGCTGCCTTTAAGGATCCCGAATATATCTACTTTATGGGGTCAGAAAATTATATTATAGAAATTACAAACGGAATGACAAACTTATATAGAGTATTCAAACGATTAATCGTCGATCGGTTAATCGATTAATTTTTGACGATTAATCGTTCGAATAAATGAAAATTGTCAAATTTCAAATAACGAATAAACCGAATAATTTCGATCAATTAACCGATTAAGAAAAACTCACTATTTAGAAGTAAAATTACTATATATTTTCTACAAAATGTAATATTTTTATAATAATTTTTCTTCTTTTCTTAATTTCTAAATCATTTTTCTATAATAAAGAAAATTTATTTGATGATTTTTGAAAAGAAATCATGGAAATAATTATATAGCCTTTATTTCTAGAACCAGTTTTTTGGGAACATTGTTGTGTTCCCAGTTCTTCAGCAACAGTTATAGTTGAACTGGTGTTTAAGGGAACGTATGAATTCTAGAACTCGTTGAAAATCCTAAAAACAGTAATTTCTTTGTATAGAAAAGCATTTCACATAAACAGGAATGGTTTATAATATTTGAGAAGAACTAATCATAGAATTAAAGTGAAAGAAGTGAAAATTTTTATTTTGTTTATAAACCGTGCAAAAGTTATTTTTAAACATGAAAAAATCTATGCGTACAGGAAACTGTGACCATTAGTATTAACTCTGTGTACTCAGTTTTCATAATCAGCTCTTTAAAGGACTTTAAAGTTTAAAAGACAACCGATTTAAAATTTATATTAAAAAGTATTAATTCCAAATTTATATTAAAAAGTTGGCATTAATATTAATTTCAAATGAAGGTTAGTTCCTGCTTCGAAATAATATAATTTATTTCAAATCATCAAGATCATCAAGAAAGAATTGGAAATCTTAAAGAAAATTTGTCACAAAAAAGTAGTTAAAAGTTTTTGTGTCGAAAATTAAACCTTTTTAAATTTAATTTCTTTTTCGTTTTTTTTTCTAAGTGAGACAGGTAAATAATATATGTAGATAAAATGTACAGATTACGAGCTTCCATTTGACACCAATGTTAGAATCATAAAATGCACATAAATATTTTAAATATTTGTTTGTAGTCCTGAAATCCTTTTATAAGGACATAAAAATCGGAGTACGCAGAATTGCTATAAGTGTAATCTATTTTCACATGCTTATCAACTTTACCATATTTGAAAGCTTTTTTTCGAAATTGTTACAGGGTGTAATATGAAGAAAATTATTCGAGTTCGAATAACCGAATAATTTTTAATTATCCGATTATTAACCGGCTGACGTAAAACCTCAAATAATTATTTGTCGAATAAACCGAATAAGACAAAAACCCGAATAATTGAATACTCTAAAATATACCCTTCTCACGAAGGTGAAGGGTATAAAAACATTTTAATGGAAAACATGTAAAAGATGGCCGAGAAATTAAAACCAAAAAGTCTTTGAGGTAATTTTTTAGAGCAATATTGGTCCAATTATTCGCCTCAAATGTTTGTAATTTTATTAAATTTTTAAAAGAAAATTTTTAAAAGTAAAATTGGGGGTCCTTTTTCATTTCTTATAAAAGTAGAAATAGCCCCAAATGAAAAATTAAAAAAAAAAAACAAGTATGAAAGTATAGTCGGGCGTGACTGACCATATGATACCCTACACCAGTTATGAATATTAAATGTGATTTATTCTTTATAATAATTTATTGTTTTTTGAAAGAGGCTTTATGTGGGGGCTAGGGCAAATATGGACTAAGCCCGATAAAGTTTTGTAAATATATTTATATTTATAAAATATTTATTTGAGCATTTATTTGGATATTCAAGTAATTTTCTGAAGGGGATCTTTGGCAAGCTCATCAAGGCTTATATAAAACTTAGTTGTGATGCTTTTTATCGATATACAGTATATTTGACATAATTATGAACTCAGAAGCCCATTTTGGGGGGTTCTGTTGTATGAGGGCTAGGTGAAATAATGGACCGATTTTATTCATTTTCAATAGGCCCGCCCTTGGTTCAAAAAAAGCGTGTGTGTCAAATTTCATCCAATTATCTTTAGCTAAATCGACTCAGAAAACGATTCAAATAAATATAAACTATTGTTGCTATAGAAATGAATTTTTTTCATGGTTATATCTGAACATTAATAAACACTTTTGAATATGACTGTACCGCCAGATATTGTCTATTACTTTCTGATTTGCGGAAATGACTAATTTGTTGTTACGCCCTTTTGTATTACATGTAAATAAATCGGAGTTTTGACAAAAAAATTCTAAAAATTAGCAACAATATGTATTTTGATGTAGTAGACAATAAAAAATTCGATTTAAACTTTTTTGGTTGTTACGCCTTTTTGCCTTTCAGGTGACGATATGTTTATTATCTGTTTAATGAAAATTTTGAAAAATCAATTGACGATTTTGCTAATGGCTAATGGGTACTCTGCTCCGGGTGCTATTTTATTAAAGGAGACTTCGGTGATTTTTTAATAGATTGTATTTAGTAAACCTCTTGATAATTTTTATCAATGCTGCTGTAAAAGCAGTTTTATTACTCCTTAATTCCGATTTTAAATATATCTTACAGAAACACCTTAATATACACTGACTCAAACAATTGGCCGTACATGATGTATTTAAAAAAAAATTATCATAGGTCCCTTTTTCTAATAGCAACAATTTTAAATAATACTCTATCCCAGCAAAAAATGGTGCCTCCTTGGAAGCAGATTTGTAAGGCAGAGAACAGTTACTACTGCCTACACTTGTTATGAAAGATTACATGATTTTTGCATGGGAATCCTTGCATAGATGCTCTGCTTAAGAAATTCAAAATGTGAATATTTCGTTTTGATATTATTGTTCTACACAGAACATGGTTAAAAAATTTGGTAATTTGTACAATATAAATAATAATTTCTGAATATGGGCTTCCACAATCTTTTTTGTAAGTCAATAATTTATAGATGCAATTGAAAAAGTAGCTTAGAATGCAGTAGTTATATTTATTTCTTCCAAATCAAGAATATTTTTTGCTGGGATGTTATTTTAAGTTATTTTTTAAATGCAGCAACACATTTATACAACGGTGTATTAAAATAAAACTCAAAAAATTATCCGTTAAGAACAGAAAAAGGATACAGCTCTAATACAACGGTGTATTAAAATAAGGTGTATCCAATGTTTTTAGAACTTCTTTGAAGTGTTTTTGCTTTTACTTTGTTTTCATTTAAAGTTTATTATCGGTACCAAAGATGCTCTCAAATTATAATGAGTAATCACGGAAATGTTTTTGCAAAATGTTATCAAATTGTATCTAGGCCATTACATTTTGTATACAAAATAACCGATCCAATCAGCGATGCAACTTGTCGAGTTCGTTTCAAAGGCAAAGAAAGCGAACCATTTAAAATATAATGCTCCCCAATGCTCTTCCCCCTGGTACTAAGCTTATTACGAAAAAGACCAATGGTGAAGGGATGGTTTACCATGGAAGATTAATGGTCAACTTCATTATTTGGATTATGCAAATGACATATTCTCGATGTCACATACGATCTCCGGAATACAATCCAAAAGTAGTAAACTTGAAGCCAACGAAATATCAGTCGGCTGGGAAATTAACATCATGAAAACTAAGTTGCGGATATCAATAAACATCACAGCACCGGTATAGCTTAACGGCAACACTATTCGAAAGAATAGTATAGTTAGAAGAATTTCGAAAATTTTTTCTAACTATGATTGCGATGTGTAGAGTTATCCTACTTATAGCCCACCACGCATTTTCAGAACCAGCTGGGGAAGCTTCATAAATACAATTTAAATATACATATATGATATAAAATTTTACTTTTCTTGTGTATTCCAGGAGTTCATTCGGAAAAATGAAGTTTTTAATATTATGTATACATTAATAATTATACCCTCCACCACCAGTGGTGATAGAGGGTATATATAACTTTGTCATTCCGTGTGTAACATCAAGAAAAATTCATTCCTTATCAAATTCTGAGTCGATGTAGCTATGAAGTAAAGCAATAGAATTAAACCAAATTCACCCAAAATCTTCTTCATTTTATGTTGTTAGGTATTGAAAATGAGCAAAATCGGTTCACATTGGAAAAAGTTATGAATAAAATTTAAAACAACTCCAAAAAAATAAACATTTTTTAGACATTCTGATGTAATTTTTTTTTAAAACTATGCAATATAATTCCATGAAAATCAGCATACATTCGTTTCTGCACAAGAGCTTGACTTCTGCTGAAAATTGCCAGAATCGGTTCACAATATCACATACAAAAGTACATATTCCCGAAAATTAGTTGTTTTGATAATAACTTCCGTCGGAATGTTGATATCTTCACAAAATTTTACAAATTAAAATCTTATGTCAATAGAATTCATTCAGAGAAAAAATTTTCTGGATCTGTCCATAATTAGACATTGCTCCCATACAAGTTCTTCTACCGAAAATCACTTAAAGGCACATAATTCATTACTAAATTAAAATATCCATATAAAATTTGGTATTAGTATTGCTCATATGTACAGAAATATTACTATGAAATTTTTTTCAATCGGTCCATAACTGGTCACAAATATAAGTTTTGTATACAAAAATTATTTTTCAAGATTTCTTCATGATCGGTTCATAACAGGAATGCGGTCCTTCCCATACAAGGTTCCCTTCAGAAAATCATTAAACACACATTACTAATTACTAAATTACGATATAGATACAAAATTTGACTTTTATGTGCAGAAATTTTGCTTAAGGAATTTTTTACGATCGGTCTTTAATTGGTAGTATTTCCCGTACTAGGTCCTACCCCTAAAAACTCTTTAACGTATTTAACTAGTTGCAATATCAATTTGTGTAAAACAATATAACATATATGTATTTTGATTATCCTTAAATATTTTACACATACAGTGTCTCTCATAAGTATTCGAATTTAGGTATAATATAAAAAGAAACTAAATTTAATAACATATTTTGTATGAAAAATTAATAAACTAATTTGTTAAATTCTCTAGACAGTCCATAGCATTGATATCACGCTTTTTAAAACTTTAAAAATTCACATTTACTTAAATTAATTTAGCTTTATTCAAAAATAGTTCATAAAATTACCTCACAAAAGTATACGAATTTTTTCTGTATTTCATATTTGACTATATTATACGAAACACAAAAATTAGAATCGAATGTTTATTTTGCTAAAAATTGTTTTAAGGGGTAACTATCAACCGAATTGATATATTTTTGGACCATTTGGTCCACAATTTTGGGGCATTTGTACCATTTTTATACCCTTCACCTTCGTGAGAAGGGTATATATAAGTTTGTCATTCCGTTTGTAATTTCTATAATATAATTTTCCGACCCTATAAAGTACATATATTCTGGATCCTTATAGGTAGCGGAGATGATTAAGCCATGTCCGTCTGTCTGTCTGTCCGTCTGTCCGTCTGTCTGTCTGTATGTTTGTTGAAATCAGTTTTTAGAAGACCCCAGATATCTGCGAGATCCGAATCTTCCATAATTCTATCAGACATACGACCGGCAAGAACGCTATTTAAAATCAGCAAAATCGGTCCATAAATAACGGAGATATGAGCAAAAAACCGAGACAACCTCTGAAAATTTCATATAAAATTTAGATTTTTTATTCATGCTCAGACAGAAACTGCAAAAAACAAAAACAAAATACATAACAATACGGTAAATATTGTTATTGTAATTTGTTTATAAAAGCAAAGCAGAGCAAGAGCAGCAGAGCAAGAGTAGCAGAGCGAGAGCAGCACTAATGTTTTGTTATTGGCTAGAAATATGAAATTAAGTATGTAGAGCCTGGATTAAGTGAGAACCTATAAAAGGGGACTTTCTGGTACTTTTTCGTTCTTCAAAAGGTATTTTTTGAAATTTCTATAATATTGAACCTAGAAACATGAAATTAAGTATGCATGGCCCGGATTAAGTGAGGACCCAAACAAGGGGAGTTTTTGGTACTTTTTCGTTTTTCAAAAGGTACTTTTTGCAATTTCTACAATATTGAACCAAGAAACATGTAATTAAGTATGTATGGCCCGGATTAAGTGAGGACCCATAAAAGGGGACTTTTTCGTTGTTCAAAAGGTACTTTTTGCAATTTCTACAATATTGAACCTAGAAACATGTAATTAAGTATGTATGGCCCGGATTAATTTCTACAATATTGAACCTAGAAACATGTAATTAAGTATGTATGGCCCGGATTAAGTGAGGACCCATACAAGGGGACTTTTTGGTACTTTTTCGTTTTTCAAAAGGTACATTTTGCAATTTCTACGATATTAAACCTAGAAACATCTAATTATGTATGTATGGCCCGGATTAAGTAAGGACCCATAAAAGGGGACTTATTGGTACTTTTTCGTTTTTCAAAAGGTACTTTTTGCAATTTCTACGATATTAAACCTAGAAACATGTAATTAAGTATGTATGGCCAGGATTAAGTGAGGACCCATGAAAGGGTACTTTTTGGTACTTTTTCATTCTTCAAAAGGTACTTTTTAAAATTTCTATAATATTGAACCTAGAAACATGTTATTAAGTTCGTATATCCCGGATTAAGTGAGAACCAGTAAAAGGGGACTTCTTGGTACTTTTTCGTTCTTCAAAAGGTACTTTTTACAATTTCTGCAATATTGAACCTAGGAACATGTAATTAAGTTTGTATGGCCCGGATTAACTGAGGACCCATAGATGGGGACTTTTTGGTACTTTTTCGTTCTTCAAAAGGTACAAAAGGCTTTAAACACATCATGGTGAAGGGTATATAAGATTCGGCACAGCCGAATATAGAATTCTTACTTGTTTTAAATAATATCATTAAAATTACGATTTTTAACCATAATTGCCATTTTTTCTCTTTTTATAGAGATAAAACCAATATTTAATATTGGAATTTAATAGATTCCTTCAGGTATCTAAAAATAATAATCCTTGTTATAAGGATTTGTTTTTAAACATTCCATGGTATATTTTTGGTATCGTTCTTCTGTTTCTAATTGAATTATCTGGATCTTAAATCCTTTTTCGTACAACTAATTGTAGATATTAGCATTAATATATTTAAAATGTGCAAGACATCGTAGCGGTGTACAACTCCAAAACATGCCTTAACAAAACGTCATCCTATACAGTAGATTTTAGTTTTTACTACTTATAACATTCACGATTATGTTGCCCATTACAACAACACTGTATGTAAAAAATTTGGGTTTATTTTGATCATAGTAGATAATATTTAAACAGATATCAATATTTTTGAGTTAGACCATAATGATATGGTGGCATTTAGCCTAGAGGCCATTAGTTATAAAAATAATGATTCCACTATATTGAATGGCGTTTCTTCGAGGCATGCTTTGGAGTTATAAACTTCCAAAATATATTGAAAACTTAAAATGTGTAACAGCTGATATCTGAAACAATATATAGAAGACAAGTTTCCCCGAAAATTTTTGACCCTTGTATTATAAAAATGGACTTGAGTTCCAATAAATTGAATTAGCAATAGAAGAATGATTCCAATAATATATCTTGGAACGTTTAAATACAGATTATTGTAATAAAAAAGCGTGATATCAAAGCTAAGGACTGTCTAGAGAATTTAACAAATTAATTTATTAATTTGGCATACAAAATATGTTAATAAATTTAGTTTCTTTTTATATTATATCTAAATTCGAATACTTATGAGAGACACTGTACATGCAAATTATTATATATTGCTAAAACTATGATATGCTAAAAATATATAAAAAGAAAATGTCGTTTGTTATGTTCAATAAATCTTGGAATTGTGACATATTTAAGCTGTTTAAAACTTAGGGTTTTACTATTTAAGACATGAGAAAACTTATTCCTATAAATATTTGATCAATAAAACAAGTATTAATATAAAAGTAGCTCGTAGAGGGTATTTGAAATTCGGCTCAGCTGAATATAGTTTAACCGAAAGTTATTCTGCCGATTAAAATATGTATATTTTGTATGAAAACTGTCAATTTAACCTTAAGATAAAGAATTACTAGACATAGTGTTATTTGTTTTTTCGTTAACTAAAATAAAAAAAGAATCACCTACCTATGATAAAAAATAAATTTTCTTTAAATCGCACAAATATTTTAGAAAATATATTTTTTTAACACATGATGTACGGTCAATTGTTAGAGTCAGTGTATGTGGTTGATATATTGGTATGGCTGTGTGTCTCGTTATTTGGCACTGTTAAATTACAACATGTAAATTTAAGTCACCAGCGAGACTGACACTAGTGAGAAACGTCATATGTAACGTAAAAAATTTAAACAAAATATGATGGTAGAAAATGACACTTCTTCGCCTATATGTCTTCTATCTAAACACATATATATGCATAAATATAAGCGTGTATGTATGTAAATTTTGTGATTTGTGTTGCTACCGTAAAAGAGAATCGTCGAAAAAACAGAATACTCTACCTTACTTTTATTTAAAAAATAACTGAAAAATATAAAAGAACAAGCTCAACATAGCAAGAACTTCTCTTGTACGACAATAAGGTTATATTCTTTTAAAGAAAAAAATAAAATAAAGGCAACCGACAAAATACAAAGCGGAAGACACAAAAACTAGACACATGTAGTAGCTACAGACATACTCGAACTAACAATAAAGCGCCGCATGTATGAGAGGGTGATTTTGTATATCACTTTATGCTTCCAACAACATTTATTTTCACACACGTGCTACACGTATATGCAAAGATATTAGGATGGCTCACTTAAAACGTTAACAAAATTGCAACTTACTAACAAAAATTCCGTAATTTTAAGCTAATAGCAAAAAATATTTTTTTACAGTATGTGAGTCTAGTAATTTGTGAAAATTTTCCAAAGATCCAGTACAGTCAGGTATACCTAGAGCACTATCGAAATTCGTTACAGCAACTCACAACATATCCTATCACTGATATCCGTCATTGTCACAACAATTTTTAAGGCAATGCTAATGTACCTAAGTAGATATTGGAATTTATTTTTGTGTGGTTGTCATTGTTTTTGTTTGTGTATGGTGCGGCTTCTTTGCTTCATCAAATGTGGTTTGAGGATGTTTTATTGACGCCTTTGTAGTGTAAAATGATGTTGTTATAGGCTATACGGTTATTGTTGTTATTATTATTTTGCTATTGTTGTTTGGTTGTTCTTTTCTTGTGTTCTTCAGTTTATTCCTGTTGTTTTTTAGATATTTGTTTGTTTTTGTAGTTTCGTTTGTTGAATCCTGATGACTGACTGAGTGAATGGTTGAGTATGGTTACGGTGACAATAGTAGTTACATTTAACTTCATATGATCGTATAACAAACACACATTATGGTCTTCATCTATCCATTCATCCACACAGTCATTCACTTCTCTTCTGTTTTTGGGTTTTGAACTCGTTCTGTAATCACTGACTACGAGTACTAGTAGTAACAAGGATTTGCTTTCGATTATGCACCATAATTATGAATATGTATGTCTGTTGACAACGTTCAACAGACGCACATCAATTCATAGAAGCTAACTATATAGTATGTTTGCGAGTGTGTATGCTTTTGTAATTACTATACTGCTACCAGCTGTGTAATATTTGTGGTTTTTCATATTGTAATGAAATTGTCATCACATTGATATAATCCAAATTTCAAATGTTTCATATAGTGATGTCTATTGATAATACCCTACACCACAACAATGGGGAGGATATTGTGCGTTTGCGCTGATGTATAAAATACCTAAAAATATGGGTCATACACTCACCTTAAAGTACACCAACAGGCTCAGAAACACTTTCTGCCCGTCCGTCTGTGTGTCCATGTAAAGCTTGTGCGCACGCTACAAGTCGCTATTTTCAATATAATACCCAATGACGAATGCTATTGAAAATAGTTGAAATGTGTTCATTATTACGACAAGCTTTCATAAAATTGTATCCCTTGTTTAGGTCTTTTCAGCTCATAATTATGTATTATTGTTCCAGTATGTCAACAAAATATAGTTTTAAAGATGTCTCGATTACTTTACATTTTTTGTAATGATTGGGCCTCATTTGATGTAGACGTAAATTACTCGACTCACATTCATAGGCCCATATTTACCCTCACCCCCATATAAGCCCTCTTTTTAAAATAACTTTTTTTATCAACAACTGCATTTTATTAAGACCAATTAAACTTAAACTATGTTAAAACATATTATTTGACGAAATTACACTTTTAACGAATTATAGGTACCAACCGAGTACAAAAAATACTACCTGTATTTTCGTATGTATGCTGTAAGAGTAAAAGGGGACACAAAAAATCGCCTTTCCTATTAATTATATAGATAAATTTTGTTGTTTAATAAATTGTGTATTATTTCAGAAATTGATTTTGAACGTTTAACATCCATCTTCAATGATGTAAAAACAACTTTTAACCAATTGCAGAAAAATATTTATGAAAGCTAAAACCAAAATATATTTCTTTAAGCAAAACAGTCTTAAAGTGTGTTGTTCAAATTTCATTAAATTCGGTTAAGTCATAGTCATAGTAATCTTGTCACAAAATTTAGTAAAAATACAAAATTTTGTAACAAAATTTAGTAAAAATAAAGTGTGTTGTTCAAATTTCATTAAATTCGGTTAAGTCATTGTCATAATAAGACGTAATCTTGTCACAAAATTTAGTAAAAATACAAATAATTTTTTTGCAGTTTAATTTAAAATAAAATTTCCATACGAAATCGTTTATAAGAATTTTTGAATAAGGCTATGTATTTAAGTATAAATTACTGTTGTTTCTTCATTAAAAAATAATAATTTTAGCGCGTTCCCTATTTTGTCCCTTTCTGATTTTTTGGAATAAATATATAACCAATTGAAACTTCTAAGTAAAGATATATATATCTGTTTAAAATTTCTTAAACAAAGATATATCTTTACCCAATTTAATTTAGTTTTTCTAAAATATACCTTTTGACTGATTACATAAAAATACTTCTTAAGTATTTGTATATTTCCAAAAATTACCTAAAGTGCACATAATTGATCGTTTTTACCTGTTAAGTTTGAATTACCCACATGCATATTTCCGTCTTTGGTCCAACTTTCGCAACGAATCTTTACCAATATTTAGCTTTAAAACAGACACAAATGATTTTTTAAGGACAAAAAAGTAATATTGTCCATTTTTTACCATTTTTAACAGTTTTGGCCAAACTTTCGCAATTGAAAATTGCTGAAGAAAATCAGTTTTCAAGCACAAAAGTTTTTCCCCAGTTTTTCGCCCTTTTCCCAATTTTTGATAACCGTTTTTTGTTTCAACTATCACAACACAACTTGGCTAATACATAATACTGACACTTTATAATGCAAAATCGAAAATATTTTCGCATTAAAATATTCGTCCGTTTATTAGGATACATAACTTATTTATTTATAATACATATTATGATATATAACTTATTTTTTGATTGTATGTATTAATACTTCCAATTAGAACGAATAATTATTATTAAACATTTAAATTTGGTTGTGCTTGACAAAGGAAACAAATATTTTTAAAAGGCTCAAATGTAAATGATTGTGGAAACCTGAATTCAATTATGTTCTTTTTATTAAAAAAAATAGTTAATATTAATAATTATTGATTTTAAATTTCACTTAATATTCCTTTAAACCGATTTCAGATGGATATTTTTTCTGTGTACTAAAACTCTTAATAACTGCTAAAATCTAATTGTATTAAGATATTTCGACAATCTTTCATATATTTTGTGATTAATTTCAAAACTTCACATTGAATTTTATTTTTGCGTGATAATAAAAATCAGCTATTTTAACTATTAACTAGTTAAATTGTTTACAATAAACAACAGATAGGTGCTTACGCTTTCTAAAAAAAGTTGTTGTAAATATAATAGATTATTAAGTATATACTACCAAGAGAGAAAACCGCTAATATATTATATTTGTTTTTATTATCAGTTACATCATACGTCTGACATCAGTATTTATATTTCGTTTACCTTATATATATTTATGTTTTCACTGAAAGTTTTATAGGAAGTAAATAATAGTAAAAAATTTTATTTCCACTTCGATTTACAATCAATTTTCTTAATCCATTAACAACATCCCTGGCCATATCGATTTAATTTGAAACAGTTTGTGTCTCCAATTATAAATATGTTGTATAATTTTTTCAGACATTCTGTCACTTCATCTCAAACGCAGAATGTCTTTAAAACACCATACAACAAAAAGGCAACAAATATTCAGTTGTCTCGATTATTTTTTTACGAGTTATTTGTATGTAGCACACAATGATACAATCTAATTTTAGCCATAAATATAAGGGCGACACTAATTTGTCTTTTGTATCTAGTAATTTTGAAAAGTTATTTAACTCGTACGCATTTGCTACTAAAGACAAATACAGGAAATGAATGAAGTAATAAAACTGATGGAGTAATAAATTTAGTTCAAGAAACTAAATACTTGGGGTATAGTTATACATACATATAATAATTGTTTTCCGATTACTCATAGAAAATATAGTGCACAATTTACATTTTAAATACTCGATCGGCAGACATGTACTACATTTTGAACTTGTATAAGTTCAAGAATTGTTCTCTGGGTTGTAAAACTATTTCATACAAAAAAAATAGGCTGATAAGATAACGTTAACAGGTGCCGCAACTGCTCTGAAGTTTTTAAGTGCATTTTCAAGGGGAAAAATCGATTTCTTTCAGTTTTGCTCAAATTTGATCATTTAGTAATAAATTTTGAACTTTATTGTAAATGAATCGCATTATAAACATAATTAGAATTTCAGCAAGAAAGGCACAAAAATTGCTTGAAACTTTTAAAGTTATTGCAATTTCCCCAGTCCATAAACGTGTCTCAAAGGACATAAATTCAAAACGTGACGAAAAAAAAATACTTTTTTTGAGATATATTCTAAAAATATTTTCTTACTTTCAATATATTTACATTTACTCGTTATATGATAACGCGAACTTGTTGCCAGCTATGTCAAAAAGTTTGATTTTTTCAACGGCAATTTAAAGTCTCCAAATTCAGTTTTTTGAAACTTTGTAAAACTAATTTCAGCATTATCTCATGGGGATTTATGGACAACAGTTAGTAAAGTTCAAAATTCATTACCAAATGTCAAAATTTGAGCAAAAAACTAAAAAAAAAACTATTTTCCCCCTTCAGAGCTGTTGAAGCACCTGTTAACGATATTCTATCAGCCTAATTTCTTGCATGACATAGATTTACAAGCCTAGAGCAATTCCAGGGATTGGAACGACCTGTATATATCCAATATTTACTTCTGGACCGGTTGAAAAAAATCTCAATCTCTTTTCAAAGAAGAATTTACAGAATTGATTGCAAAGAAGTGGAAATTTATATTTCTTTTGAACCAAACAAACCTGTTTTTTTACGAAAGGTTAAACAATTTATGAAAAAATTTAGTCCGCCAAGACTTGAACCGGCGATGTTGAGCTTGATAATATAATTCTTCGTTCCACCCTCAATATTATTATATTATTTGACCCTTTACTGACAAATAGTTTACAAAAATTAGTTACATTTTGCAACAGTTTTTTTATTTACAAACAAGAAAGAATGTAAATATCATTAGTTTTCTAAGATTGACAGAACTACTTAATGGTGTAGTAGGTATTACACCGAACTGACAATGGAGGGGTTTTATGTTCGAATCTTGTTTGTTTCTTCCACATTTTTTTTTATTTTCAACAGACTGTACACAGAAAGCACAAGCAAGGATAAACTTGTATATATCCTCTATCACCACTCTTTATCAACACTGATCTCGCTGAATTGTATAAAAAATTAACAGTTCTGTCTCTTAGATGTGAACATCGTGCTTTTATTTAAAAGTCATCAGTTTATAGACAATCCAAGTTAGTAAAACTTACAACAGTGCAAGGATGTTATCCGCCTATAAAATTATGTTAAACTAGAATAGGCTCTTTAAAGAATTCGACTCAACAAGTTTTATATATACGAAACAATCTTTTAAATATAACCTCTACAATAATAACCATGACATGGATAGGGACGATTTACTTTTATTATTGATGAATAGCCCAAAACATGCAAATTGGAGTCATCCAGGTGGTAAGATATTAATGTAACTAAAATTTAAAAGTTTCAAGTGTCTACTCTCTAGAATACTGGGACAAATGGTTAAAAACAAGTATGAATGTATAGTCGGGCGTAGCCGACCATATGATACCCTACACCAGTCAGTATGTGTGTTAAAAAAGGGGATTATTTAAAAAATAAAGCATTTGGTTTGTTTTTTAACTTTATTTCGGAATATTTTTACTTTTTTTTTTGGTAAAAAAAGATATTTTTTTACAAGAGGGCTCAAAGAGGAGTAGGGCAAAATATGGCCCTATCCTTAAAAATGTTGGTAGGGGGAGTTAAGTCTTCTTCTATGTAGAATTTAAAAGTGTTATTAGCAGTGAAACCAAAATATGCAAATGCATGTTTTTTGTGGTGCGTCGTATGGACTCATGGATAAGATATTTACACGTTTCAGACCAATTTGAGAATTTTGGCATCGATTTGTTAGAGTATATTTTTGCATATTTTACCCATAAGAGCATAATTCTGCATTATTTGACTTTTTAGCATATTTAAGGCATATTTTCGAGTTTTTACAGCATATTTTACTCTTTTAGTGCATATTTTAATGTTTTCGCTTTTTTTTAGTTTTTATACATTTTTAATTTTCTTTTCAAAACTTTATTTAAAAAAAATAAAATTCTATTTTTTTATTTTTTTTAATTTTACAATTTTGAAAAAATTTGTTATGTTATAGTTTTTTATTCAATAAAGCATTATATTTTAATCGGGCATAAAACCGATTACTTTTGATTTCATGAGACCAATCTATTTTTTTAGTTTAAAAAACTAATTATTGGAATTTATGACAACACCGATTAAAATGTCAGTTTAAAAGCTATGAATACAATTGGAAGAAATGTGTCAAACTTTGTCGTTTGAAATATGTTTTTTGGGGACCAAATAGTTTTATGTTATTTATTGGTTATCTGAACGTAAAGCGGAATTCTATTATACTAGTTCTTCAAACTATGAGATGAAACATTTATAAAAAAATGTTGTAGGATATAGAATATGACATTAAACATTTATTATTTCATTACAATTTCAGTCTTTTTGAGCTTTTCAATGTTAAAAAATAATAAAAAATTTTATTTTTGGAGCATATATATTCAATTTTAAGAGCATATTTTGATTTTTTACGGCATATTTAAAGCGCTTAAATAACTTTTTTTAGAGCATGTTTTCGGTTTCCCTGGTTATTAGTGTTTGTAAGTGAATTTTGAGCTTTAAGTAATTTTCTGAAGAGGAGTTTGTATGGGGGATAGGGTGATGAAGCCCTATCATTATAGAAATCGGTAGTGTCATTTAAAGTTCTATAAAACTAAGTTAATTTATTTAAAGTAAAAAAAATATAAAATGTCAAAATCAGCTGACATATTCGTGCACTTGTGACGTTTATAAAAGTTGAAAGTAGATCTACTTTAAGTATTCTACGCGTCAAATGTACACTGAAAATAATCCATGCTCAACTTTACGAAAAAAAATTTCGCAACTTCTATTTTCGTAATATTTACAAAAATTTCGTGTATAATAAGAAATATTATTTAATAAAACCCTTTTCTATTTTTACGAAAGTACTTTAATTTTAGCTAAATTAAATATAATGATATTAATTAAATTATCATTAAATAAAACTACAACATTTTTATAAAATTTAAGAAATAGTATAATATTATTCGCTAATTATTTTCTTAAAAAAATTAAAAATTCGTGTGGAGAATAATTTTGAAATAAAATTAGAAAAATTATTTTAAAATGAACAAAAATATTTGCATAAATTAATATTTCGTAAATTTTACCATATTTATTCAAAATTCACTTTTTTTTTATTTATGTAAATTAATTTTTTCAAGATTATTTTGCATTACACTAAAATATTTCGTACAATTTCGTATATATTACGAGAGAATTTCGTGATGCGAAACAACGAACGATTCGTACAATGTACGACATTTTTCGTATATATTAGGCATGGATTTTTTTCAGTGTAGACAAAGTTGACAATTTTTGTTACCAATCAAGTCCTTCCTAAATAAAAAAGTTGTGTTATATATGTAGTTGTCGCTGGCACTATAAACTAATTTTAGTGTAGACAAACAGGAAGATGGAATTGACTCGAGATTTTTTTATTTTTTTTTTTAATTCCCACAAAAGTAGTAATTTTCTAAAATTGTATGTACATATATGGAAAAATAACTTGGTGATATTTAATTATTACGACAAAACCATTGAAAAAGCTATGATATCACAATTTAAAAAAATATCGCTAAGGGAAATTCGTCCCCTTTCAAATTTAAAAAAATTAAAATTCCTGGAATTTCTAAGAGTCTTCCTAATGACGATTCTACGTGAAGGGTGGGTCGAAAAATAAAGCCTTATATTCGAATCAGTTTGAAATAACTGAATTATATTGTCTTTGTATCGTAATTAAAAAAGTGTAAAATATCATTATTTTTTAGAGCAAGATCTTGAGCATTGATATTTAATCTAGGTAATAAGACATGTGATAGATTTCACAATTAGAAATTAATTCAAGTAAGAAAACCCTTTTTTCGACCCACCCTACTACACATGTATGTTAGTATAAAAATGTTTTTCAACTCAGTCGAACTAATAATAGCAGGACAATAAAAGACAACACACATTATTTTGTCACATACTATGGAAGCTTTGATGCGCAAAGCTGATGAAGCAGATGATTACTTCTTTTGCTCCATACAAACGTATAGCTATACTATACATACATATACGAGAAAACACATACTTACTTGTATGCATTTTTTTAGATACTACTACTACTTTCATATCAGAAACACATAGTAATCGGAAATGTTCATATTTAAGTCCATTCCAATACTGTCATAAGTACACAGTATGTAGGAATGAAAAAAATGAGCCTCAAAAGAGTAGTGAAGGAATATTTATAGACCATATACATACATATGTGGGCTATAAACTCTATTTGGAAACATTTTATGTTCTAAACACATTATTGTTTGTTTAAAATCAAAAGTATACTAGAAAATAAAAGAGATACTGGCAAAAAGACCGGCAACCTCTAACTACATTTGGGATATTAATAGCATTTTACGCTGGATGCGTTAATTGGTATTTAGTAGTAGGCTTCGTTCGATACTCCAGCATTTAATATTCCATTCAGATAAACTCTAATGTGTGTATGTATGTATATACATATGTATGTGTAAGTTTGTATACATACATATGTATACGGTTGTATGGACGGATGAATGAAATCTTTGTCATTGATATAATAATCTTTTCCCCTTAATAGCAGCAACGCACCCAATATAAAATTGTCCCTTTTCTGTGTGTAATTAAATTGTTATTTTTAGTTAAATGTTGTTGTTCCTCAGATTGTAAAACATGGATATAAAATTGACACAGAAAATAGGTCATTAGAAACATTAGCTCGTCATAATTCTATCATTTTGTGGCAGAAAATTGTGGGCATAACACAGACCGGGGCTTATGAGTCTGTTTGTCTCCCTCCCTATATATTTTTTGTAGAGTATTACTATGAAGGGTATAAATGTTTTTTTATAATACATGTATAGATTAAGAATTCTTTCTTCTTTTTTATTATTTTTTATACAAAAACATAAAATTTTCTTCATTAGCTTAATGTCTTATATGGAATTTTAATGGATTTAAATTCGATACCTTTATTAGATACCAAATATGTATGTTTGTATGTATGTATATATGTATGTATGTATGTATGTATGTATGTATGTATGTATGTATGTATGTATGTATGTATGTATGTATGTATGTATGTATGTATGTATGTATGTATGTATGTACATTGGAATATACAAGAGAACTGTTCGTTCGTTTATTTTTCATTTTAAAAATTTGACTTTTAAAATGATTTAATGAAATAAAAATAAACAATTTTTCTAATGATGTCATCAAAAAATTCCACAAGTGTTTTTTATAAACTTTCTAAATATTGTGCATATTCTTTTTTATCTAAAAACTTTAAATTATGTAAACATTTTTCTACACGCTAAATCTATATTATATATAAAGATGTATTCCGAATAACGACTTATAAAACATTAGTTAATGAATAAATTCATTTACTGACGCATTAAGATATCCTATTGACTTATTTGATAATTATACACTTATGAGAAAATTACTTTTAAGCTTGTGATATTACGTATTACAAAATTTTCATCAGGCTGGAATTAGCTGGACATTGACGCCATGTTACCCTACACCACCATTAGTGGTAATAGTATATAGAAGTTATCATTCCGTGAGTTACACCAACAAATATTCATCTGATACGTAACAAAGTATATTCCGGGTCCTTATAAAATCCTGAGTCGATTTAGATATGTCCGTTTGAGTCTATGAAATGCGTTTAAGTTAAAACTAAGCAAAGGAAATCAACTAAATTCCCTAAAAAATTATTGATGCCCTAATCAATGTGGAATTGAAAATATGCAAAATCGGTTCACAACATAAAAAGTTATGAGTTAGTATTACGATAATTCGATGTATTCTTTCACACGTTATTTTTCCCGGCAATTAGTTATGTTGCAACTTAAAACAATCGATCCAAACTTTCCATATGGATTTATCGTTAATAGCATAGTCAAAAATATCTGTGTCTAAATATATATAACTAGATCTACTTCTTGAAATCGCATATAAATATAATCATTTACTTGAGTACATCTATGATACCCTACACTACTATCAGTGGTGTTACACATGGAATCACAAACTTATATATTTACTCTCTGTATAAGATTGTCATTCAGTGTGTTACAACAAGAAATAGTATAAAATTTTCAAATTGGCCAATTATTGGACATAGGTCCGATATTAGTTAACCAATATCAATTTGAAAATCACTTAATATAAATTTACTCCTTTAAATTTAATTTCACAGTATGAACTATTAATCTAGCCCTTATACTTTAACCATTATATAAAAAGTAGCTATCTGGTGAAGGGTATTTACGATTTAGCATAGCCGAATATTGTACTCTAACTTATTGCTCATAGCTCTCTTAACACTTAAGTAATTGCTCATATCTCCATAAAAAGTGAATACATTTGTCATGAACATAATCAAAATTAGCTGCGCAAATGTGTAATCAAATACTAAATTACAGCACCCTCATCATGGACATATATGTAAACAAATTTTCAAAAAAATCCTAATAAATTTCCGACAAAAATAACATTTTCTATTTAATATTACAATATAAATACACTCATTATGTGTTTACTAATACAGAAAGCTTTTGTGAAATTTTGGAAAACAAATTAATTCAAAGTACTAAAAATAATTAAATAGTTATTTAAATATAGTGCTTTCTAAATACAGCGGTACAAGGGTATAATAGGTCAATTTCGGGCCTCTTTTGTCTGTAGCCCCATACAAAGCCCACTTAAAATTATGACTTTAATGTCCACAATTCGCTTAAAAATACTAAAGTAAAATTCAGCATATATATACATTTTATGTAACCGTAAATTCATCCTCCAAATTTTATGAGGATCAGCTCATATGGTGGCTTCGGGTAAACCGTCCATATAAAGCGTATTTCAAAAAATATTTTTTACCATAAATATAAAGGAGGCGAGGTACAAATCAACTCAAATGCTTTGTTATGAAAACTAAATCATAATTTCTTACTTGTTTTTTTAGGTATCCGGTAGTACCTATGCCAAAACGTTTAAAATTGTATGACCCTGCTTATTTTTTAATCTATTTAAATTCTCTTATTTCAAATTTTATATTGTATAAATTTAGCGGAAAAACACTTAAACTTCGGGATTTAATTTTTAAAAATCCAAATTTTCGGCATTTTCAATTCCCGTTTGGCATCCCTTATCGTCATAATTTTTATACTCTTCACATTCGTGAAGTTTGTCATTCCGTTTGTAATTTCTACAAAAAAAAATTTCATAAAAAGGAAAATTTTTTTAAGCTTTAATAAATAATCCAGCAAAATCTTTATTTACCCGTAATATTGAAGAAAAGTGTAAGTAGTTACTTTTTGAGTTAATAGCTACTTATTTTTGTTCGACGATGACCAAAAAATAACTGGTTACAAATCTTATTACCCGACATTTGCGGACTAAAAACTGGTTTTACAGTTATTTTTTATGTTTGCTAGTCTATTCTCTTACTCAATGCACCATTAAAAAGGAATTTTTCACAGAAATGTAAATATAAACATTTCTTGAGAAACTCCCAAAATCGACTACGGTTAGAAACATTAACTAATTCCTTATTGGACATAAGATATAGATAATGGACTACAAATTCTATACAAAAAAAATATGTCGTTAATAAAGACAAGTCATTACCAACTAATGTATGAAATAATTCATTAGCAAAATTTAAAAATATTTTGCAGGGAAGCAACAAACACACTGTGTATTGGAAGAAAGATACGATGTATCGGATATATAAGATACGGATATATAAGATTCAGAATAAAGTACACTTACTTGTTTTTATTAAATTCGAAAAAGGCACAAAATATGTAGAATAAGTGCTTCATATCATTTCAATTTTTTGATGTTTTAAATTTCAATCGATGCAAAACTTTCTACGAAATTTATTTTAAAATTTGATTGTTGTTAGGAATTTTAGCAGTAAAAAATTTATTTTGAAATTTGCACATGCTGAATAAAAAATCCTACTGGTATTTGCTTTAATATTCCGCTTGACCAAGACATTCTATCTGGGATCCGCGTTTCAAAGATTCCTACATATTCTGTGTCTGGTATACGATCAGGCACGTCCGATGATTGTGTATAACCTTCAAATGCGTCCAGTATATGTTAATGACGTGTCGTATAGCCGCTTTTAGCCGTTCGGCTGTAAGCGCCGCCTCATATCTTAAATATGTTTCAATGGGTGGAATATCTAGCGACGTTTCCTGAGCCTTGGTTGAAATAAAACACATGGCACCACTTATACCCAAACAGCACTTCTGGTCTAAGCAGTCCGCGAGATTATTGAAGCATAAGCTAGAATTGGTCTAAAGCCAATTGTCATAGTAGGACTATGACTCCATTTCATGCCTATAGTTCTCCTACATATTGCCCAGCACCGATGTGTTTTGTTGATCCTATCCTCTCGGTTGAGCCCAGCTAAAGGCCGTATTCAGAGCCTCCTCAGCTTTTCTACACAAGTAATTTGGATTCTTTCCCTTTAAAAGTATTACGACATCGTCTGTATAGCTGACGGGTCTCGGTCCTTTCTCGGTTTGGGAACCTATGTAGTGGACAACTTCGTTTAATGCGGTTTCCACCGATCGTCCCATTACATAAGCATGCTGCTTAAATTTTAGGTCTTTGTCGGTTGTACTGCTTTTAACCATACTATAGACTATGAGTTCCTAGGTTTTAAGCAGGAAGGACGTAAGACCTATCGGTCGATAAGACTTAGGTGTTACATAGCTAGGTTTCCGTGGCATAGGTATTAATATTACCCTGTCCTGTCATTTAGTAGGAGCATATGTAAATTTCAAGCATGCAGTAAATATCTGAGATAGATGTACGGAAACCAGTCGATATACTGAGTGGGAAATGGGAATCCATTAGGAGTTTCATTGTCCCCTCCATATCCTCTAGCCTCCTGCTCGTGTCATCGACCATAGATTCAGGTTGGACATGTTTGGCTTTAGATATAATTAGATATATTTTAAACATATAATTATACCTAATACTTCTTGTCTGATTCTATTGGCGAAGGTATCTTTATTACCTAAGTTCGATGTGATCAAGTCTTTAGCATTAAGTAAATCCATGAGGGCTTGTCCTCTGCGATTGGTGTTTGTACTACCCCAAGCTATATGGTGGGAGTTGCCATCACAACCTATTACAATTTTCCTATTTTTCTTTTGTGCCTCTTCGACCAGTTTCACCGACGTTGTTGGTAGTGTCAGAGAATCGAATGGCAGGTAAACAGATGCAAGGTATATGTTGCCACGACCTTGCTTCAACACCATTGCATCCGATGTGGATAATCCCGTTGAAAGGAGAAAACATAAGTTCTTGAGACATAAGATACATGTTCTAGGTCGAGACCCTGTATCAGTGTATAAAAATTGGAAATTTACAACCTTGTTGCTAATCGGCCAAGGTTACGGAATTAAAGCTATATGTATCATGCCTGTGTTAATTTTAGCCATCAGAGCGTTAGTAGCCGTCTCACTCCGATGGAGGTTTATTTGGATTCGACTCCTCTGGGTTACATGAAGTGGGTACCATTGATGGCACTGCGGGGTCCATATCAGGCATAGGAAGAGCAATCAGCACTTCTGGTGAGTTAGAGATTTCCTCCTCACTTTTAGGATTTGACTCATCAAAATTACCAGTACTTGGCAATGATACTTTGGGTATCGTCGGCGCCTCGCCAATTTTAGAAAGGTTAGCAGCACCTTCTTTTGGCGAGTTAGTTCCTTCCTCGCTTTTAGAATTCGACTCCTTAACGTTATCAGTAGTATCTACTGATGATGTAGTTTTAGGTATTTTAGTGTCCTTTTCAAGGCTTGTTGTAACAGCCCTACCAATTTGCACCTTCCCAATTTATAATTAATGTACTAAATATGTACTTAATGGTATAATATTTGAAAAATAAAATATCTCAATTTTTTTTAATGGGCCTTAGAAATTCTGCAATTTTGAACTGAAAATTGTTTTGCATTTGGTTTCGTCCATTTAAAATTTTGTAAATTATTTTGAAGTTTAAACTTATTGTACTAAGATCAAGACTTTCAAACGCTGGTAGGAAGCTCTTTAAAAAATATTTTTCTCGTATTCAGTACATTAACACGAATTGATTGAAAGATATTCCTACGAAATGTATACTCAAGTCGAATTTTATCCCAATAGTAATTTATCAAAAAAATGTGTAAGTGATTTTCGAAAATGGAAGGAAACAAGGAAATTATTTACCTATTAAATATGTGCTTCCCAGTGATATGATATGACAAATCTAAAAATACGAGTATACACTCAAAAAATATACAAGTCGTATATTACTCCAGTAGCATTGATTATCAATGAATATATACGTTTAATTGATTTTCAGAAGTGGTCCATATATGGCAGCTTTGACCAATTGTGAACCCATTTAATCTACGTTGGTAATATGATTTCTATTTATGTTATATTTATATATGCAAAGTTTTGTGTTGATACCGATATACATACTTGAGGGAGTTATTAACGATTAATTCATTTCTGGGAATATGTACCTTTGTATGCAGGCTATGGGAAATTATGGATCGATTGTTTTAATCGATCATATTGAACAAATTTATTCACTTTTTGTCTCTTTCTGACTCATGTTAGGGAATTATAGCCAATTGACACTTCTAAGTAAAGTATTATCTATGTTTAAAATTTGTAGAACGTCGGTCCGAACGTTTAGCAGTATTTGACGCAGAAAAAAATAAACTTACCAAGAAAACAAAAACAAAAACACAATTTAAATATTTATATTTAAGATATTATGTCTATAGAACATTTGCCCTTACTTGACGACACTTATTTTTATCCGCTCTGGTCCAACACGTTATTTACAAATCAAAATATGTGTATAAAATTTTATAAAGATCAGTCCATAATTGACCATAACCCCGTATAAGGTTTCTCATGATTGAACGCTCATTACTAGCTCAAAAATAGAGTACAGCAATGAATCTAGCCCAGCAAAAAAAGTCTTCCACGGAAGCGAAAATTAAGTAGAATTTACTAAATGGAAGTATTGAAAAAGACCTGAAGAAGTTAGGATTTTAACACAGGCTTGTCATAGAAGTGATGCCCTTTTGTGTTCTATTTAGGAAGTTATTAGGAAGTGGAATTGTAGTATTATAGAATACAACTGAAGGGCTTATTGCAGTAACTCGATATGCCACCCACCGTCATAATTGGATTTTATGTGCTTTTTGAGTTGATAGGAAACATATCTCTCTAGCATATTATGGTAAATTGGCGATATAAGGGTCATGCCTCTTTTTCAAGAAGAATTTTTGTTTCATAAAATGCCTCATATAACGCATACTATCAATGCATTTATTTCTGTTGGTATAATTTAAATAACTCTTTCTTCATCATCAAAAATCTCTATAGCTTTATCAATACAACTAAAGGCCTCTGAGATTTTTGCTAATGGAATCTGATTTTTTTTGACGATTTGAGGGATTTATAAGTGTAAATACGACTTTCATATAATCGTCCATGTTATCTAAAATTATAGTTTTATGAAACAATAAATGGCTTAAGTATCTGAGGCAAGGTATAATTCAACATAAATGCTTTAATAAGAAAACTTAATCACATTTTATTCGTATACAGGTGTAGGGTATTATATAGTCGGCCTCGTCCGACTATAGCTTTTTAATAGTTAAAATTTATCTAATTGTTATTATTATATTAGCTATACCTTTTCGCCACTATCATGACGCCTTAAAATGTTCAACTTAGTTTCTTTTTATACCCTTCACTTTCGTGAGAAGGGTATATATAAATTTGTCATTCCGTTTGTAATTTCTATAATATAATTTTCCGACCCTATAACGTATATATATTCTGGATCCTTATAGATAGCGGAGTCGATTAAGCCATATCCGTCTGTCTGTTAAAATCTGTTTTTAGAGGACCCCAGATATCGGCGACATCCGAATCTTCAATTTCTGTTAGACATGCTTTCGAGAAAATCGGTCGGTAAATAACGGAGATATGAGCAAAAATCCGAGACAACCTCTGAAAATTTCATCAAAAAATGTCAAATTTTTTTCATGCTTTGTTAAATAAGCAACAACAACACTGTATATTAGAAAAAGATGTACACGTGTGTGTAGGTTTGGTTTTTCAGCTGTGTATTTCATTTTGTACGTTTGAATGCTGTTGGCGTTATTGAGTTGTGTATTTTGTTTTTGTGAATTCTGTTCGTATATTTGGATGTAGGTTGGTTTTATTGCGTTGTTTATTTTGATTTTGTTTTTCTGTGTTTTTCGTTATGTATGTTTAGATGTCCGTTGGTTTAGATGCCTTGTGTATTTTGTTTTTTATTTCGTTTAGCTTTGTTGTTGTTCATTTTGTTTTGCTTTTTGTGTAATATTAATGTAGTCGGGATAAAAAATTATAAAACTAATATGTTTAAAATTCTTACTTGTTATAACATCACTTTTTTTATTTTTTTAAACTCCTTTAATTTAATACATACATACATACATACATACATACATACATACATACATACATACATACATACATACATACATAAATACATACATACATACATATATACACACAAACATTTTATTTATTGATATTGGTTGTAATTAAGATTAATCTTAAATTGGAATAATTAATTTTTTTTACTAGGTATTTAAAAATAAAATAATTACGAATTTAACCAAATTCATTAAAAACTTGTTTGAAATATGCCTCCGAATCTAATTAAACGTACTAATTACAATAGCATTTTTTAGTTGAAAATTTTGCACCTTTTTTCCAATTAACATTATTAATTTTTAGTTAATCAATAGTATCATGTTCATGATTAGAGCAAAATCAAAACTTTTTTTAATTATTCAATTTCATAATTAAAATTCATTTTTAATTTTGTTTGTGTACCAAATTAACAAAGACATTGCAGCATAACCAAAAACGTTTATAAAATAAATAATATAAATATACAGTGTCTCTCATAAGTATTCGAATTTAGGTATAATATGAAAAGAAACGAAATTTAATTACATATTTTGTATGCAAAATTAATAAATTAATTTGTTAAATTCACTAGACAGTCCTTAGCTTTGATATCACGCTTTTTAAAACTTTAAAAAATCACATTTACTTAAATTAATTTAGCTTTATTTAAAAATAGTCCATAAAATTACCTCACAAAAGTATACGAATTTTTTCTGTATTTCATATTTGACTATATTATACGAAACACAAAACTTAGAATCGAATGGTTTTTTTGCTAAAAATAATATTTTTTATTACAATAATCTGTATTTAAACGTTCCACTTGTCTTCTATATATTGTTTGAGATATCATCTGTTATACATTTTAAGTTTTCAATATATTGTGGAAGTTTATAACTCTAAAGTATGCCTCGAAGAAACGCCATTCAATATAATGGAATTATTCTTTTTATAACCAATGGCCTCTAGGCTGAATGTCACTATGGTCTAACTCAAAAATATTGATATCTGTTTAAATATTATCTACTATGATCAAAATAAACCCAAAATTTTTTACATGCAGTGTTGTTGTAATGGGCTACATAATATGAATGTTATGAGTAGTAAAAACTAAAATATACCGTAAATGATGACGTTTTGTTAAGGCATGTTTTGGAGTTGTACACCGCTACGATGTCTTGAAATTATATTAATGCTAATATCTACAATTATATATACTAGCCAACTTTGTCGGAAAATATCGATCCTAGTGGTACGAAAAGGGACTTAAGATCCAGATAATTCAATTAGACTTTTTTAAATAAAGCTAAATTAATTTAAGTAAATGTGAATTTTTAAAGTTTCAAAAAGCGTGATATCAATGCTAAGGACAGTCTAGAGAATTTAACAAATTAATTTATTAATTTTGCATACAAAATATGTTATTAAATTTAGTTTCTTTTTATATTATACCTAAATTCGAATACTTATGAGAGACACTGTATATAATTTTGTTCAACACAAAGTGGTAATGCTCTTTAAATACGGTTAAAGCGCTTTTAGGGGCTGACCTAGTATAGGAGAAATAGAAGTATACAAAACTAATATTTTTGTCAAATTATGTATCAATAGCTTAATTTGGTATAAGTAATGTGCGTTTAAGAGATTTTCGTAAAAGTACTTTGTATGGGAGCTATGTCCAATTATGTACATAAAGACAAAATTTACGAATTCTGTATCTATATCATTACTTTTTAATAAATATTGCGAATCTAAGTGATTTTGCGGACCTAGTATGAGAGCTATGACCAAATATGGACCGGTCGTAAAACAATTTTATAGTGAATTTATGTACAAAAGAGCAATATTTTTGCTAAATATATCCATAAATATTTGGCTATGAATTATGTGGGTTTTTTCTGATTTTCTGAAGGGAACATTTATGTGTGTTTTTTTAAAAGGACCTTATATTTGAGCTATGATTAATTATGGACCGATCGGAAAAACATTTCACAATATTATTACTCTGTATATGAGCAACACTTGTGCCAAACTTTATATGGATATCTTAATTTAATAAGTAGTTATGTGCGTTTTAATTATTTTTGGGAGGAGACCTTGTATGGGAGCTATGACCAGTTAAAGACCGATGGAAAAAAATTTCTTAGTAATATTTTTGTGTATATGATCAATACTTGTACCAAATTTTATATGGATATCTTAATTAAGTAATGAGTTATAAGTGTGTATGTGTTTTTGAAGGGGAACTTGAATGGGAGCTATAACCAATTATGGACCGATCGGAAAAGATTTCGATTTCTTTACATGAGAACAATGCTTGCAATAAATTTTATATGGATATCTTGATTTAGTAATGAATTATGTTCGTTTAAGTGATTTTCGGGAGGGGACCTTGTATGGGAGCTATGACCAAATTTGGACCGATCCAAAAAAACTTTAATTGTACACAGAGAAAACAGATTCGTTGTGATAACCGAATTTGTTTCCAATCGAATTCAGCCGGTTCTCACAACTATATCAAAATTCGATTGTAATTATTGAAAAATGCCGTTACTATTACTGAATATATTGTGCACACAACTATTTCTGTTTATTATTCGGTAATGTGGATTGAAATTATTGGTTTATTCAACTGAAATATTATTTATTAAATACCAATTTGTGGATTTTGTGTATTTTAAAATATATTTAATTTTATTTAAAATATTTACAAAATAAATTCATAATTTATATAAACGTGCAAAACTTATTTAAATAAAAATACTACTTTTGCCCTTTAGTTTTGATAATTTGGTGGTAAACGTTATGTTTATGTGCCAGGGATTTTGCTCTTCATCCTGTCCAACATGTCTATAAGGTACTACCTTTCACGCCTTTCCGCAGCTGCAAAATTATTAACACTAATGGAAAAATAGCACAAAATAGATTATAAGATATAACATATATTAAACATTACCTTTTTAATCCGATTTTTTCGCATAAGTTCAAGCGTTATTCGATTTTTTTATTTATAAATTCATTTTATTTTATTTTTTTTTTGTATACGTCAACTATTTTTACCTCTTAATCGGTTACGAACATCGAATTTAGTTCCTTTAACCGTAATTAAATTTTAAATATATTTTTCAATTGATAATTGATTGCAGTGCTCAATATTTTTTACTTTCTACTATTTTTCGGTTGCAGCGACTAATATTTGAGGTTCCTACGTTTTAATCCTAAATAAAAGTCGGCTTCATTGACTGAATTCACAAAAAAAAAATTAATAACCTATACAATTCAGTTCAAATTATTAATATGGAAATTGTTAAAACCGCAATTCGATTATAATTATGGTTTTTTAGTAAGCAATATAGAAAATTAGTTAATTTTACAGATTTTTAATAACAGCGATACAATTTTAGTTAATTTAACTAAATATTTATAATGGTAACCGATTTCCAATCAATCTTTTTTCTGTGTGTAATATTTCTTTATATAAGAGCAATTTGTACCAAATTTTTTATCGATATCTTAGTTTACTAATGAGTTATGGGCGTTTAAGAGATTTTTCGGGAGGGGACCTTGTATGGGAGCTATGACCAATTATGGGACGATCCAAAGAAATTTTCATGGTTATATTTCTGTATATAAGAGCAATACTCTTACCAAATTTTATATTGATATCTTAATTTACTAATGAGTTATGCGCGTTTAACTGATTTTCGGGAGGGGACCTTGTATGGGAGCTACGACCAATTATGGACCGATCCAAAGAAACTTTCATGGTTATATTTCTGTATATAAAATCAATACTTGCACCAAATTTTATATTGATATCTTAATTTACTAATGAGTTATGCGCGTTTAACTGATTTTCGGGAGGGGACCTTGTATGGGAGCTATAACCAAATATGGACCGATCCAAAGAAACTTTCACAGTTATATTTCAGTACATAAAATCAATACTTGTACCAAATTTTATATCGATATCTTAATTTACTAATGAGTTATGCGCGTTTAAGTGATTTTCGGGAGGGGACCTTGTATGGGAACTATGACCAATTATGGACCGATCCAAAAAAAACTTTCATTGTAATATTTCTGTAGATAAGAGCAATACTTGTGCCAAATTTTATATCGATATCTTAATTTAGTATTGAGTTATGTGCGTTTAAGTGATTTTCGGGAGGGCACCTTGTATGGGAGCTATGACCAAATATGGACCGATCCAAAGAAACTTTCATGGTTATATTTCAGTATATAAAAGCAATACTAGTACCAAATTTTATATTGATATCTTAATTTACTAATGAGTTATGCGCGTTTAAGTGATTTTCGGGAGGGGACCTTGTATGGGAGCTATGACGAATTATGGACCGATTCAAAAAAACTTTCATTGAAATATTTCTGTATATAAGAGCAATACTTGTACCAAATTTTATATCGATATCTTAATTTAGTATTGAGTTATGTGCGTTTAAGTAATTTTCGGGAGGGGACCTTGTATGGGAGCTATGACCAATTATGGACTGATCCAAAGAAGCTTTATATTTTTGTATATAAGAGCAATACTTGTACCAAATTTTATATGGGTATCTCAATTTAGTAATGAGTTATGTTCGTTTAAGTGATTTTCGGGAGGGGACATTGTATTGGAGCTATGACCAAATATCGAATAAATATTTCAATGTAATATTTCTGTATATAAGAGCAATACTTGTAGCAAATTTTATATCGATATCTTAATTAAGTAATGACTTATGCACGTTTAAGTGATTTTCGGGAGGGGACCTTGGATGGGAGCTATGACGAATTATAGACCCATCCAAAAAATTGTTCCTCTGTATAAATTCTATTGTCATAAAATTTTAATTTCTAAAATTTTGTGAAGATATCGACATTACGACAGAAGTTATTAACAAAAAACCAAATTTCCGGGAATATGTACTTTTGTATTGGAGGTATATGATTTTACGCAGAGATTAAGCCCTTGTGTGGAAACGAACGTATGCCGATTTTTATAGAATTATCTTGCATAGTTTTCGAGAAAATTACATCAGAATGTGTTTTTTTTCGAGGTTGTTTTAAATTTTGATTCATTACTTTTCCCGATGTGAACCGATCAATACCAAACAACTTAGGAAAACGAAGAACATTTTGGGTGAATTTGGTTAAATTCTATTGCTTCGTTTTTTCGTGAGCGTGTTTTACACAGACAGACGGACATAGCTAAATCGACTCAGAATTTGATAAGGACCCATTTGATGGGTCTCAGTTATGTTATTCTCCATTTTACATGCCTTGAATTGTCATGAAAAAGAAAATTAAAAAATATAAAGAAAAACTCAAATAAAAATTATTGAATAATTTTTTGTGACGATAATAAAATTGAATAATTTGAATCAAAAAGTACGACGATTTGTTTAAAAAAATTTTATAATCGGATGGTTATAAAATGCGGTTGGTTTTTGTAAATTTAAAGGAGCCTATTTGTGTGACTATTTGTGTGATGAATGTCTGTTGAAATCTCTGGTAATTACCCTTCAATACTTTTCTGATTCATTCTAAAACAAATGTTTATTTTTGCCTTTGAATTACTTTCAATTAAATGTTAAACTTTTTTTTCAATGTAATAATTGTTCTTATTTGTAAGATAAATTATATATATATAATATATATATTATTATATATATATATATATATATATATATTATATATATATATATATATATATATATATATATATATATATATATATATATATATATATATATATATATATATATATATATATATATATATTATATATATATATATATATATTATATATATATATATATATATATATATATATATATATATATATATATATATAAGTCATAAGGAAAAACATGTGTAGAATAAATGACTGGTAGAAACATGTGAGGAAAAATCAAAATTTAAAAATGCTCATAATAACAGCATTGTAACTTGAGAATCAACATGTTATGTGATATATATATATAAGAGCAATACTTGTAGCAAATTTTATATCGATATCTTAATTAAGTAATGACTTATGCACGTTTAAGTGATTTTCGGGAGGGGACCTTGGATGGGAGCTATGACGAATTATAGACCCATCCAAAAAATTGTTCCTCTGTATAAATTCTATTGTCATAAAATTTTAATTTCTAAAATTTTGTGAAGATATCGACATTACGACAGAAGTTATTAACAAAAAACCAAATTTCCGGGAATATGTACTTTTGTATTGGAGGTATATGATTTTACGCAGAGATTAAGCCCTTGTGTGGAAACGAACGTATGCCGATTTTTATAGAATTATCTTGCATAGTTTTCGAGAAAATTACATCAGAATGTGTTTTTTTTCGAGGTTGTTTTAAATTTTGATTCATTACTTTTCCCGATGTGAACCGATCAATACCAAACAACTTAGGAAAACGAAGAACATTTTGGGTGAATTTGGTTAAATTCTATTGCTTCGTTTTTTCGTGAGCGTGTTTTACACAGACAGACGGACATAGCTAAATCGACTCAGAATTTGATAAGGACCCATTTGATGGGTCTCAGTTATGTTATTCTCCATTTTACATGCCTTGAATTGTCATGAAAAAGAAAATTAAAAATATAAAGAAAAACTCAAATAAAAATTATTGAATATTTTTTTGTGACGATAATAAAATTGAATAATTTGAATCAAAAAGTACGACGATTTGTTTAAAAAAATTTTATAATCGGATGGTTATAAAATGCGGTTGGTTTTTGTAAATTTAAAGGAGCCTATTTGTGTGACTATTTGTGTGATGAATGTCTGTTGAAATCTCTGGTAATTACCCTTCAATACTTTTCTGATTCATTCTAAAACAAATGTTTATTTTTGCCTTTGAATTACTTTCAATTAATGTTAAACTTTTTTTTCAATGTAATAATTGTTCTTATTTGTAAGATAAATTATATATATATATATATATATTATATATATATATATATATATATATATTATAATATATATATATATATATATATATATATATATATATATATATATATATATATATATATATATATATATATATATATATATATATATATATATAATATATATATATATATATATATATATATATATTATATATATATATTATATATATATATATATATAATATATATATATATATATATAAGTCATAAGGAAAACATGTGTAGAATAAATGACTGGTAGAAACATGTGAGGAAAAATCAAAATTTAAAAATGCTCATAATAACAGCATTGTAACTTGAGAATCAACATGTTATGTGATACTAAAAATATTTATAGTATATTCATATGGATGTAGACACATACATATGAAATGTATTAGTATGTGTACTGAGAATTTTTAAAATTTGTATCCATTAAGTTCAATGGAATAGAATTGATGAAGTAAATCACATCTGTGCCATCCATCCATCCACAATTACTTTAATCACTGACAAAGTGGGCTACACACAAAACCGCAAACACACTTACATACAAAAAACTCACATTAGGTTTAAAAGCGACTAATAATGTCTACATATAGAGTTCCAAAAATATGTATAACTTTTGATTCTAAAAATAATATTTGAAAATTGATTTTTATGCTGTAATTTTTATTTTTATGTTTCTTATCAGGCAACACTAATTGCAGCAGGCATTTTTTGGATTCCATTGGCGTCTTCGACGTTTCGTCATCATTATTGTCTTCATTTCTGTGTTTTTTAATTTTTTTTCTATTTTAACATATTGACGCATATGCGTCCTTTCCAATTCGTTTTAGATGTTAAGTGCGTAGTGGTACCACTTCTTTTCTACCTATTTTTTCTGATGCATACGAGTGCTTGGAACATGTGACCTCTTCGTAAAATTTGATTGATTCAATTTGTCTTTGCTACAAAAAATATAAATTTAAAAAATCCTCACAGAAGACAGAAGCAGTATTTAAATGTTCTTTTAATACAACAAATCATTATGTGCGGTGCGGTATTCTTTTATTCTAGGAATGGAATATACATACATATAGGTAAATACATATTGTATTTTTTTTTAATAGGATGACTTCTTTTTTATGACATTAATTTTAAAGTGGAAGTGCGGTTTCATGTTTATTTATTTTTTTTAGTCAAAAGAAATACAATTTTAACAAAAAAACAATATTACTATATTGATTCTATTATACTAGCATATTGCTCTTATAAATTTTCAAATAAATTTCTATTAACAGTAAGGAGCAAATGTTTTGGTGCGATGAAATATATATTTTCCTGCCTTAGTAAGCTGGAGTTTCTTAAAGTTGTATGAGTACAAAAATTATCTTAAGTGGTGTTGAGAGTACAGCACACAGTGGTCTCGTTTGCGAATGTAGCGCCAATAAAAAGTTATTTGGACAGTGTTAAATTTGAAATTTTATTCGTTAATTAAAAGTTTACCGTACAGAACGATAAGTATTTTAATAATTTTTTATTTAATTAATAACAAGTCCTTATCTACTTGCAATATTATATATCACTGCAGTATTGTTACGGACGCTAGCATACGAACAGAGTAAGTTTTTAGAAACAATTATGCATGTTGGCTGAACTATTTTTTGTTTTCTCTTATTAAAAAAGTTTTAAAAAAGCAATATTATTATATTTTTTTGTAAATTATTTGAGTTTGCGGTATTCAATATATTGAATAAACAAAAAACTTAAATCAACACAATGACAATTAAATGATTTTTTTTATTTATTTTATAAAGAAAGTATTACATTGTACATCTGTTTTACTTTTAGATTTTTAGCTTCAAGAAAGATGAGAGATTTTGTTTTTCCAACGTAAAATTTTAAAAATAAAGCCGCATTTGGCCTCCACTGTTCGTGCATACATTTAAACATTGACGGTGAAATATGAATTGTTTAGAGTGTTTATTCAAAACACATAGACGACCCTTGATCAAATATTTAGGGGAATGTGCCTGGGTGTGTATGGTTGTGTGTTTGTAAGTAAAAAATAAACACTCACCTTTCTACGGTTTGACAGCATGTAACCGCAAATTGTACGTGTGACGACGAGCTACCGCCTGTGTGTGCTTTTTAAGTGTGCGTTTTTAGGATTTAGGTTCATATATTTATATTTGTATATATTTTTAGATTGAAAATTAATAAAAAGAACGAAAGAAGTAATGATTGTATCGATGTACTATCTACAGAAATCAGTACGCATTTTTACATTTCAGTGGAATGTGAGTGCGTTACGCGTATTAAATTAAAATCAATTATGAATAAATTAAGATTTCCAAATGCATAAAAGCGCTCTAATACACAAGAAAAACGTACATATATTATTTTGAATAATGTACATACATACAATTTGAGTTCGTATAATTTGAGTATTTTCTTTAATGTTACGAAAATGACTGAAATTTATTATTAATTATTCAACATAAAAGTTGCTTCGTCGGAACAAAGAAATTCCTTTAACGACTTTAAATTATAAAGTAATTAAAAATATAAATAAATACATTAATTATTTTTTAATTAATAAACTTTGAGTTAGCAAAGTAATATAAAATATTTCATAAAATTCGAAGTGAGGTTAAATTTAGTTCCAAACATAGGTTTTTTATCGCACAAACAAAGATTTTGGATGTAAAAATGAATATGTATTATTATTTTTATTAACGCACTTATTATGCATCCTAAGACAAAAATCTATAAACAATTAAATAACGTTTTGGTAAAAGACTAATTTTGCATATAATTAGTTAGGTTACAAGCAAAGAATTAAAAAAACCAATTCTATAAAATCTTAATACCGATTTTTCAATTTAATTATTATTTTTTTATTTTTTTTGCTTTCTACATACAAAAAAATTTTGCGTACCATTAGTTGTTTTCGAGGTATAGTGCATAAATGCAGAATTAAATTTTTTTCCGGCAATTTTTATTGTGCGAACCTTGACACAAATTGCCTACCATGGTTGGTAGTTAAAAGTATCTGCAATCATTCTATATTGGTAATAGTCCCTCTACCTCTAAGTCAATTTGCCTATGTCTAAGGGGTCGGAGATTTTTATCTCATGAAATGCAGCAACAACACAGAAATTGCTAGTACCTACTTGTAGGTACCGATCGAAAAAATGACGGTATCTTTTCTGTGTACAAACGTAAAATTTCTGCCAAATCAAGCTCTGGTGTTACACAATGAATGAAAGAAGTTTTATATCCTCTATCAGGGTAGAAATACAATATTGCGGCTGCGGAGAGTTTTGACAGCTTAAATCGTTGAAGAAAGCAGAAAACGCAACCGCATCCGCAGGTTTTTATTTCTACTCTGATGGTGATAAAAATAACGTGATTTATAAAATGGTAGTTAGTGTTTTTAATACTTCGTTAGATATTGTGTTTTATTCTCTCCAAAAACTGAGGACTTGAGTTCGCCCAATTCAATTTTCTGGAATGCCTATTATGTCAGCTACATGTAGAATGGCTTGACGCCCACTCTAAAAGCTTCAAAAGCGCCTTTCTCATTTGAATCTGTGCATCCCGCAGCAGTTGTGTATTCATATTCATCAGATATAGTTTTACTGTCCTCTTCTGTATATACATACAGTATTGTTCGAAACCTAAGCAATTTTTTTGGCATTGTAAACAAAGTGCTATAATTTCTATTTTAATTGATTTATTCAAAATTATATAATTGATAATAATAATATTGTGTCTACATTATACTAACAACAACAAAAGTTTAATTCCATTTCGCTGTGAGTTACAAGAAAATAATAACTGAATTAACTCCATAAATAGCTGTTCGAAACTTAAGCAACTTTTTGATCTTCTTATTAAAATCTTTGGTCCTTTTGAGTTCCAAACACCTTTATGGAATCCAAGCGGATTTTAAGCCATTCGAAAGCTGCAATGTTTTCTAAAACTGCGAGTTTCGACCCAGCGCTTCAGAATGCCGAACAGCATCTCTAAGGGACTTGAGTCGGGAGATTTTGATGGACAATCATAGAGTTTGGGTCCCATTACTCGATAACTACTCTTAGATCAACTTTGCCAAAGGTTTTGGTTCATTATCATGCTGAAAATCGCAATAAAGTAAGTTGTTCTGTTCAATGTACTTAATCCTATTGTTCATTTTGTTGGCCAAAAATGTGAATAAATCAATTAAAATAAATTGACTAAACCAAAAAGGTTTGGTCCTCAAAGGCTAAGTTGACCAATTATAAAAACTTTTATTGAATAATTCTGCGAATTTTATTCATTAAAAAATTGTAAAGCTTAACGTCTGTAACAATCAGAGGACTAAACTAGAATGATAAACTTAAATAACAATGTTCATGGCGCAACTTTTCCATTCGACTTTCCAAGGTTAAGGGTTGTCAAATTAAGATATTTTATCACAACCATTTTATTTGCGGAGTTGTTTAACTTTTTAGGATTTCAAGATACAATTACTCAAATACCAAATCTGAATTTATATTGACACAAAATAATTGTATTTGAGTAATTTAGATAGACTAATCGTGTCTTTTTTTTGTATATGAATAAAATACCGCTAAATCCCACAATTAAAAACTAAATCTTAAAATCGAATTTCGATAAACGCAAAGTTAATATAATTCCCATTCAAAATAAGATTCGGCTATGCCGGCTATGCCGCATCTTAAATAGAGATGGAGGCTATTAATGATGATTATTTACATAAAAAGTAGCTTAGTCGAAAGCTACTTTTTATGTAAATAATCATCATCACATATATTAATACGCAAAGCCAAAACGATTGGGAACATTTTCCGGCTCTATTACTTGACCGATTTTCTTATATTTTTTTGTTTAATACAAATTGGCGAGCCTCACTGCTACTATGATCAAAATCGGTTCAATATTTTCGGAAATATAAGCGTTTAAAGTTTCTACCAATACACAATCACACAAACATGTGCTTGAATTATAATATAGAAAACAAAATAAGAATGCAAAACAACAACACTGCATTTTTTAATTTTAGAAAAAAGAGAGAAGAGTGTGAAAACAGTTACTCCTCTGTTGATTTTTTCTTTTTCTATTTGGCAGTGATATTTTTGTTGTTGTTTTTAATACGTTTTTTATAATATTTTGAAAATAAGATTTTATTGTTTTTGCTAAATTGTGAATGTAATAATCAGGGAAACCGAAAACATGCTCAAAAAAAGTGTTTTAAGCGCTTTAAATATGCCGTAAAAAACTCAAAATATGCTCTTAAAATGTAAAATATATGCTTCAAAAATAAAATTTTTTATTATTTTTTAACATTGAAAAGCTCAAAAAGACTGAAATTGTGATGAAATAATAAATGCTTAATATCATATTCTATATCCTACAACATTTTTTTATAAATGTTTCATTTCATAGTTTCAAGAACTAGTATAATAAAATTCCGTTTTACGTTCAGATAACCAATAAATAACATGAAACCATTTGGTCCCCAAAAAACATATTTCAAACGACAAAGTTTAACACATTTCTTCCAATTGCATTCATAGCTTTTAAACTGACATTTTAATCGGTGTTGCCATAAATTCCAATAATTAGTTTTTTAAACTATAAAAATGGATTGGTCTCATGAAATCAAAAGTAATCGGTTTTATGTCCGATTTAAAATATAATGCTTTATTGAATAAAAAACTATAACATAACGAAATTTTTTTTTTCAAAATTGTAAAATAGGCTAAAAAAATTAAAAAAAATAAAAAAATAGAATTTTATTTTTTTTAATAAAGTTTTGAAACGAAAAAAGCGAAAACATCAAAATATGCACTAAAAGAGTAAAATATGCTCTAAAAACTCGAAAATATGCCTTAAATATGCTAAAAAGTCAAATCATGCAAAATTATGCTCTTATGGGTAAAATATGCAAAAATATGCTCTAACAAATCGATGCCAAAATTCTCAAATTGGTCTGAAACGTGTAAATATCTTATCCATGAGTCCATACGACGCACCACAAAAAACATGCATTTGCATATTTTGGTTTCCCTGGTAATAATGATATAATATGACGTGTGATACAAAAGGATGTTAGTGTTTTACCAGGGAAAACATTGGTGGGACAATAATTCTACATAAATGTTAGTTTTTATGGATTTTTGGGATTTTAATGATAGACAAAAACAAAGCCTATTAAAACATAAGTAGTATAGTTTAGTTGGTCATGTCGGTACATAATTCACCGTAATAAATGAATCAGTATTTCACTAATATGTATGTTTAGCACTGTGAGGATTTGACGGAAAGGCTCTTTTGTGTTATTCTAACCAATTAGGAAAAAGGCTGTTTAAGAAATATAAGTGTAATGGGAAAACTCAAGTTTGTATGGTTATATTACATATGTTTTATAAAAATAAAAAAAGATGAAACTGGTCAAATACAAATCATGTTTTCTGGGTTAATGGCTGCCCATTTGGTATAGTATTTACTCTTAAAGCTCTTTGCTTAAAGGTCTATAGTAGTACAACTTTATAGAATATCTACTATTAAATTCGATTAAAATACATTAAAATTTATTTTTTAAGAAGTCTTTGTCGAGTGTTAAATCGTAGGTTTTATACAACATAAACCTGAAGGATGGACTTTTTATACTAAAGACAGTAAAATAAAACGCATTTATTTCTTATAAATGCATTTTATTTAGTTCCAAAATATCATTCCGATCTAAAATTTTGTTAATTTAATAAAAAAAAAAAAAAAAATATATATATATATATATATATATATAATATATATATATATATATATATATATATAATATATATAATATATATATATATATATTATATATATATAATATATATATATATATATATAATATATATATATATATATATATAATATATATATATATATATATATATATAATATATAATATATGTATATATATATAATATATATATATTATATATATTAAAATTTAAAGTGGTTTTTAAAAATTAAAAGTGGTTTTATTCCAAAAAATTTGTTTTACTTTAATGACTTCAGAAGTAATGAATTTGCAATCAAATAAAAAAATGAATAACCTATGTTAGGCTACAAAGGAAAAGTGCTGGGGGCATGGGTGATTGCTGGAGGAATTGGCAGATTGTTAAACATATTTTTTGACAGACATTTCAACTACGAAAATATGGTTTTTGTTGCATATGTATGTATTTAATCTTTCCTTCAATGGTTCCGGTCGAATTTCGACCGCGGGGCGAACTCTAACTATTTTAATATACGTAATAAACTGTTAAGGTTAAAATTTAACTTATGTTATTAAACTGTTATCATTTAAAAATGAGGTATTATAGATCTTTTTTTTTTTGATCAAGTCCATAACTAATTTATGTACCTTTTAAAAATATGACTATTTGAAAAAATTTCGATATTGTTACACAAAACATACTAAGGGTTTATTGATAACAATTTAATTTGTATAAGGCAATTACACAGTGCAACATGAAAAAATAACCATATACGAACACCACTATATGATAAAAGGCCAAAAATAAGAACACCCCAGTCTTCCAGTTTTTCCCCAAAGTCATGTACTTTTCTAATTATAAGCCCCCAAAGATTTTAGAAAAGTGATCATTTTCTCAGGCTCACATCTTGCAAACCATTTGGAATTTTGATTTACTTTTACTTAATTTACAAAGAACCAAAATTATCAACATATAAAGTAAAATAAAACGTTATCTTCAAAAAATTACTTTTTACAATTTCTTTCCTTGTTCTGGTCTATAAGTAGCAAACGCTAAAAATTTAAGAAGCCAATCAACTACGTAAGATCTCAATAAAGAACTTCCTAGAACATAAGAACTTCCTAAGAATGATAGGTAAGTCGCAAAAGTGAAAAGTTTACTGATTTTTTTAGTTTGTTATCTGTAATATTTGTTACTACTCGATACGAAGACAGCAATAAAAAATCATTAATCCTTTATTTTTATGTGAATGTGATGTTTTTCTACTGTGGGATAAACGAGACTTTCTCACCGGTTAGCCTCTTTATTGCGTATTTCATTGATATTTTACTATCTATTCAATTTAAATTAAATTTTTAACTCCTGAAAACATTATTTTTCCAATAAAACTACCGAAATATGTAATTTCAAAAAATATTTTTTTCAAGGTTGTGGGAAAAAATTGGTAAATTTCTTTTTCAATTTCAATAAGTAACTGTATTAAAAACAAAAGAAAAAATACTACATTTTACATACTTCTTTTATATTATCCATCAAAATTAGAAAATTCTTTTATTTTGTAGAGGAATTTTCATAGCTATGCAAAAAAAAATATTTTTCTTAAATTTAAGATCTATTTTACTTGGTTATCAAAAACACGAAATAAAAATAAATTTTTCCAAAATTTCCAAAAACTATAATCAACATTTCTCATCTAACAAAAATTTATTGACTTTAGAGTCCTTTTTTGAAAGCAAAAATTCATTAAAATTTTTGCACACATATCTTAGCTGCTTTATTACTTTTCCAACGATATATATTTTATAAATATTAGACTGTCTTCCATCTTCTTCTTCCTCGACTGAAAATCCAGACCTCAGTATAATTTTTTTTTTGAAATGGGTCTCGAAATTTATGTAATTTTGAGCTGATTAAGTAAAAAAATTTAAAAATATTAAAGAGTATTTTTGGTCCACAAAATGATTTTTAGTGGGTAGGAAAGGCATTTTCTTTTTGCTTTTTATCGAAATAAGTCTTAAAATTGTATTAATTTTTAGTTCATACAGGAGAATATTCCAAAAACTGTTTGGCATTTGGTTGAGTCAATTTCAAAATTTTTTGAAATTTGTATGCCCCTTGTGCGGACCAGAAATACACTAACAAAAATTTTGATTATTTTTTCGGCGACAAGCTTAAAATTGCGGAATCTTTGACACCCAATTCAAAAAGACTGCAGAAAAAAATGTTTGAATATGTTGTACTGAGATCAAGATTTTAAATTTTTCCTGTAGTCAGTTCAATGAAACGCATCGTTTTAGAGATATTCCTAGTAAAAAGTGGTCCACGGGATACCCTTATGTTGAAGTAAAGAAAAAACAAATGAAGTGAAAATTTTTTAGGAAACTTTTCTCTTTTGCGACTTACCTATTATTCTTAGGAAGTTCATATGTTATAGAAAGTTGTTTATAGAAACCTTAAGTACATTATTGTAGTTGCTTGTTTTCTTAAATGTTAAATGGCTTGCTACTTGTAGACCTGAACAGGGAAAAATTAAAAAAAAAAATACTTTTCGCGATTTCGATCATGAAGATAACGTTTTTTTCGACTTCATATATTCGAAATTTTTGCTCTTTGTGATAAGAGTCACAACATTCCCTCCGAGAATAAATCAAAATTTCGAACGGTTTGCAAGATATGGTTCTGAGAAAATTATCACTTTTTCAAAAATGACACTATAACTTTAAGATGCGGGAAGACACGGGTCTTTTTATTTTTGGTCTTTTATCAAATAGTGGTGTCCGTATATAACAATGACTTAAAAAATTACACACAGTGTTATTATATCCTCTATAAAAAAGATAGTGGATGTAATAACAAATCCGTTTTAAAAGTTAGCGTATAGCGATGAAATTCAACATAAATAAGTTTCATATGACACAAAATCTTCCACCAAATTTTATGACGATCGGTCCATAATTGATCCTACCCCTCATATAAGGTCCCCATCGCGCGCGTTATGGGGGCTCAAATTATGGTACATTCGAAATTTTAAAAGGCGATATCAAAGATTTTTAAGCGCTCAGCTACGCATTAACTTTACCTTGGTCCACTCTTTTTCAAATATATGACGAAACTTTGAACCGAATGCATTTAAATTACCAAAAGCCATAATTGCTGTTTTGACAGTTTGATTCATTCTGTAGATTTGTAAGTAAATATTATAACCAAAATTTTCCCAGCTGATGTATATTTACTATAGCTGTGTAAATAAAATATAATTAATAAAATTTATTCTCCTCACCCAGACGAGCTCTGAGAGAATTGTGAGGATATTAACACTTTATAGTTTTTGTTATCACTTAAACACAATTTGTATTGCGACACTTTAAATGTATTTAAAATTCCGAAAATTCTGAGTCGATTTAGCTATGTTCGTCTGTCTGTGAAAAACACGCTCCCAATAAAACGAAGGAATTGAATTTAACCAAATTCACCCAAAATGTTTTTCATTTTCCTAAGTTGTTTGGTATTGAAAATGAGCAAAATCGGTTTATATCGCGAAAAAGTTATGAATCTAAATTTAAAACAACCTCGAAAAAAATAGCACATTCTGATGTAATTTTCTCAAAAACTAGCAAGATAATTCCATAAAAATCACCATACATTCGTTTCTACACAAGAACTTAATCTTTACGGAAAATCGCCAGAATCGGTCCACAGTTTCATATATCTCCCACACAAAAGTACATATTCCCGGAAAATGGGTTTTTTGTTAATAACTTCCGTCAAAATGTCGATATTTTCACAAAAATTTACAAATTAAAATCTTATGTCAATAGAACTCATTCAGAGAAAAAATTTTCTGCATCAGTCCATAATTGGACATAGCTCCTATACAAGGTCCCCTCCCGAAAATCACTTAAACGCACATTGCTCATATACAGAGAAATAATTTTGTGAAATTTTTTTCCTATCGGTTCATAATTGATCATAGCTCCCATACAAGGTCCTATTTAGAAAAACACTTAAAGGCACATAACTCATTACCTAATTCCTTTACAAAATTTGTTTATAATATCAACAACAGGGTATAAAATATCAGAGTTGGGCCACGAAAGGAAATCTAATTTTAGAAATCTATAAAGAAATCTAATTTTAGAAAACAAATCCATTTTACTTTTAGTAAACTAATCCATTTTACTAACTTAATTTTATTTTTTGATAAATCAAATACAATTTGAGGATTTCTAGTATTGTATTTAATAATAACGTTTAAAATAGAATGAAAATTATAGCCCACAAAGTATAAACATTAATAAATTTAAATATCTAAGTCCTTAAGGCTCTAATAGACTACACAAGCGGCTTGATAAATATACTTTTTTTGTTCCAACATACACTACACAAACATTGCAAATACAAACACCCATTTTTTCACGTTTTTGTTGACTTGCAAAGATACAGATGTAAATTTTTCTTCGAAATATAAATTTTGTAAAAAAATGGTTATTTATGAATATAAACAATACAAACGGTTTGACAAAATTTCAATATGTTTGTGTAAAAATCAAAATTTTGTAATTTTTGTACAAGCAAACCGCAAGCATTTGTACAAACACGAAACACCCTCATACACTACACAACAGGCTTGCACAAACGTACTAGTATGTCTGTCAAGCCGCTTGTGGCCCTTTAGTAATTTATATATTAAATTATTTCATAAGATTACTTACATATAAAATGCATTTATATCACAAAAATGCCTATAAATTAAAAACTCGAGTTAACTTTTTCAAACCATTTGGGGATTTTAGTCTACTGATGGTCTACTTTCGCTTCCCGTTGGTCTCATTCGGGAAAGATTTTCTTGTTGCACAGTGTAATAGGTTTTAAGAAGAAATTTATTTTGAACAAGTTTATTAAATTTATATTCATTCACTAGTAAATGAAATCGCATTAATAACACACAAAAAATAACGTACCAAAAACACATGTTTCTCCTATACTAGTAGTATACTACTTGATGCTTATAAAATTATTGTAAATATTTCATTTTGAAAACATGTTAAATAAAACAAGAAGTTGTAAAGCTTTTATCTTTGAAATCCTCTTCATTTGAATACCAAATTTGTTGAACTTTCGTTTTTCTTTTCAAATGCCTACTTATGCCGTTATTTATTTCAGTTGCGAACCATTTTCATATTTTTACAACTTAAAGCGAATTCGTAAACCATTTAGAGCTTTTTTCGTTAATTTTAATTGCTAAATATTTGTGAACGACTTTTTTATGTTGATAACAGAAAATTGCTTGAGAATATCAGGGATGAATTATACAAGCAAATTATTATTAAGAACAATATTAAAAACTTACATACATATATGTACGTTAGGGTGGTTATAAAAAATTTGCAAAAATTTAGGAAAAG
>NC_060952.1:69544675-69580458 GCF_022045245.1 Lucilia cuprina
AAGGGAAAAATTACTGTTTTTGTCCTTAAAAAACGATTTTTGTCTGCTCTAAAGCTAAATACTTTCGATTTAGTGTCAGAAATATGTATTGGTAAAGATTCGTTGCGAAAGTTGGACAGGAGGGCAAAATAGAAATGTAATTCAAACTTAACATGTAAAATCGGGTAATTATATGATTAGTTACTTTTTCGGAAATATGCAAATACTTGAGAAGTATTTTGCTGCAATCAATCAAAAGGTATATTTTAGAAAAAATTAAAAAATTTTCATATGGTTTATAATTAAATGGCTGGACCGACTGTTACTGTTTACTGACTGTTTAATTGGTTATATCTTTATTCCAAAAAATTGCGAACTGCAGTTTGATTACAAGGTTTAAATGGACGGACGGACATAGCTTGGTATACTTTAAGGTGGGTATAGGAACACTATTATTGTGCGTTACAAACATCAGCAGAAACCCAATATACCCTCCCCACTAAAGTGGAGTAGGGTATAAATATTCTCAAAAATATAAGAAGTAAACGAACGAATTTCAAGTAAATTTTGTTTCATTATCATTATGTTGAAAAATTTAAAACAAATTGTATGAATTTTGTTTTACTTTCTTTTACTCAATAAAAATATTTACGCCAAAAATAGTAAAAGAGAAAAATATTTTGTTTCAAAGAGCTTGTAAATTGCGGGATATCCTTTAACATTTTGAAATGTTTTCCACTTTTTTATCACGCCCACATTCAAAATAAATGTTAAAAGTCGTATATCTCAGAAACTGTAAGAGTTAGAGTTCTCAAAATGTGTTATAGTCAACTACATAAGAATATTTTTGGGCAAAATGATCGGAATGGCTATAGTGGGCGCGGAAATTTCGTTATGATGAAAATGTTAAACCAAGTATATCACTTTACTGTGATTTTTTAAGGAAAAAAGCAATAGGGGTGTAAGAGTTAGAGTTCTCAAAATGTGTTATAGTCAACTACATAAGAATATTTTTGGGCAAAATGATCGGAATGGCTATAGTGGGCGCGGAAATTTCGTTATGATGCTCCTCCATATGAATTAAATTAAATATCTCATTGTTTTTATGCATAATAATATTAGTTCTACACTCACCTTAAAATATATCAATCGGCTCAGAATCATTTTCTCATTAGATTTACAGATCGCAATTTCGAAGATAATTCAATTAAATTTGGTAATTGATATTCTATTGTCCTATGGTTAAGATCAGTCCCCACACAACTGTACCCCCGAATAGGGCTTGTAAATTTTGTAATAAATCTACAGGTCGCATTTTGAAGATAATTCAATGAAATTTGGTACATGATCATGAGCGATCTTCTCGAAAGTATGTCTAACAGAATTAATAAAGATTCGAATCTCGCCGATATCTGAGGTCCTCTAAAAACTGATTTCAACAGACAGGCAGACGGACATGGCTTAATCGAGTCCGCTATCTATAAGGATCTAGAATATATATACTTTATAGGGTCGGAAAATTATATAATAGAGATTACAAACGGAATGACAAAATTATATATGTATATACCCTTCTCACGAAGGTGAAGGCTATAAAAATCATGTTGTTGCAGCGTTACTGTCTACGTGCCAAAAAAAAGAAAGTGAGAGTGTTATATTCGGCTGTGCCGAATCTCATATACCCACCATCAAAACGTCTACCATATACCGTAAAAGAATGCTCAGGGTAATATTTAGAGTGTTATATTCGGCTGTGCCGAATCTCATATACCCACCATCAAAACGTCTACCAAATACCGTAAAAGAATGCTCAGAGTTTAAGTATTTTTCTGAATGGGACCTTATATGGGCGGTAGGGTCAATTATAGACCGATCCACATACAATTTGGTAGAGAGATTTTGGCTCGAGAGGAACTTACATACTTGTATCACATTTTATCGCTATTTTTAAGCCAGTAATGAGCGATAAAGCCATTTACTAAAGAGGACCCAATATGGACCTATCCACATAAAAGTTGGTAAAGAGATTTTGGCTCGCGAGTAATGGGCTTTAAAGTAATTTTTTTTAAGGGAACCTTATATAGGCGTGGTTAATTATGGACCAATCTTTGCTAAATTTGGTAGAGAGATTTTGGCTCGTATAAAACTTATTTGTGTCGAATTTCTTTACTATATTTGTATTTTGAAGACAGTAATGAGCGTTAACGTCATTTTCAGAAGGGGACCTTATATGGGGGGAAAGGTCATTTATGGGCCAATCCTAAAAAAAATTGATAGAGAGGGTTTGGTTCATAAGAAATTTACTTATACCGAATTTCTCGCTATTCTCGCAGTTTTGGGCCGGTAATTAGTGTTAAAGTCATTTTTTGAAAAGGACCTTTATGGGGAGTAGGGTCAATTATGAACCGATCATCAAAAAATTTGGTAGAAAGATTTTGGCTCATATGAAACTTATTTATGTCGAATTTAATCGCTATACTCGTGCTTTTAGAGCAGTAATGCTCGTTAAAGCTGGATCTCCAAAAAAGGGCTATCGGAAAAAGTGGACCGATATTGCAGGTTTTCAATACCAAACAAACCTTAGGAATAGAGAATATTTATGCGAAATTTCAACAGTCTACCGTGTGGACCCTATCGTGATTACAACAGACAGAAGGACGGACATGGCTAAATCGTCTTATAATTTTATAAGGACCCAGAATATATATACTTTTATGAGTCTATGACCAATAATTTGATGTGTTACAAACGAAATGATAAAATCAATCTTTTTTGAAAGTGGGTATAAAAATTAATATGTCAACAAAATTTTAATAAATTGAAAAACATGAATGGAAGGTAATGTTATATTTAAATATATTTATACCCTACACCACTTTAGTGGGGAGTGTATATTGGGTTTGTGCTGATGTTTGTAAAGCACAATAATATTGGTCCTACACCCACCTTAAAGTATACCAATCGGCTCAGAATCATTTTCTGAGTTGAAATTTGATACGTGATCTTCTATTGTCCCAGGGACGAACCTTATTAAAAATGGTTAAGATCGGTCCATTATTTCACCTGGCCCCATACAACTGTACTCCCGAATAGGTCTTGAAAACATTTTAATCAAACTACAGGTCGCAATTTTGGAGACAATTCAATGAAATTTGGCACATGATCTTCTATTATACCGTAGACGAAGCCTATTGAAAATGATTAATATCGGTAAATTATTTCACCTAGCCCCCATACAACTGAACCCCCGAATAGAGCTTGTAAAACTTGTAATCAACTACAGGTCGCAATTTTAGAGATAATTCATTCAAATTTGGCACAAGATCTTTTATGGTACTGTAGACGAAGCCTATTGAAAATAGTTAACATCGGTCCATTATTTCTCCTAGGCCCCATAGATCTAAACCCGCCAAATAGGGTTTTTAAGTTTATAATTGTGTTTAATATACTTGTATCTCGACAAAAAGCTGCAAAACCAAGTTATATACTAGTCTTGATGACCCTGATGAACTTTATAATTATAGGCCCCATTTGACCCTAGCTCCTCTATAGTCTATAGTTTCAATAAACTTGTTTTTTTCATTATAAATATAATTTTAATAAATATTCCATTTCCCCTTCTCAATTTAACACAATATGAGGAAATATTAGCAAACTTAAAATCTTCCTAAATGTCAAAAATAGTAAGTATAAACGCTCTAGAATTGTGAAGAGATTTTAAATGAGAACTAGTAGATTTCGTGCATGAGTAAAAGGGGTATTAGAAATTTTGTTTTCAAAAAATTAATTATTTTAGAAAAATAAAGACAGAATAATTTTTATGCAGCTAGCTCCCTTGCTCCAGAACAACGTTAAATATAGAAAGAATAATCGGAGATATAATCGAAAAATTTTAAAATTTGTGTTTAAAGGCTATGTAGACATTTAAATATGTTTTCAAATACAGATTTACATCATTTTAAAGGTTTTTGGGACTTATTAAAGTTAACTAACATAAAAATCAAATAACTTAAAAAGTAATAAAATAGTGTAACTGTTCATTAGAGTGAAAAAAAGAAGTTGCGAATTTTACCCCTCCTCTAGAATTGTTCTTTGGGTAGTAAAACTATGTCATGCAAAAATTAGACTGTTAGGATAACTTTAACAGGTGCCGCAAAGGCTCTGAAGTTTCCAAGTGCGTTTACAAGGGGAAAATATCGACACAAAATTTCTTATTGAATCCATAAAAATTTTGTTAAATAAATTTTTTAAAATTAAAATTTAAAAAAAATGTACTTATATACTTACAACTATTTTATTTCACATTCTAGAAATTATTTTGTACTGTGGAAAATGAAACACTTATACAGTAAGGGCAATTCTTTAGGTGAAGGATTAGGGATTAAATTGAAATTAATCCTCGAAAGTTGTTTTTGAGTACTCAATTAGTTAATTTTGTTTACTAATTTAAGTGCTCAATAGAGGTGGCTTAAACTTGAGCAAGAAATGCAAAAGTGTAAACAGCTGATGCTGACAAAATTAATAAAATTTTTATTAAAATAAACATTAAAATGCTTGATTTATCGATTAATATTAATTATGGGGACTTCACAAAATATTTTTTTGTTTTAAATTTAAGTTTTCTTTAATTTTCATATCACATTTTCCATTGTCTTCTTTTTTATAAAACAATCATGATACAGTTAAGAATATATTTTTATCAGACATTTTAATTTCTTTGGGTCTTATTCATGAAATTTTATCAAAAGTTTTTAAATCAAATTTTCATACAAAATTTCTTTTATAAACTTGTCACAAATTATCATATCTTTATTTTTTAATAATATTAAAAAAAATTTACAAAAATTTTTAATGAAATGAATGCGCCGTACTTATGGTTTTTGACATTTACGTAAACCAAATGCAAAAACAGAATACATGTTAAATGTTGTTGCAGAACTGCCACCACCTAATCTGAATTCTCTCTTTACACTTACACGTTCTGTGTGAATTCAACACAAAGCTACAACAACAAATATTCAATATTTGATGTAAAAAATTCATGCATATAAACGATTTTGGCAAAATTTATATAACACAAACACACATTTTTTATTTTTTTCTACACAAAATTCTTTTTATTTTTCACAAACCACAAAATCAAAAAAAAAAAAAATAATTTAAATTTTAGTAAATAAAAATACATTAAAATTTATGGTTTCAGCCAAACAGAAGACTAGAGAGTCAACTTTCTCCGAAAAAACCTAACTCAGCTGTCAAAAAAACCTAACTCCAAGCATGTATTAGTATATATATAAAACTAACTCCAAGCATGTATTAGTATATATATAAAAGCTTCCCAGCAGTTCGACGGGACAGTCCCGAACTGATCACTTAACCTACCACTTGTGGTGGCCCCTAGCCAAAAGGGACCAAAAACATGCGAATTGGAGTCAGTCAGGTGGTAAGATATTAATGGAACTAAAATTTAAAAATTTCAAGTGTCTACTCTCAAGAATACTATGGGACAATAATTTGACGATTGACCGGAAAGATATAAATTTGAGTCAATCAGATAGTGGCATATTAGTAGAAAGTAATTATCAATTCTCCAAAAAGATGGGTAAAATAACTACTTTCGGAAATACAAAAAAAACAACTTCTAAGAGTATAATCTCTAGGTTACTTGAGGGCAGTAAAGAGACGACTGTCTCCGCTTCCGCTCACAAAGAGGACACTAAAGTAACGACTGTCTTCATTCTCGATTACAAAGGGTAAATTCGTGATGAATTACCCAAAACATACGAATTTCAATCATCCAGGTGGTTAACTATTATTGGAAATTACTGTCTTTTTCGCATGCATTGACTCTTTGTCGAACTGCTGGGAATACCCACATAGAGTTGCACAAAATTAGTCGAACAATAGTAAAATGTTTTTATTGCAAAAATTTTCTTAAATTTATGAATTTTAAATTTTAGATTGCATTTATAAAAACATAATATTCATACATTTTATTTTCGCTAAAATGTAAATTTCTTCAAGTTTTTTGAGTTTTAGAAATTTGTTTACTACTAAAAAAACGTTACTCTGCACCCACAATTTAAAATTGTCAAACAATAAATTTGGTTTGTGGAAAATAAAAAGATATTTAAAAAGAAAATATATTAACAAACAATTGTAAAGAAATACAAAATGTGTGTTTGTGTTATAAATAATATAAATAAATTGTGATCGAATAGTTTCTTGTGCGAATTTTGGACTTTAAATATAAAATATTTGTTTTTTGTAGCTTTGTGTAAAATTCACACAGAACATGTAATTGTGAAGAGAGAAAACTAATTTATTCGTGATAAAGAACTGCTTTCAGTGACAAAAGTTAATAATATTTAAGAATAAGTTTCAAAATGCTATGAATTTTTTTCAAACAAAATCTAGAATATTTCAAATTTAAATTATATGGACTTCTTTTGTAATTTTTTCATAAATATCGTAGAAAAAAAAAATTTCCTTCATGTAAATTCATTCATATTATGAACTTTTAATATTCCGAACGAAAATTGTTTGGGAATAAAGTAATGTTAAATTCATTTTATTTATTATCAAATTCATTTCAGAAATGTAGTACTTATTTCTGTGTACTTTTTTGTTTTACAAATGCTACTTTTTAGTGATTTTCTTTATGTAGGGTATATCAAGATATATTAATTATAAGGTAGTGTCGTCGACGAATTCAGAATATCAAGCGAATTGGTTAAATTTTTTATATGTAGTTTGACATTGTGCCTGCACTTAAAGGAATTGGCTGTCAGGGAAAAAATTCAAAAACAGCTGTCAAATAAAAAGCGCATTTTTATTAAACAAAAAATGTTTATAAATTTGAATCTGTTTATAATTTATTTTGATGTTTAAACTTTTAAAGATTATAAACGCAAAAATATACCCTAATCACAAAATTTTACTTTAATCACAAATTTCACATATACAAAATGAAACAAAGTTTGACATATACAAAATGTAAACAAAATTTGACATTAATAATACACCACGGTGAAAAATGAACATAGTAGCAAGGTATATTAATTTTATAAGGTAGAGTCATCGGCGAATTCAGATTACCGAGCGAAGTGGTTATATTTTTTTATATGTAGTTTGACATTGTGCCTGCACTTGAAGGCGAATTGGCTGTCAGGGAAAAATGTCAAAAACAGCTGACAAATAAATCAAAGCGAATTTTTGTTAAACAAAAATGAACATAGTAGCAAAAAACGATTAGCTGTTCTGATAACACTACCTTATAATTAATATATCTTGCATAGCTGTTCTGATAAGACCTGGTTCACAGTAGGAAACTTTTTTGGGAAACTTTTGATTTTTGTGTGTAAGAGAAAGAGAAAGAATTATCAACCATCTCTTTCTCCCACACACAAAATCAAAAGTTTCTCAATAAGTATCCTAGTGTGAACCAGGTCTAGCACTACATTATAATTAATATATCTTCGGGTAGGTATATATTAAAAAGACTGCTCTGGCAACATATACACTTTTTGACATAACTTTTGTTATTTGTGTAAAATTGTCTCTGCCTTATTATTCTTCATGAATTAAATGTATAAACACAACAATAATTTTTTCATTTATCCGCCAATTCACTTATCTAAGTATGTAGACTTAAATTAATAATGAATAAAAGTGTCGGTAATCTAATACATGCTTAATATCTAAAGTGTAGACATTTTAAATGCAAAAAGGACTGCACCCAATATGTTTACAATGTTGGCTTAATGAACATTAAGTAATGAACAAGTCATGTTGCTGGTCACGTACATGCGATATTTATATGTAGGTATGAGCGATTTTGAGCAGACATTAAAGTGATTAATTCAAAAAACAAGTAGGAAAGTTTAGTCGGACATGGCCGGCCTTATGATACATTACACAACAAGTATATTTTAAAAATTATTTATTTTGAATTTTTACGAAGTATTTAAGCAATTTATTGATAAAAAACTAGTTTTCTAAAAGAGTTAGGATCAAACATCGAAAATTATGGCCTACACAAGTTTTACAAGAACAGTCATCCTGCCAGACCGGCGGACATACCTTAATCTACTCAAAAAGTGATTCTGATCGATCGTTATACTAGGTGGGTGTAGGACTACTACTTGTGTGAGTTACAAACAGCAGCTCAAACATATGATATCTTCCTCACTATAGTGTTGTATGGTATAATTATTTTGAAGGTGCAGTGCTTGTGGTTTAGATGTCTAACGACTTCCATTTATTTTAGACATTTATTAAGAATTGTCGAAAAATAACCATGGTTTACTAACAATTTAACAAAAGAATTAAAAAAAGTTCCATAAACATGTTGACTTACAGGTGTGTTAACATAGCGGAAATTTGTAAATTACATGAAGCATTTTTAGCACTAATAGCTGTTCAACAGGAATGGCTTTACCAAAAAGGACTTTAATAGACAAACATAAACAAGATGTTTTATTATTTCATATTACTTAAAAGTATGTACTTTACATTATGTGATTTTGTATTAATTCAAAGTATTATTTGTAAATATATTATAGTCTGAAAATCAAAAACTTTTTGTTGTTTGAAATGGACTAAGCTTTTAAAATTTTTAAAATCAGTTTTTACAAAATCTACAATATTTTCATAGTTTTATTGTTGATTTTAATTCCTAAATTAATATTTTGTTATAACTTTCCTCATGACAAAAAAAAATAGGTTTCACAACACATAAAAGAAAATCGTTCAATATATTTTGACATCTAATATTAATACAAAGTATTTTAATAGCCCTTAACTCTAGATTTATCACTAATTTTTTCTACGTTATCTGGCACTATTTACATTTGTAAATACGTTTAAATTTAATGGTTTATTTTAATAAGGAGTGAGATCGAAAAATTCTTAACACACATTTTTCATTACATTTTTCAACCAAAGTATTATTTGATTTTTTTTGATCAAGTTACCTTTGAAAAACATGTCAGTTTCTTTATAATTGGACATAGCTCCCATACAAAGTCCTTTTGCGAAAATCTCTTAAACGCACATTACTTATTACCAAATAAAGCTATTGATACATAATTTGGCAAAAATATTATTTTTGTATAAAAAAATATATTTCAAGATTTTTTATGTAAAAAAATTTAGCTTAAAGAATCTTTTACGATCGGTATATAATTGGCCATATCTCCCATACTAGGTCTAGCCTCTAAAAACGCTTTAACCGTGAGAAAACTCATTTCTACAAATATTTGATCAATTAGAAAAGTATTAATATAAACATAGTTGGTGGAGGGTATTCAATAGAGTATTCAAACGATTAATCGTAATTCGGTTAATTTTTGACTATTAATCGTTCGAATAAATGAAAATTGTCAAATTTCAAATAACGAAAAACCGAATAATTTTATCAATTAACCGATTAAGAGAAACTCACTATTTAGCAGTAAAATTACTATATATTTTCTACAAAATTTCATATTGTTATATTAAATTTCTTCTTTTCTTAATTTTTTTAATCATTTTTTCTATAATAAAGAAAATTTATTTGATGATCATGGAAATAATTATATAGCCTTTATATCTACAACCATTTTTTTGGAACATTGTTGTGTTCTTAAGTACATATGTATATCTAATAAGTTTTTCAGCAACAGTTATAGTTGAACTAGTCTTCGATGGAACGTATGAATTCTAGAACTCGCTGAAACCTTAAAAACTGTAATTTAATCTTAAAAACTGTAATAATTTTTAATTATCCGATTATTAACAGGCTAACGTAAAACCTCAAATAATTATTTGTCGAATAAACCGAATGAGACAAAAACCCGAATAATTTAATGCCCTAGTATTTTAAGATTCGGCTCAGCCGAATATTGCACTCTACATTGTTTTCTAATAATATTGAATCAAAAATTTAATTTTGGGGTATATTTGTGAATAAAGTGTACAAATTTTTTTGGTTCTGGTTCTGGTTTACCAATTGGTACTTATTAGTTTTTAATAATTTTGAACTTAGAAACATAAAATTAAACATGCTGAGTTCTGAGTTCCGAGATGCAAATATACCGAGATTCAATGAATGCAAAAGATACCTTTCATCCAATACAGCACACTTCACATTTTAACCGATACATTCATAGAGGAGAAACATACGGGTTGACAAGACCCGTATACCCCTACATTTATTCTGTCTCATATACAATTAACACCAACTCATTTCCAACGCTATCTGTTTTTATCGGCAACAGTACCGAACTTATTGCGAATTATAGACTATGACGTGCTTAAGTATTTTAACCCGCAACTCACTCTTCCAGTAAATTTAGGTTTAAACCATAGCCACTGCGTGTATACTGAAGAATCCTCAACCAACTGACCAGATATGTGGTTCTCTGAACAGACCAGAGTTACTAATAGCACGTCTTTATCCAGGGATTACAGTGCACCGAAAAACACCTTTTCTGTAGAAGGGTGATACGATGAGTTATGGACCATTCTCATTATATTTAGAAGTTAAAAACTTTCTTATAAAACTTGTTTTATCGAATTTGATCGTTATACCAGAATTATAAATATTTAAAATATGTTTACGGGTTAAAATTTTTAAAAGCTCTAGCTGTACTCAAGATAACTTATCGTTTTAGTTCATATAGGATATGGTACACAGAGGGAACAAATATATACGCCTGGTTCCTCTGGTAAGCTCACAATCCATTGTCAATAGTGAGCTTACCGAAAAACACCTTTTCTGTAGAAGGGTGATACGATGAGTTATGGACCTATTCTCATTATATTTAGAAGAAAAAAACTCGCTTATAAAACTTCGTTTATCGATAATAATTTGAATCAAATAAAAAAAAAAAATAAAGCTGTAAGTTTAGTGGTTTCTTTTTTATAAACATATATGTATGTTAAGAATTTTTCGATCTCACTCCTTAATTAATAACATTTTTACTGCCGTCAACTTCTACATTAATATTCAGATTTGTTAAGTTCATCTTTATGACTATGTTGTGCATTTTTATCATTATTGATCGGTGAAAATCTCTCCTGAGAACGATACGTTCATATTATTCGATGCTGATGAATTTATAGAATGTTCTGCACAGTTGGGGCTCAAAGGTGAGTCATAAAATGAGTTAGGACTTGAGTTATTGAGCAATGAAATAAATTAGCAAATTATTTAATATTTCTTAACAAATAATAAAGTAAAATGCCTTGTAGAGGTGTACGCAGAGAAAAAACATAGTTGTGGTAACCATAATATAAGAGCAACATATTATGGTTAGAATTATGGTTAAATTTAAAACATATTATGATCATTATAAGTATAATAACCTATCATATTATGATTAAATATAGTCCGAATATTTCATCATAATGTGATAATGTGATGTTGTAGTATCATATTGTAGTTTCAACCAACCACATTATGGTTTCATGTAATCATATAATGGCTTCAAGTAATCATATTATTGTTTCAAGTAACCATATTATGGTTACAAGTAGTCACATGTCTTCATGTAACCATATTATGGTTACATATTAAACATAATATGGTTAATCTTATGTGCTCGGCGTAAAATGTAATTATTTGTTAATTTTCTTTTAAACAAACACAAAACTTCCAAGCACTGATATTCACATAAAAAATATATATCCACACTTATGAAATATATATTTCACATCCACACAATATATATTTTTTTTAATTATTAATTTTTTATGTACCCTATTATATTTTTAGATAGTATTTATTTTTCACAATTATTTTAACACTGCATTTGATTAACAATTTATTTAATCCGATCTAGTACGGATAAACCATACAACTGATATAAAAATGGCGATACCAAATTATTTTTAATAGTAAACGTATTTTACTTATATCTTAAACATTATATGCATACGCGTGTAAAATCCTACCATTTTATGATTATTTGATAGTTTAAATGATTCTAAAGAATATAATATCATTAATTATCATTATTTATTTGTTGTAAAAAGTAATTATTTTTCAGAGAATCATTCTCAAATTTATAATTGTCATAAACACATAAATGTTTTCAGTTACTAAAATATTGATGAAGTTCAACAAAAATAAAAATTGTTTGGTTATGACAACAAATTATTGTTACAAAAAACATAGATTAGTTTTCCTAACCATGCCGAACCATTTTTGTCTCTGCGTGTGGAAACCAAAGTATAACAAGTAGTCCGACTCTCACATATAGGAAATTACTCTCTTACACTCTACGAGTGCCGTGTAAATTCGACTCCCATGTGAGAAATTAAAACATGTCAAAACACTCAAATGTTTAACTTACTTTTTTGGCCACTTAAGGGTCGTCGCAAAATTGCAGTTATCCACAAAAAACTGCAATTTTTTAAAATAGTTTTAACACATTTTTGATTTAGAATTTTGTTTAAATTTCATGAACTGGAAAAAAAATTATTGACATTTATTTTTTGTTGTTGTTGAATTTTATTATAAAAACAGAGTTTCAATTTTTGGTATTGAAAATTCAAACAAATTTATAATTTTAATTTTTTATAAAACTCTGTGTGTTTAGAATGCACCAATACAAACACATTTTTGTTGCCAACACATATTTAGAGTTAGTTACTTTTTCACTAACGCATGCTTAGAGCTAGGTACTGCTGTCATTAGATACATTAGAAAAGATATAATTTCAGATAAAATACTTCATTATAGAACGTGTTCAACTAAAAAAGAGTAAGAAATTATAGTCGAGTGAAGCCGACCATATAACCGACCAGTTATAAAAATAAAATGTGGTATAGTTTCCATAATACTGCAATAAATGGATAAATGTTACCTTGCCTCAGATAAAAATAAGCCATTTATTGTTAAATAAAATTGTGTACATTTAAGTCATATTTTGAAGGGGCTATGGTCAAATGTGGTGCTGTAATTATAAAATACAAGAGATTCATCAAGGCTAGTTTAGAACTTGTTTTTGCTGCTTTTTGTCGAGATACTAATATATTGAACATAATTATGAACTTAAAAGCTCTATTTGGGTGTTCAGTTGTATGCTAGGTAAAATTATAGATCGATCATAACTATTTTCAATAGGTTGTATAGGGGCTAGATGAAATAATTAATCTATGTTAACTAGTTGTAATAGACTTCTTCGCTGGGGCAATAGAAGAAAATGATTCTTAGCCGACTAGAATACTTTAAGGTGGGTAATAGGACCAATATTATTGTGCGTTACAAACATAAGCACAAGCCCAATATAGATACTCTGCTCACTAAGTGGTATAGAGTTTAACAATATGTATTTAATGCAAATAGCTTATACCAAGTAAAGATCTGATTAATGCTATTGATTAGGGTTCTATAAATCGACTTTCATATAAACGACATTTTGTCGAAATCGATTTTGGAATAAAATAGTCGATAATTTGCCTATCGTTTATGGAAAAGTCGACCTTGTAAAAAAATCGAAAAGTCGAGAATAATCAAAAATGTTAGTTTTTTTCCAACAATTTAAATTAAGTTAAATAATTAGTTTATTTATGTGCTGTTTCTAGATAACGGGCGAGTAGTTTAAGCACATCCTATCGTTTGATGAGATCCCGTCTATAACAACTCGTATAGTGCGATCTCTGAGAAAGCTCGAAGTTATTACCGACACCAAATGCAATTAGTTTTGATACAAGTGAACCACACTCTCAACTCAAAAGTCTTTGAAATATCTAGAGCCCGCACTTTACTTTCGCCAAAATGGTGAATGGAATGAGTCCATTTCTCCAAAAGGAAGGCTAGTAGGTCTCCCGTAGAGCTACCTCTACGAAATCCATACTGGTGGTTGTTAAATAATGGTGGTCTCTAAATATTTGACAAGATGGAAATTGACCATACTTACCATAACTTTAGGAAGTGCTGAACAAATTGCTATTGGACGGTAATTTTTAAGATTATTAGCCTCTCCCTTTTTAGCAATTGGCGTTACATTTGCAATGTTCCAGCATGCATGAAATTTGCCGGCATGGCTAGCGTCCTCGAAATATTATATTTGGCATAATTACTGATACCCTTTCGAGCCCGGGCAGTGTTGATCGCTAACCGGTAAGCAAGAATTGTTTGCTTTATATTAGTTCTACTAGATTTGGAAAAATAATTTAGATGACATTTTATTGCGACATTTGAGAAAGGGTAAAGTTGGTATTTGTACAGAATTTTCAAATTGAGATATCATACCTTTTATGACAGTTTTTGGAACAGCGCGTAATTATTTAGTTAATACATCAATTCTTTCAACTCATATCTGCTGCCAAAAATACTGATATTGGACGACATTCTTTTATAGACCGAAAACTGCTGAACACATTTCAAATCCGACTTCAGTATAGTATTCTAGTGGAAAATTTAATATATATACATTAATTTAATGCACTATAAATGCATAAGAGCAGTTGAAAAAAATCAAAAACTGATTTTATTATTCGTAAGTATAATATTCAATGCCCTTTAACAAAATTGTGTGAAAATTTTTAATTTGTTGTAATCCGTTTAGTAGTTATTATGGTGGCTTGTGGTTTAATAATAGTTTCCCATCAAACAATGGAGTTTTTCATCATCGTCTCCATTTAGCAATTATATATTGACAAATTTTGGGTTTCATAACTTTCGTGGTTCTCGAAATATAGCGTTGTAAAGTTTAAAATCTGAAAATTTAAAGTCCCATCACATCTAAACGGCTAATGATAAAAATTATTATTTCTTATTAATGCAAAAAATTAAGCTCATTCTTATTGATTTTTCTTATAAAATCAATTATTAGAACATAATTTCCTAAAAATCGGTGGTTTTCGCCTCAAAAAAGGGAAACATTTTATTTATTGAAACGAAGACTAATAAATATGCTTCGTTTGCGTGGTATTCCTCAAAAAAGTGCTCTAAGGAACATCCTAATTAGGGATGCCAAACGGGAATTCCCGAAAATCCCGGGATTTTTTAGACTTAATATGACTCTACTAACTTACAAGCTGAAATATTAAAAATAGAAAGGGCAATAAATAGGCATAGATACTATAGGATATCTAAAAAGTAAGAAATTATGATTTAATTTTCATAATAAAGCATTTGACTTGATTTGATTTGATTCGCCTTTGATACATTTAAGCAATTTATTGTTAAAAAAAATAATTTTCTGAAATATGCTTTATATTAGGGCTTCCCCCAAGCCCCCATTTGAGGCGATCCTCATAAAATTTGGAGGATAAATTTACGGTTACATAAAATGTATTTATGCTGAACTTCACTATGACACTAATCTTTTTAAGCGAATTGTGGACATTAAAGTCATTTTTTGAAGGGGGGCTTTGTAAGGGGCTTGGGTTAAAAGATGCACGAAATTCCTAGCGGTCATTAAAAACCATATATCCGATATTCAGTTCAAGACGGTTGGTCACATGAGTGGTGTATCTAGAGAGAACTGTATTTAAATAAATATTTTATTATTTTTAGTACGTTAAATTATTTGATTTCCAAAAATTTCACAAAATACTTATGGAAAAGCTTTCTGTATTAGTAAACACATACTTTATGTATTCATATTGTAATATGAAATAGAAAATGTTATTTTTGTCGGTAAATTATTAAGATTTTTTTTAAAATTTCTTTTATTTTTCGTGATTTAGAAATCCCGGGATCGGAATTCAATTAAAAATCCCGAATCCCGGGATTTTTAAAAATTAGTCCCGATTAGCATTCCTAATCCTTATGTACATGTATATACTGTTCTTTGTCATTTGTTATAAGTAAATCTTTTATACCTCGTTAGGTAGACAATTTTCTGTAAAATATTTAATGCCACAATTTAAGTAAAACTAAAACTCTGGCACTTGATCCCATTATCCGAAACAAAACTCATAAAAAAACAAAATGTATTCTCATAAAATTTGGTGAATGTTTTTTTGTATATATTATTTTAATTTCGAATTTTATCGAGTGGTAAAGTTTTTAAATAATATTTATTCTGAATTTTATCGAGTAGTATTGTTTTTTTTTAAAGCAATTTTCTGAATGATATTTTGTATGGAGCTAGGATTCAAAAATGTTATCAGTTTATATGAACTCTCAATTGGGCAGTAGGATGTCCCGTAGACCATTTTTTGTAGAAATATCTCTCAGTCGATGCGTATTAATGTACTGAACACGAGATAATAAAAAATATTTTTTGAATGGGGTCTCAGTTCCCTACCAACTACTTAAAATCTTGATCCAAGATTATTGTACCCTACACCACTCGTAACATACAAAATTATTCGTCCTATACCCACCTTAAGATATACCATTCGGCTTAGAATCGTCTGGCTAGCTGTCTGTCAATGTAAACCTTGTGCGCAAGGTACAGGTGACAATTTTCAAGATAATTGGGACAAAGGCCCCCGAATAGGGCCTTTGGGCTCATAATTAAGTGAAATGTAATTTTATGTCAACATAAGTCGGCAAAACTTAGTTTTATAGAACTTTTGGCATTACCGATTTTTGTAATGATCGAGTCTCATTTGACCCTAGCCCCCATACAAATTACTTTCAGAAAATGACTTGAAGGTAACAATTTACTTATAAACAATAATAACACTTTTAAATTCTACATAAATTACTTTGAATTAGACGTGAATTCGACCACCAATATTTATAAAGATAGACCCATATTTTCTCCTACTCTCTAAAAAATCTCATTTTTTGCCATTTGGCAAAAAAAGAGATTTTAGAATTCGAGGCCTATATAGGATGCAGATTTAAATCGTTTGAGTTTTATCTGTGATATATAGATTAAAATACGGAACATTTTGTAAACTTTATTCTCGAAAAAGTATATTTCTAAGCAAAAAAAGGAAAAATTGTACTCTTTTTATTAGTACTTTCCATTTAGGTAAAATTTATTCCATTTTTTGGTACTTTTTCTTCCTTCAAATAATACTCTTTGTATGTCCTCATTGAATAAGATTCCTTTCCATTTTTGGTACTTTTTCTTCCTTCAAATGATACTCTTTGTATGTCCTCATTGAATAAGATTCCTTAAGATACAACTTTTTAATACTTTTTATCTCATAAACTGTACTTTTTTAAGTTTCTAAAATATTCAACCTAGGAACATTAATTTTAACATATATGGTCTTGACTGTATGTGGGGACTATTTGGTACTTTTCTATTCTTCAAATGGTACGTTTTAATAATGGTTAACCGGAACACACACAGTTAGTAAATGAGAATTTATTAAGAGAGATTTTTGTACTTTTTCGTTTTTCCGATGGTTATTTTTAATATTTTTACGATATTGAACAGAGAAATTGAAAATAAAATTTAAAATGTAGGGACCTTAGTATAAAACTAAAACATTAAAAAAATTTTAATCAATTTTAATTATTTATAAAAGTAAATAAAATTTTGTATGTATTTTATTTAAGTTAGGATATGCTAGTATTAAATAATGTAAAATTAATAATTGGCATTTGATTGCCAATAAAAAAAGACAATTAAACCCACTTTAAATCATTTTGTAGACCATAAATACTCTACAAAAAATTCAAAATTATGTTTCCCTTAATAAATACAAAATTTTTAAGACCCATCATAGAATATTTTATTACACCGTCCAACACCATTTTTCACACACGAACCAAACCATATACATACGAAAGCACATAATTTATATGGTATAACTGCGTACTCAGTTTTTCATTTTCTGATCGTTTGTCCTTTTAAAAGGACTTTAAAATTTGAGGTGCATACAATTTTCAAAAATTTTTATAAAATATTTTAAGCCACCCTATTATTACAATATGGGTATCAAACTAAAGAGGACAATTGCAGTATTTTTATCTTGTATTTTGTTTTATTTTTTAAGAATAAAAAGATGTAAAAATATCCATATAAAAGTTTATCCTTTATTATCCTTGAAATTTTATACGAAATTGTTCAACAAAAAATATTCATAATAAAGACATTAGAATGGAGTAAAAAAGTCTGAAATTTGGTCTTCATAGCTCCATTTGTTTAATTTTTATAATATTTTTTAAATATCTCAATAAATTAATTAATAAAATTTTCCCCTCTAAAAATTTCAAAGTCCTTTTTTTTGTTAAAATATTATGTAGAAAAATTAGAAATTTGTTATTGTGGAACCGAGTTTCTTTATCTCTATGATAAAAATTTAAAAAAGTGGAAACTTTGAAGAATATGAAAAGATAACAATCGATTAAGGATATATCGCATTTTTTATCCTTTCATGTTAAAACTCCTTTCTTGGAAATTATATTTTCCTTTTTAATTTAACACAATTATTCCGAACTCTATAGTTATTCTAAATTCTTTATATCTTTTAAAAATATCTTTGACATCCCAATAATGTTATCAAACTAGTTTATTATATAGTTTTTATCAAAAATACAACAGTGCGAAGGTATATCATGTGCAATTAGTAAACCATGATATACATAAATATTTAAACAAGTTAGGAAAGTATAGCCGGACTTGGCCGAGCATATCATATTTCTAACTCTGTATATATACATTTAAGCATTAACTGTACATGAGATATAAATGTATGTGAGTATTTAAGTACGAATTATCTAGGATACATTCGAGTGTTGGAGTTTATTGGTTTTTAAATAAGTGACAAAAAAACTAACAATTAAACTTCATCGAAAGAATTTTTGTAGGAAAGTTTTTGCAAACTATATTATCGAAAATAAATAGATGTATTATGTTAGTTTGCGTTTATATGTAAGTTTTTTATGGATATGTGTGTGTATGTGTGAGTGGGCGGAGTTATCACATGAGACACGTATACAAATACATATAAACCAAAGATGAATACACAAAGATACGTTGACCAATTTAGTAAAAAGCATTGTGCCTTGTTAAAATCAATATACATGTGTACGTATGAATGTATGTGTTGTACTGAATGTTTGCTACTTACATATATAAGAATACACATTTTCAGTCACTAACATGTACGAATATATGTGGTCGGTCTGTCGGTCCCAAGCACTAGACATTGTGGCGCACTCCCAAATAACATTCATTTTTTTATATTATTATTTATTTTTTTTTTTGTTTTTTTTTTTTTTTTTTAAATATACAAATGTGGATACCATTCAACTTAGAGATATGGAACATGTGAAATGTTGCAGGCAATATTGTGTATTTTTTGAGTACGAGTATGGTTCGTAAAAAGTACACTTTCGTTTGGATATCCGTTGTCCTGTGAAATAACAAACAACGGCAACATACTACAATCTTTATTACAACCATGTACAAATGTGTATGTATGGCTGTACGTTTTTAGATAAGTATGTAAATGTATTTGCGAATACGGAGGGTTGAGTATGTGAAGCATATCGTAAACCCTATACCAGATTTAACTACCCTGCGGCCACAATGAAAACTTTTGCAGCAATATGTTGCAATAGTATCCTAGCAAAAACGTTAAATATACAAGTCCACAGTCAAAAGATGAAAGCAGACATTTATTTCTGTGTATGTTTAAATAACTTTCTGTAGTGGAGTATGTACCAAAGGAGAGTAAATGTGTAGTGAAGTGGTTTGGGCGACTCGAAAAGTGTAGTGGGAAGAAGGGTAAGGAAGTTAGGGGTATTCTATCAGTTTGTCTCTATTGTACGGTTATGTTGTTGAAATTTGTTGGTTTTATGTTGTATTGTATTTATTTATATTAGTGTCTAGAGCATGTGAATGTATGTACATACATATATGTATACTCGGTAGCCGGGCATCAGTATTTGTCTTGAAATTTAGAAGATTCGTAAGTCCAAACTAAATCAGTATAGTAGATATAGTAGCGATAGGACACGAAGTTGTCTTGGTTACAACATATTGCATAGACCATCCGTTGTTTCCTAACCAATTCACAAATCTATACGAACCATACGTATGTATGTATGCATAAGTGTGTACACATGCCTGTATACATATTATGTATATTTAGACACACACACTAATGTATATGTATATACACACCAATATCCATTTTTGGTGGATAGGAAAATGAAAATTTTCCTTAGACTAAAAAACTTAACCGCACTTTAGTCAAAGATGAAAAACGTCTAACCCACAAACAAGCAATAGAAATTTACAAATAGTATATTATATGCCAAGAATTAATATTTGGGTTTTTAAACATATGCAAAAGGACGACCATGTCCATAGAATGAGTCAAAGTTTGTTAGAATTTAAATTTGTCCAAAACAAAGAAACAAAAAAATATAAAACTAAAAAATAAATTAAAAACATAGTTTCCTTTCGGAAACCGTAGTTCTGTTATGGCTCCATCTTGCATTTCGTTTTCTGAGAAAAATAATTTAAAAAGTGTTAAATACACACAATACGTTAGATACTCGTTTTAGAATTGCTTTGTCCGATTATTGGACAAAGGGCAAGTGTAAATATTAAGTCCATATTTGACATTTTGAAATTTGTATGTAATGTGTTGGAATATTTGCCTTCGAAGAGTTTTTAAAATTATTGCTAACAAGAGTTGGTGTGTCGTTTACTTATGAATAGGAAAGTTTTTCAAAATACATATGCATATTTTGTGCTTCAATACCTTTCTGACTATTGTTGAAATTAGTGTGTTTTTAGACTGAGAAAGAAACCTGAATATTTATGATGATGGCAAGTTTGGGGCTAAGAATGATACATTCGCACCAACACTTTGACTTTAACTTTTCTATAATACTTATCCTGATGGCACACTGTTGTTCAATGAATGAGTGTCGAATTTTCGACATTTATCACATACAAGAATTTTCATTATAACATATACATACATTACTACGTTTGTATATAATAAAAGCATTACCCAGCAGTTCAACAGAGTCAATACATTCCAAAAAATGCATGTTTTCTTTGAAAACGGGAGTAAAGGCAATTGTCACTTTACACTCCCCAAGTAATCTAGATAGTGAACACTTTAAAAACAAACTTAAGAAAAAATGTTCATTGCCGTTCAACTATGGACTGACTTTCTCATAGGATAAGCAAATGTAAAATACCTAATCATCTTTGCGTCGGTGGATGTAAGTAATCTTAATTGGTAGGTTAAATAAATAGTTCGGGCCGAACTACTGGGTATTGAAAACATACAATCAAAATATACATACCTTAACAATTCATAAGTAAGTATATGTATGCTACATAAATACGTCCATACATTTACATGGAATTAACTGCTTTGTCAATGTGTATGCTCACTCCAAGGAGTTTAAAGTTTTTAAATAAATTATATATCTTAGTATATGTATTAGGAACTTTTGTTCAGAATGTGAGAACTTTTAAATTGTCCAGAAACGTAGACAAAAGTTGTAAAGGTCCATTGTTCAAAACAAGATCATTCGTAAAAATTTTAAACGGCAGCAGTTAACTCTATCAGTACTCATACCAAGTGGACAAATAAAATACGAGTTCAAACCACTAATTTAATAAAAGCATAATACTAAATTTTTGTAAAGTTTTATATATTTAATACTTACATACATATGTATGTAAGGCTATTTAAAATATCCCTAAATTGTTTAAAAGATTTTACCTCAATTAATAATATTGCTTTTATTTTTTAATTGAAATTAAAAATACAGTCAAACCCGTTTATGGCAACCAGAAGCTCCATCCAAATTAGTTCGTTAAAAGCTAAGTTTTTTAGTTCCAAAAAATGTGTAATTTTACGAAATTAAAAAAGTCTGCTCAATTGATTGCTGTAGATACTTACATGATAAGTAACAATTGAAATTTAAAGTAATGTTTTCTATTATGTTCAATTCGAATAATGAGACTCTTTTAAAAATTTATGGACAACATTGGTTAACCGCATTAATTTTATATATGAATTTCTGCAGTCATAAAAATTGCAAATAAATATGAGAACTAAATAGAAGTAGTTGAATAAGTAGTAATACCAGTATGAGAAGGAACCCTTCAGTTCGATGAGTCTGTCGTAAACAAACTACAAACTTAATTATTTTACATAGTATTTTCTATATTACTTGGGAATATTCAAAAAGTCGAGTTGATCAAGCAATAAGAAATTTGGGATATATAAGCTATCAATGAAACTCATTGACTTCTTGTAAAACAGCTTGGCTGTCGTCGCATTTGCTAACACTAATAAGTACACATTTAAAAACATACATACATACATACATACATACATACATACATACATACATACATACATACATACATACATACATACATACATACATACATACATACATACATACATACATACATACATACATATATACATACATACATACATACATACATACATACATACATACATACATACATACATACATACATACATACATACATACATACATACATACATACATACATACATACATACATACATACATACATACATACATACATACATACATATGTGTAATATGCATACGTATATAAATAATTAATACTAAAATGTTTGGCTATCGATTAAGTGCTTGAGTAAATGAACAATATTTCTCTCGTCATCTTTATCACCAGCAAAAATCGTTAGCATCTAGTAACCGCAATAAATATCGAGTGTAATAGCCACAAAAGTTCATTCATCTCAAACATAAACCTACACAGTAGTTATGTTTGGTTTTAACAATTACAATAATATTTTGATACTAAATTTTTTTAACATTTTACTTACTCTCAAACTTAAACCTTACACAGAAGGTTTAAACAATTACAGTTATATTTTAATACTTAAATTATTTCGCTACAGTTTGTAATTTTAGTTTAAAACTACCAACAAAATAAGGAAAACTCATTCGACTTCAACTTGTATAGTATAGTAACGGCTGTTTCAATCTAAATTATATAAATACATATTATGTTAAAAAAAAATTTCGCCTCGAACATCATAAGATCGAAGTTTATTATAAATGGTATTTGCTCCCTAATATATTTGCAATTATTGGATGTGCCTTCGAAAGCTAATGCAACCTGTCATTTGCGGAAACAGACTTCGACTTTCTTTGCCATACACCGTAAATATGAAAAAAATCGTAAATAAATTTTTCGTAATATTTATGAAAATTTTGCTTATAATACGAAATATTATATAATCAAACCCTTTTCTAATCTTTCGAAAGTACAAAATTCTTTACAATATATTTTTCGTACATTTAAGATTAGATTCCTATAAAATATGTTTGTGTTGAATTTCATCGCTATAGATGCTTCTTTTAGACAGTAAAGACCGTTACAGTAATTTTTTGATGGTGATGGGGAATATTGGACCTATCATTAAACAATTTTACAAATTTGGAGAGGCTGCTATATAATATGTTGTTGTCTTAAATTTCTTCGCTATAGATGCAGTTATGAGCGTAAAAGACATCATCTGATGGTGACCTTATATGGGGGATAAGGTCAATTATGGACCTAAAGATCGGAAAGAGGTTCTTAGAGATATTGAGGTTCTTATAAAGTATGTATACCCCCAATATACTCCCATACTTTTTGAAGGTGGGTATAAAAACCAAAATGCATAGAGTTCGCTTATAAAGTGAACATACAAAATGAAGAGTTAAAATAAAATAGTTCTCGTGAGTTTAAAAATAAATATCGTGAGAATGAGTTGTATTATGAGCAAAATAAATAAAAAAGTATTTACGAGTGCAAAAGTTACCTACTCTGAAATTAAACATAACGTTTTTTATTACATTTTTAGTAAATGAAACCACAACATTCTTTATAAAATTAATACACGCCTAATATATGCGTGTATTATTTTCAGTGTAGAACTTCATCCTAGGATTACTTAATGGCTGCTGTATGATTGTTGGGTCACGCAATTAATGTAGCAGATGTTATTAGACTGTGTAAAGTATGCGTCACTAAAAAATCAACTGAAATTTTGTTAAAAAAAACCCATAAGTTTCTCTGAGACCAAAAGTATAAAACATTAAATCACTTATGAAAAACAGATTATATTCTTAGTCGACATCAAAATTTCAAATATTGAAGAATCACACTTAAGTAGAAGTAAATTTATATTTTAAATAACTTATATCTTATTGGCTTAAATATTAATAAAAAACATGAAAACCAAGAAAATTATATTATTTTTATTTATATTATTCACACGTATAAAACAATATAAAATTTTTTTGTGTTAAATTTGTAAAAAATTAAACTGAGAACCCTATTTTAATGCAAATTTCATTTAACCATTAAAATCTGTCATGAAATGTAATTCCATATAATACATGCGAACAATTATGTATTTATTACCGTGGTTATTGATCAAACTAAATATTTATTATGTTATAAATTTTTATAGCCACATATGTACATACACACATTCATTTATTCAAATCTAGTAATATACATTTCAAAGGTTTCTCATATGACTTTACTTACATAGTATGTATGTACATATTTACTGAAACATAACGTCATGAAGTAAAATATCATTAAATATATTAATATATGACGTTGGCGTACATACATAAATATGTATATATATATATATTAATATATATATATATATATATATTATATATATTATATATATAATATATATATATATATATATATATATATATATATATATATATATATATTATATATATATATATATATTATATATATATATATATATATATTATATATATATATATATATATATATATATATATATATATATTATATATATATATATATATATATATATATATATATATATATATATATGTATTTAAAAATGAAAGAAAGATTCCTTCATCATTTTTTATTGATCTTGGACATTGTGACATTTCAATGGCTTGTTACAAAATCTTGTTTAACATGACATTATTGCAATCAAAGATTGTTACAACATTTCGGGGGATTTGCCGACGACAAGCACATGATCATTTACTTTTGATCTACGCAATCATTAGCCAACAAGTATACACAGAAGTACTAAAAATATTAGCACTGTCACTATTCTAATACTGCTACAATTTCTACGGCAATACTTGTAATTGTAGCAGTAATAGAACAAGTCCAACAGACAAAACTTGCATTGTGATGGATTGGAAGCCGCTTTGATGTCATTTCTCTGTCAGGTACGTTACCTAATGAGATGTTTCGAGACATTGAATTGGCTTAGGTACTATGAACAAAATTGATTTAGTTTAGATATTTGATTAAACGTAGAAAAGCAGCATTACTTGTTATGAAAAACTCATTAGGATACTGCAAATTCACAAATTATAATTCTCACAAACAATACAAAATTTTGCAAAGTCTTATAATGAAAGCAACATAATAGACAATATCAGGGACATATCCATATAATGAACGATTTTACTCCTTTGAAATTGTCCACACAAAACTAATCGAGAAGAAGTGATTTTTTGTCTTTTTGTTGAACTTACTGCCTACCGTCTTTCATTTTTTGTGCTATATTATCCCTGTGTAAACAAACAATTAAATTGTTTTATTGGCTTAAACATTTCATATACTAACTACAACAAGCTTCTTACAAAAAACTAACTAAATATGTATGGACAAGTATGTACATAAATATGTAGTGTATTTGGATACGAACATATTTATTTAAATGGGTTACAAACAGTATTAACCTCAGACAAGACCATAAGCCAATTGAACCGCATTTTAAAGTTCATACATTCACACATATAATGTTTTTGCATAAGTATAACTACATATATATATATGTACATTTTGTTCTTGATTTAACAATATATATCTACATTGCAAAGTCAACCCACACACGCATACTTTACATTAGGATAATGGTGACGATAGTTTGACGACCTTTACAATGAGTGAATAATCACCATTCTTCTAAAATTGAAAAGGTAAAAATATTAACACTTCCAGAGTTATAATAACTTAATATTTGTTTACCTTTAACAAATTTTTGGATGCTAATTGATCAAAAGAGTTTTCGTGATCACTACTGTGAAACTTGTGATTTTACAATGTAAACAAACGATTAATTATTTTGCAATTTTATTAAACATAATATTTATATTTATATGAATTAAAACATACCCAGCAAAAATAAAATGAAGTACTTCAAAAGTCCCACTAATATTTATCGATTTCCAAAGAAACGAAAAGAATCTTTCTTTTTACTGAAATGTTTGAATCAAATTTTATTTTGGAGCTAATTGATAAAAGCGTGTAATTTATTTTCATATTTATGTTAATATTATTTAAATCAAATTTGTTGTATTGTATAATATTACAATTTTACTTCCTAATAAGTTCAAAAACAAAGAACATAAAATTAATTCTTGAGAACGACTTCAGATGTACTGAATTTGGAATCAAATAAAAAAAACATCACTTCCCTGACAAGTCTCTGTTAAAATCATCAATTCTTCAGGTCTCATTTCAGTACTTCTACTTCTTTTCCCTTTTTGGAAGTTCTTTTTTTACAGGGATACATTGTCTAATCCTATTAATTGTATTAAGTATATTTAAAAATATTCGTCGTTTATACTTGGTTTTCACAATCTTTTTGTCATCATTGAGCTTAGGCAACATCATCGAACAATTAGTCTTTGTAAATTTTTCAACTAGAAATGTTTGCAGGGTTATTTCATATGTATACGAATATGTGAAGTAGGTTTGTTTTCAATAGAACAGATGAAAAAATAAATGCAGACAACTAAACCGAGAACATTGTCAATTTAAGCCTATACATGGTCGTTACACTATTGAGTGTTGTTATAAACGTAGAAAGATGTGTACAAGACTTTTTAATATACACATGTATATATATACTTACATCAATGCAAACATGTATGCATTTAGGTACATTTGTATATGTATAACACTCACTGTTAGTGTAAAACTTACTGTGTTTAAACCATGCAGATTTCATACAAAACCTCAACACCATCAAGAACAAAATAACAATAGCATTAACTGCCGGTTTTTAAACAATGACAACTATCTGCGACTATACTGGGTCCCATCCAGCTATCCATCTATCCTACGATTCAGCCAGCCAACAAACAAGCAAGGCAATAATCCATCTATCCACACAATCCATACGTACCTCCACAAATACAAATTGAAAGGTAATCACGACGAATGGACACGACTGATGTTGACTATGAGTTCAACAAAATTTTGAGTCATTTCATTTTCAATTTTGAATTATTATTAATTCTCGTGGTTTTGTGGTAATGGGACAAGTCGTAAGCTAAAAGTATATATAAGCACAAAGCAAACAAAAATGTTTCTGACCAATATCTTCAAGTTTTTACATCAATGACCAGGAAAGTACATATCTTTATGTATAATAGTGTAAAACTAAGGAACATGTAAAACTAAAGATTAAAAAGCACATCCATGTTCTACTGTAACTTAGGTAAATAAAGACCCTACTGTTTTTCAAATGTAAACAATTTTTAAATTTTCTTTATTTTTATTCATATATTTTTTCTCATTTTCTCATATTTGACATAACAAGGCATATAATTTTAAGCTCTCCCTACTGATTCTACCTGGTTATTGTTGTATCATGACTTTGGGCGAAACTGAAGGGGTTTTCAAAGAAACATTTTTATTCTCTTCAAACAGACGAGCTCTGAGAGAAAAAAACAAACTTGTGAGAACTAAACGCACCCACTAAACATCAAATTTTATTTACAAAATTGCGAGGATATTACCACTTATTTGTTTTTCTTATCACTTAAACTTAATGTTTATTATTTTTCTCAACACTTTTCATTTATTTAAAACCCCGAAAATAATTTATATTTTACAAACGAAAAAAAATATTTTTTATTCTTTGACATTTTATTTTAATTAAAATTGAAAAATGAAAAGATGTACATTTTAGTATTGAAAATTAAAAAAAGTATTTTACATACTTTTTTTAATTCAACAAAAAAATAACAAAAAGTCGTTTTTATAATATGTTTTGAGATAAAATATCTTTTCAAAATAATAAATAACTAATATTTTCATTAACTTCCATATAAAATTTCATTAATAATACACAGAAAATAACGTCCAAAAAATACATTTTTTATTTTGTACCTTTTGAACAACTGTGTTTATTTTTGTGCTTCTACTAATACATTCTCACCAGTTAGGTCTTTGAAAGGGGACTTAGGTCTTTGACAATTAGTTTCGCCTATATACTACTATATGACTCTAGCTATTATAAATTCCTAGGTATACGAATTTTAGTATTTGATAAGAATGGGATGCCTCGTCTGCCAATGTTTGCCCTTCCATATTTTTTCTTAAAATTTGTCTATGGATGTCAAAGTTGTGGGTGCAAAATTATAGGACTCTAGCTATTGAAATTTCACATATACATATGCGTATTTTTCTATGGCCGTGGCACCTCTTTCCATACTATAGGAATATACTGTGAAGATCGGTTCGTTTAGCTGCTTATAGACTTTTTACTTATATTTTGTTTAGTTAAGACTAACGATATTTTATTAAAAGAAAAAATTTTCAAAAAGTGAGTAACTCTTCACTATATTAATATTGGTAACATCACTGGCGTTTTTTTCTTTCTTAAACATTGGCAACCTTCTTTTTATACCCACCATAAAAAATGGGGGTATATATTTTTTACACCATTCAAAATCTCAGTACCAAATTTAGTGAGTATAGGTCTATAATTGAAATTCCATATAATAAACTTTCAAACGTAAATTAATCTTGCTACCGAATTTCATGCGAAATGTGTCGGTAAATCACCTTTCCCCCTTAGTTCAGAAAATTACTTTATTGCTAATTACTGGTACAAAAATGTGAGTACAGCGATGATAATCAATGTAAAGAAGTTTTATATGAACCAAAATCAATATACAAAATGTTATAAGGATCGGTTAATAATTGACCCTACCCTTCATATAAAGTCCTCTTCAGAAAATTTAATGAGAATTCAGAAAATTACGAGTATAGCAATGAAAATTTTCATAGAAAAGTTTATACTTAGCAACATAATAACTCTTCATTCCAATTTTACTGAGTATTAATCTATAACTTACACTAGCCCTTATATGTGGTTCCCTTCAGGAAAGGGCTTTGCTTAAGTAAAATACCAATACCGAAATAAGTCAAAATACCGACACCGCTACCTTTTCACCGATTCGAAACGGTGAACAACTTGGATAAAAGTAATAGGCTTTCATACTTACTCTTTTGTAAAACAAAAAATTTATTTAAATACGTAACATGATTCGAGAAATTATCTTTTGTTTTATGTTCATCAAAACATTTTATAAAATTTATTAAACGTTTCACTCAATACAATTATCAAAATAAAGTGACGCAGAATAAAATAAATATTTTTTTTGCAATATTGTTGTTAAATTTATTTACGATTCAATTAATCTATGTACAAACGACGAAGTTGTTAAAATTGTAAAACACAAGGAAAAATAACAATTATTCCAGAAATATACCACGAAAACGTTAACAAAACTCAGAAACAAATAGGGAACTGAAGTGTAAAATACAAAGAACGATAAACAGAACAAAAAAAACGTCCATAAACAATCATTACAATTGGGGATTAGTTTGACATTAGAGGTGTCCAAAAATATCGATTTTGTATGGATATGTTTTATATTGCTCATGGGATAGTACCATGCCCCTACTTCCAGCCCGTCTAGTGATGTCTTAAATTTTAATATAAATATTAATATAATGATAATTTAATATTTCCATTATATGAGAGGTGCCACCTTTATGTACCAATATTAGTCCAAAATATTAATGATGGTGCTAAAGTAAGTCGTGTGATGTGCCACACCCTTCCACATTCGTCGGAATGATCGTTAAAATGTTAAAATTGTTGTACAAAATTTGTGTTATCAATATGAACATTTTATATGAAATAAAAACTATACAAATTAAAAAAGCAGTTTTGGTGTTTCCCAGCAGTTTGACGGGACAGTCCCGAACTGACCACTTGTGGTGGCCCCTAACCACCTGACTACCCAGGTGACCGACCTTTAAACATGGGCTTGTCCTACGAGGAAGTCAATCGTCATTCTACACCCTACAAAGAGATAGTAAAGAGACGATTTCCTCCGCTCTCACTTACAAAGGGGACACTAAAGTGACGACTGTCTTCATTCTCGAAAAAAATAACTTCTAAGAATAAAATCTCTAGGTTACTTGATGACAGTAAAGAGATGACTGTCTTCGCTCCCGCTTAGAAAGAGGACACTAAAGTGACGATCATTCTCGATTACAAAGGGTACATTCGTGACGAATGACCCAAAACATACGAATTACGATCATCCAGGTGGGTAACTATTAGTGGAAATTAGTGTATTTTTCGTATGCATTGACTCTTTGTCGAACTGCTGGGTTAGTCCTCTATAGATTTCAAACAAAAATACACACATACATATGTATGTATGTATGTATGTATGTATGTATGTATGTATGTATGTATGTATGTATGTATGTATGCATGTATGTATGTACATACAATCAAATACACTAATAATATATAAATATATAATAAATATGCATAAGATTAACAAAATAAAACCTATCGAAGCAAAATTTAACATTTTGGTCCCCTCTAATTTATAAATATCCATTATTTTATATGATTATAATTTACCAACACAACAGCTACGAAATATTTTATGGGGATAGGTCCATAATTGACCGTATCTTAATTTCTTTAACGCTAGCAGTCTAAAAAATACGAGTACAGCGAAGAAATTCTGCATTACTACGTTTATTCCAAATGTTCTGAAACTCGGTTCATAATTAATCCTATTCCCTTGAGAAAATTAATACTCACAATATCATAACTTTACTACTGCTTCATAATAGCAGTAGTAAAGTTTATGATAAACAAGTTTTATGGCGACAAAAATCTCCCTAAAAGCTCAATTCCGTAAATCGGATGTTTATATTACTTTCGAATAGTAAAATTACTTTAGTTTTACGCCACCGTCAAAATTTGATGACGGGTATAGAAGATTCGGAATGGCCGAATATAACACACTTAGTTGTTACATTACATTATATATTTAAAAGTATTTATACGTTTTTTTATTAAAGTTTTATGCCACCGTAAAAATTTGATGGCGGATATAGAAGATTCGGAATGACCGAATATAAACACATTTAAAAGTATTTATACTTTTTTTATTAAAGTTGATTTTTTATATCTTATTTGTAGAAAATTTAAAATGTTATTAAATTTCATCTTTGAAAAGGATTTTAACTAAGTTCCCAGGCAAATCCTTTAGATCATATATTGCATAACCACAGAACCAAAAATTTACCTAAATACTGCAAAATGGCGTGTAAATATGAAGAATTTTGTTATTATACAGGCAACGAAAATTTAATTTCAGATTACAGATTTGTTCGTTTATTTTTTGTATTTTAGTAAAAATTTATTTAATTTTAACAAAGTGATTTAGTAAAAATTAAAAAAGTGATTTAGTTTAAATTAACGAAATTTCTTAAAAGCTACAGCCATATTTCGTAATTTCTTCTTCTTTGTATTTTATTTCCTTTTTGCTGTTTTATTGCGTGAAATTAAGAAATTTCTTCAAAAATTTTTTCATATCAACGATATATTCTTTAAATTAACCTTCAAGGGAGTAAAATTGACTATTTTAGATGTAGATTGGAATAATTTACTTACCAAATCGGAAATTTTTTAAATTTTTGAAAAAGCAAGGATATACAAACATGCATATATGTTTCAATGGGTGGAATATCTACAAATGTTTTGTCCTTGGTTGACTTATTACTCTTGGCATCTCTTATACATAAGCAGCATGTACGCTGAACACCCTATAGTAGTTTGATAATTATCAAGTTGATTATATATTTTACGTCGTATATTCTTACAACTTTATTCATAAACATTTAAGTATTAAAGGTTTATGAAAGAAACTGTCACAAAATTTTGATATAAACATTTTATAAATGTTTAAGAAAAAGGCATTTAGTAAATAAACTTTGTTGGACTACAGAATATTCGGGCATTAATTCCGGAATATTTTTACTTACCAAAAACACATTTTCTAAAAGAGGGCTTATAAAGGGGTAAGGGTTAATATGGCCCTATAATTATAAATTTATAAAAATAATTAACGTCTACATCAAAATTGTTTATGTAGAATTTCATAGTTATAAGTGAATTTTGCCCTTCAAGTCATTTTCTGCAGAACGTTTGTATGGGACCGATTTTACCATTTTCAACAGCATTCGTCCAAAGTATAACATGTAGTCCGACTTTTTGACAGGAGTACCAAACTAGTAGATGTGAGAATCGGACTACTTGTTATATTTTGGTACCAAATTTCATCAAATTATCTAGAAAATTGCGACCTGTAGCTTGAGCAAAACATTTACATGGAAACACAACGGACTCATAAAGTGATGAGCCGAATTTTGGTAATAAGACCAATAATTTTATTTGTTACAAATATCTGTACAAACGCATAATAAATACACTACCCACTAAAGTGGTGAATGTATAATAAATTATTTATTGCTACTCTGATTGTTGAAGAACATAGCTTATTTGGAGAGATGACGAAAAGCTAAACTTATAATAATTCTATTTATCTCTTCATATTTATGTTTACATTGTTGCTTTGATAGATATTTTGAATGAGGATGGGTGATGGATTTTTATTGTGAAAATTTGTTTTGCCTTTTCTTCGAAATATTTACATTATTTAGTTTATTCTATCGAATAAAATTTTGCAATATCTACGTATTCAAACAAAACGGACAAAAGAATTAATGTATAGTGATGTAATGAAAGAAAAATAAGAATAAGTTGAAGGTTCAGATCCTAATAAATCTTTGGGGACCTTTATTTGCAATCTCTAATATTTTTTTTTGTATATTTGTTTATCAAATATATTACAGAACATACAATTCAAGAAAATCAAGCCAGGACCCATGATAGTGTCAAGTGTTTTGGCAATTTGATTGCTTGAAAAATTGTGTATATGTATTTGTTGTTGGTTGACTAAATTGCATAAATCCTGAGGGAGCATTTAGTGGCAGTTTGTATTTAAATTTAACATACATACATATCCAAATACACAAATATTTACCACAAGTATACGATAAAATACTTATAAAAGATGAAAGGAACAATATTGTAGATATAAAAAAAACATCATCATAAAGAACAACAAAAACCAACATAGATATTTGTCAATAGCACGTCGTTTATCAATTTATCCCCATATAAATAAATATGTATGTATATATTCATATAGAAAAAAGTTCTACACCTTCAAAACAATTTTTGATTTTTTGTTTGTTTTCTTCTTATAAAATAAATCAACTTCCTTGAACAAATTTATTCAAATATTTGGTATGTAGGTCGATATTATATTCATGTTTATAATTGTGTTAATAAAAAGGAATCTAAATTAAATTTTTTTATTGAAGTGTGAATGAAAAAATGTGTTAATGTAAAATGATTGAATTATGATATTCTGGCCAAAGTTTTTAGATAAGTACAAAATAAATATATAGGAACTAGATACATGTATAAGTATTTTTTCCCTAAAATCGGGATAAATTTTGAAATTTTTCGGAAATTGAAAATTCCCAGAATAGAGCAGCTACTAAAATACAATTTCAAAGATATTTTCATATATAAATAAAATATATTATAAATTAATTTATGAAATACATTGTTAATAAATAAATAAAAAGACAATTAAAATTAAAAAAGGTGTTAAGAAACACGAGTTTTATGTTATTTACAAGTCTAAAATTTCTATAGAAATTACTTTTTTTCCTATACTACATATATTGAGGATTGTATGGGGAATTTAGCTCATAATTATATCAAACTATATATACCCAGTGTGCTTTGCTACCATAAAATAAATGAATGTAAATAAAAAACACTTTACGATCTTGAAGATTCTAACCATAAATTAATAAATAGATACGAAAGTGAGCATAAGAAATATTACTCTCTCACATGTACAGGTTCTGTGTGAATTTAATATAATTGTATGAGTATTTTTATTTTTGTTTACATAAAATAACAAAAATATGAAAGTACAAAATGTATCCGAATACATCATACCCTACCACATTGCGAGTAAGTAGCAATAAGTTATTTAGTATTTTTTAATGTAGAAGATATATTCAAGAGATTGATGTTTGCTTAATTAATGAATGTACTACTCATTTTAACAATATATAGTCAAAATTTCGTATATATAAAATTTGTTGAGTCGAATTTTATAAATACCCTATTCTTGTATAGCATGTACCGCTTACAAAATATTTCAATAGGCTAATTTATGGACGGATTACATCATTACATCGACTTTTTTATTAATTTTTATTTAAACCATGTGTATATTTGTGTGCGTTAAGCAGCAGAGAGATGACTGCACGTTATAACAAAATGGTGGTACACTGAGAAAAGTTTTGAAATTTGTTTTCTATTGCAAATACTTTTTACGACGAGAAAAACTCATGAACTTTTGGGCATTTTAAACAAAAATGGAATAAAGGGAAAGAGTTTTTCATTTAAGAAAAGTAGTAGTATTTTTAAAAAGTAGTATTAAATAAAACTACTGAAATATCATTAAGAAAATCACGACTTTCTATTCGATTTCGAACTTTTAAGGGATATTACCGAGATATTAACTGAACTTAATTTAAAGTTCAACTAATCTATCCAAATCAATGTTTCCTTTATATTCCTTAATACGCAATAAGTCACCAATGTGTTGATCGGTTAACCTATTCCGCAATTTACTTAAAATCAGTTTCATACTTGAGAATGCCACCTCACAGTTATATGTGGTGCCAAACATGGAATATAGCCTATATATTTCGTTTTTTAAATTGAAATATTTTGTATCATCTATCTTTTGCCAAAATTTTCCCCAGATTCCATAGGAACTTCAAAATCATTACGCATTTTATGCAATTCTTCGTGAAGAAAAGCATCTTGCTCTTCTATTTCACATCTAAGGGGATTATCATGTATTTCTATTGTTTTTTTTTATAAATTTTAAGTCTTGAAATCTGCCATTGTAATTCTTTTTTATGGACTCAACTATTTTGGCGTATTTCTGAATACAATCAAACGTATTAAAAGTAAATTCTATGAATATTGATGAAGTTTTCTTAAGATTTGATATACTATTACTTTTTAATTGATTTATTAAGAGATCTAATTTTGTACTAAATTGGTGAATAATTCTATTCAAATGAAATATTTTTATATTTTTACCTTGCAGGCATAAATTAAGGTCATTTAATATCTCGGTAATATCACATAAAAATGCGAAATCTAATAGAAGGTCGGGATTTTCAAGACAATTAGTAAGGTGTTCTGTATCTTTATTGGATAAAGTTTTTAAAAATTCGAGTACTTCTTTTCTTAAATGGAAGTCTTTCCAAACTTTTGCCTCGACTTAGCCAACGGACTTCGGTATATAAAAGTAAATCTCTATAATCCGAATTAAGGTTTTCTAGAAAATCTTGAAATTTTCTGTGTGTCAGAGAATTGTGCCCCCCCTCTTATTATATTTATTATTTTTACAACAACATCCATTGTATTTTTCATACCCAACTATTTGGAGAAAAGAGCTTGTTGGTGTAACAATGGAATGCTGGGCAATTTATTCCATTTTTGTTTAAAATGCCTAAAAGTCCTTTATTTTTGCCTCTCATTACCTTTGCTCCATCCGAACATATTGAGGCTAATTTATTTTTGTCAGCAAATGCAAAAACATTAACATCTAATGCATCATA
>NC_060952.1:69580558-69621882 GCF_022045245.1 Lucilia cuprina
GGCAAATCGTCTTCTTCGATATTGCACACCTTTCAAATGGAAATATTACGAATAAACTTCAACCAAAAATCTAACATACGTACCTTTAGCCATTCTTTGCGTATATACAGTATAGTAGGTATTTTAAAGAAATGTATATTTGAAACGCTTGAATGGTGTTTCTTGCTTTCGCATTTCGGAAAAAGACAGCTCATTTTTATAAAAATATTTTTTGTTGTGTTAAAATTTTTTTATTTGAATTAAAATATTTGTTATTTATTTTAAGTTTGAATATTTAAAATGAAAAGTGGGATTAATATTCATGAATATGGTAGCTTTATTTTATACATAAACTTCAAATCGCCTATCTTGTCAGATGGTTAATCAGACTGACATTAAGGCAAATTGAAACTACCTTCTAATATATTTATACCATGCTATTTATTGTGGTGTGTACTTTCTGCCGCCTTTCTAATTTATGTTTCAAATAATGCCTTCCAAGATAGTCTTGAAATGAGTGGTTCAATTTCATAAATTTCGGTTCAGTCGTTGTCATAATAAAACTTAATTGCATCAAAAAATGTAGCAAAAATACAAATATTTGCTTTGCAGTGAATGAAAATATTAGTTATTTATTTTTTTGAAAAGATATTTTATCTCAAAACATATTATAAACACGTCTTTTTGTTATTTTTTGTTGAATTAAAAAAAAGTATGTAAAATACTTTTTTAATTTTCAATATTAAAATGTACAGCTTTTAATTTTTAAATTTTAATTAAAATAAAATGTCAAAGAATAAAAAATATTTTTTTTTTCGTTTGAAAATATATAATTATTTTCGGGATTTTAAATAAATGAAAATGTTGAAAAAAATAATAAACATTAAGTTTAAGTGATAAGAAAAACTAATAAGTGGTAATATCCTCGCAATTATGCGAAAAAAATTTGATGTTTAGTGAGTGCGTTTAGTTCTCACAAGTTTGTTTTGTTCTCTCAGAACTCGTCTGTGTGAAGCAGTGTTGCCACTTCATGTGTAATTACACATATTGCGTGTAATTTTTATTTCCATGTGTAGACCATGTGTAATTGATCTCATGTGTAAATTATGTGTAATTTAAAATCTCATTGTATTTACATAGGTATTACTTATTTTATATCAAAACGATCCACACACATACATAGCAATTTATTTTCCTTTTGAAACACTTAAGCAAAAAGTGTCCGTCCTTTTCTTGAGATTTTTTGAAAGCCGGGTTTTAAAAAAAGTGATTCACATACATGTAAATGGTACATATACATATTTTTATATTCAAAAATAACGAAACAAGAAAATTTCTATTTAATCGAATTTAACTCAAACTAATTTCTAGTGGTAATTTTGTTTCAATTTACGTTGTTTTATAGATCTAGTTAAATAATTAATTTTAGGGATGACTGGAAGAAATGGCTTCTGATTCCAATCTGATTTTCTAAATAAATCTGAAATGATTGTCATATGCTTTAGGTACTCTAGATTCTTTTAATGTCATTTTTCAATCAGAAAAGCCAATTTTATATAAAATGAAAAGTGAAGTTTTTAATATATTACAAATATATTCATCAAATTATATAAAAATGGATGTTTTGAAGTCAAAAAGCGTATGGCAAATCAACGAATTAGATGAAAACCTATTTTCAAACATAAATGATATTTATATTTGAGTTGCTGCATATGAATCATTAACTCAGATATCTGCATCACAAAAAAAAAAAAAAAAAAAAAACAATCATTATTCAAGATTGTAGAGAATTTTACATGGAGGCAATTCGTCAAATAAAATCAAGATTTGATTTTAGTGATCAAATTTATTCTATTGTAGATATTGTTAATAAAAGTTGCTCAGTCTTTTGAACCAAATACATTATCCTTATTTAAAAAAAAGATTTCCGTCATTCGACACAGATTTACAACAACTTGATAATGAATGGCGACAGCATGCTCTATTAGACTTTGAAAAATTTGAACTTAATGCTAGTCTAGAACCAGAAGTATACTGGCCTAAAGTTTTTAAATTAAAAAATTCTTTAGAAGAATGTTTGTTTCCCAATCTACAAAAAGTAATTCAGTTTATTTTAATATTACCTTTTTCAAATGCTTCTGTTGAAAGAATTTTTAGTAATTTGAAAAATTGTAAAACTGATTTAAGAAATAGAATGTTTTCTGAAACAATTGCATAATTTTTTTACTAATGAAGGAATTTTAAGAAACGGTAAAAAAACTATGGACCTAGTCAAGCAATTATCAAAAATAATTAGAAATAGTGATCTTAGTTATAACTATATATGTATATATAGAGATATTTTAGTTATCTAATTTTATATTTTGTTTATAAATGAATTAATTAAATTTATTTAAATATTCGTATAGAAAAATATGTATATAATTTATATTTGTTTCATTGTTTTTTTGTGTTTAAATCAGTCACGAGCAAAACTGAAATTCTAATGCACGCGTGCATAGGCCAAGAAATTCTGCTGACGCTTTGTTGACACACCTACACTATAAGCTTGTGTGTATTAGTGTGTCTGTGTTTTAATAAAATGACCACTTGTTTGTTGCTTTGTTACGATCTCAGAGATCAAAATCAAATCAGTTGCTGTTCAGCTTTTGAAGAAGCAAGATCACGTTGCGTATTTTTTTTATGCTTATGATTTTTTCTCTTTTTTTACACCTAACAAAATGTTTGATATAAATTGGGAAAATGATTTCTTTTTTATAGAAAACATGGACGGTGAGGCACAATGCGTCGTATGTTATAAAATTATATGTAGAAAAGCTTTATTTTTGTAGCAAATTCTTTTATTCGAAAAGAAAACTAGTTAAAAGATATTTTGAGTTACTGACTACAAACATGCATTTGCATAGAAATCCTTGACCTAGTTATAATGGTAAACCGAAAAAAGTACAATTTTCAACTTCTCTGCAGGACATCCAAGGTATCCTGTAATAACTGTCATCATGATTATACTTTAATGATATATAATAAAATGTTGACTACCATGTTGTTGAATAACTTCATAAATTGAGTAAAAACAAGTAAGAGTTTCTTATTCGGCTGTGCCGAATCTTATATATCCTTCACGACGATGTGTTAAAAAACAGTCAGTACGAATTTTATTACAAAAAATCAAAAAATACCAATTGCAAAACAGTAAGGTACCAAGAAGTCACTTTTCTAAATTCAATAATATAGAAATTTCAAAAAGTACCTTATGAAGAACGACAAAGTACCAAAAAGCCCCTTTTTATGGTTCCCACTTAATCCAGACTCTACATAATTAATTTCATGTTTCTAGGTTCAATATTATATAAATTCAAAAAGTACCTTTTGTAGAACGAAAAAGTCCCTTTTTCTAGGTTCTTACCCAGTCAAGGCCCTACATGCTAAATTAAATTTTTTCTAGGTTCAATATCATAGAAAATTCAAAAAGTACCTTTTGTAGACCGAAAAAGTACCAAAAAGTTACCTTTTATGGGTTCTCATCTAATTCCGAATTTACGTACTAAAGTTCAATATTATAGAATATTCCAAAAGTATCTTTTGAAATTCTCACCTAATTCAGACTCTACATACTTAATTTCAATATTAGAAAAAATTCCAAAAGTACCTTTAAAAAACAAAACAAGTAAGAGTTCTATATTCGGCTGTGTCGAATCTTATATACCCTTCACCATGATGTGTAAAAAAATATTCATTACGAATTTGATTACAAAAAATCAAAAAATACCAATTGTAGCCCATTTTATACGATCTAAATTAATCCGAGCTCTAAATGCTTAATTTCATGTTTCTAGGTTCAATATTGTAGAAAATTCAAAAAAGTACCTTTTGTAGAACGAAAAAGTACCAAAAAGTCCCCTTTAATGTGTTCTCGTCTAATCCGGGCTCTACGTACTTAATTTCATGTTTCTAGCCAATAACAACGTAACGTCATATTCATTCTTTGATTTGTGTTTATAAACAAGAAACCACAACAACAAAAAATTTACCGTTTGATTCTGTGTTTTGTTTGTTTATTGTTTTGTACAAGCATGAACGAAAAATGTAAAAATTTTTTTGGTACTTTTTATACCCTTCACCTTTGTTAAAAGGGTATATATAAGTTTGTCGGAAAAGTATATTGTAGAAATTACAAACGGAATGACAAACTTATATATACCCTTCTAACAAAGGTGAAGGGTATAAAAAGTACCAAAAAAATTTTTACATTTTTCGTTCATGCTTGTACAAAACAATAAACAAACAAGTTTGTCATTCCGTTTGTAATTTCTACAATATACTTTTCCGACAAACTTATATATACCCTTCTAACAAAGGTGAAGGGTATAAAAAAGTACCAAACAAATTTTACATTTTTCGTTCATGCTTGTACAAAACAATAAACAAACAAAACACAGAATCAAACGGTAAATTTTTTGTTGTTGTGGTTACTTTTTGGTACTTTTTCGATCTACATAAAAAAGTACCAAAAAATTCCCTTTTATGGTATCTAAGTTAAGCCATTCTCCACATACTTAATTTCATGTTTCTAGCCAATAACAACACACTAGTGCTGCTCTCGCTCTGCAGCTCGCGCTCTGCCTTTTTATAAACAAGAGTACAATAACAAAATTTACCGTAAGATTGTATATTTTGTTTTGTATCAACAAAAAAAAAAATTCATTTATTGAATAATCATAATCTATCGTTAATTGGAAAGGCATTATGAAAAAAGCCTTATGAATGAATTTGTAGATACCCAGTAGGAAATTATTTTCAATTTAGTTATCTAAAAGCCGTGATACACGATTGTCAGATCTTACAACGTTGTCAGTAAAATGTTCAGAAAATATCTAACAATCGTCTAAACTTACAATTTGTAAGTTGGCAGTGTTATTAGACATTTTCTGCACATTTTACTGCCAACGTTGTAAGATCTAACAACCGTATATACACAGTATGTATAAGAAATTTTAATTAGCAAATTTCCGTTGTGAAAGTTTTTTCAAAACTGGTAAAAAAGAAAGAAATTATGAAAAACGGGCAAAAGTACTGTTTTTGTCCTTCAAAAGTGATTTTTGTTTAAAAGTGTCAGAAATATGTATAGTTGCGAACGTTGGGCCAGGGCACTTTTTCGGAAATATTCAAATACAAATAAAGACATATTTCAGAAAAATTAAATCAAAAATGGGTAAAAAAGGGAGTTTCGTGTTTTTCACAAGGTCAACACCTAAATGGCTGGGCCGACTTTAAGAAATTTTCAACAGAAATATATCTTTACTTAGAAGTTTTAATTGGTTTTATCATTATTCCAAAAAAAAATCAAAAAGGGACGAAATACGGAACGCGGTAAAATTATAATTTATTTAAATGAAGAAACAAAAGTAATTTTTACTTTAAAAAAAAATTAATAAACTAAAAATTTACGGAAAAAAGGAACTAATTTTGTTGTATAATCTTAAAATGATATGCATGAGTTTCATTGCTATATAAAGTTTTTGAATTTGTGTGAATTTACAATTTATAAATATCAATATTTTTGACAAATACAATGGAAATACTCATGGTATAAATATATTAGAAGGTAGTTTCAATTTGCCTTAATGTCAGTCTGATTAACCATCTGACAAGAAAGGCGATTTGAAGATTATGTATAAAATAAAGCTACCATATTCAGGAATATTAATCCCACATTTCATTTTAAATATTCAAACTTAAAATAAATAACAAATATTTTAATTCAAATAAAAAAAATTTTAACACAACAAAAAAATATTTTTATAAAAATGAGCTGTCTTTTTCCGAAATGCGAAAGCAAGAAACACCATTCAAGCGTATCAAATATACATTTCTTTAAAATACCTACTATACCGTATATAAGCAAAGAATGGCTAAAGGTACGTATGTTAGATTTTTGGTTGAAGTTTATTCGTAATATTTCCATTTGAAAGGTGTGCAATATCGAAGAAGACGATTTGCCAGGTGAACCTTTAGTATGTTCCCTACATTTTTCCAGACAAGATTTAAAAAATAATGAGAAGAGTGTTCGCGTCAATAGAAACGCTATTCCAATGTGCCCAAGGTAATTATTATTTTGTGTTTTTTTAAACAAATGATTTTTATTTTAAAAGGTCTAACGGAAGGAACTAAGGTCCCTAATTAATCCTTAAAATTAAAAAAAGACATATACGATTTAGCCCAGACGAATATTAAACTGGGTCTTTATTAAATCTAAGATGATCTATCTATGTCCGTCCATCTGTCTGTCTGTTGAAAGCATTCTTTGCTAAATATTAATAACTCTAAATTAGATGTAAAGATTGTAAAAAGATTTTTCTTAGGCAGAACATTTTTCCGAATTCGGCATTTAAATCGTTATTTAAAACAAAATAAATTTATAAATGTAACCAAAAAAATGAAAAAAGTTATAACATAATTAACAACATTTTTTTTACTTAATTGATTATAATTATTGAGATAAAGTTAAGGAAGTAAAACATAATAAAAATCATTATTAATTCCACTAAAGCTTAATTACATTTTGATTTAAAAAGAACGCATTGCAAATAAGATTCAAATTCAACAGCCACTTATATATATCGTTGTACATCATTTATGAATTACACATATGTGTTTAAAAATTTCTCAATGTATTTTACACTTTTTCTTAATATGGCAACGCTCTTTTGAATATTTACACAAATAATAAACTTCAAACATCTCCTTTCTTGTCAACAAATTCATATTGAAACAACCTTCTATATTTTTAAATCATGATAAATAGTACTTATTCTAAGGCACCTTCACACTACCCACAAGTAATATGATCTGTCAAAATTTTATGTAGAAGGATACGGATGTGATCGTCTAAACACGATATGTAATGAAACCTAACTACATTGAGTAAAATACTGATGGAAAATTGACATTCGTATGGCTCTCTTCGTCGTGTTAGATCATAAAATATAAAAGCAGTTTCCATCTTACTTAGTTATTTTTTTATACCTATCGTGTAAACGCAAAAAGTATAAATCAGACGACTTTTATTATCTTTTTTGACATTCGGATGGAATTTCATCTTACTTCGTATGTAAATTATGATCGTGTGAAGGCTTCTTAAGGAAATATATTTTGATTTTAGCTTTCTCAATTTTTAGTGAAGTACCTTTTCAAATGATTTGAAGAGTTTAAATTATGCTTCAAATGGGAAAATGATTACAAATCTGAAATCTCAAGGATTAACATTTTTTATTGCTTTGTTACTAATTTTAAAGGTAATTTTTAACCACTCAAGCCCAAAGAATTTTGAAAATGGAGAAAATATGTCATTTTGGTAAATTTGTGAAAGTTGTTCTGAATTATATACTTTAAATGAAGATTTAAATTTCGACATATTCATAGACAATATTAATTGATCTATAGATTTAATATTATAAATCATTTAAAAACCCGGGCAACGCCGGGTACAAAAAGCTAGTTGATAAATATAACTATCGAGATAAAATTCAACACGAATACGTTCTATATATATCAATACTCTGCTATTTTTTTTCGAATCGGTCCACAATTGGTCATAGCTCCCATATAAGGTCCACTAAAACGTTCATATATCATTGATAAATAAAGCTATCAGATAAAATTCAACACGAATATGTTATGTATATCTATTAGAGTATTCAATTATTCGGGTCTTTGTCTTATTCGGTTTATTCGACAAATAATTATTTGGGGTTTTAAGTTGGCCGGTTAATAATCGAATAATTCAAAATTATTCGGTTAATTGAATAGAAGGCAAGTGAATGTTGTAATAATTTTATTTCTTTTCTACAATATTTTTTTCCTATAACAAACAAAATTATAATTTTCCACTGATTTAAATTGAATTCTATTATTTTTTTCTCAAATATTAGAAATTATTTATCTTCTATATAAAGAAATTAAGTTTATTAACATTATGGTTTTGAGTTTTACCAACGAGTTCCAGAATTTATACGTTCCAATGAACTAGTGTATAACTATATATTGAATATATAAAGAACTAATTAGAAATACTGTTCTCAAAATTGGATGTAGAAGTAAATGTGATACCATTATTTTCAAGATTTCTTTTTTTTCAGAAACTGAATAATTTTGCATTTCTTTTTTTTCAGAAACTGAATAATTTTGCATGAATCAACTTATTACAATGTTTCTGAAGTATTGCTATAAAAATCATTCAATAAATATTCTTCATTATGGAAAACTAATTAAGAAATTAATACAGGAAGTAAATTTATTATAAAAATATTGAATTTTGTATAAGATATACAGTAATTTTATTGTTAAGTAATAATTTTTTTAATCGGTTAATTGGTATAAATTATTCGGTTTATTCGTTATTTGAAATTTGGTAATTTTCATTTATTGGAGCGATTAATCGTCAAGTATTCAAACGATTAACCGTCGACGATTAATCGTTTGAATACCCTAATATGTATTAATCACTCTACTAATTTTTTTCGATTCGGTCCACAATTGGCCATAGTTATCGGGATAAAATTTGACATAAGTAGGTTTTGAGTATATATAAACCATAGTTCCTCGCTAGTATTGTTCAGAATACGAAGATTTTCGGCTATTTACATGAATTTAAAATATTTACGGGATAATATTGTAAATAGGATTGTATATCAAGAATTAACATAGAAGCGGGTATTACATTTGTTTAGCAGTTTATGTCATTGATTCACCTTTATTCAAATTCCCAATATTTTTCACAATTACTCAAAAAAAATTTTTTCAAATAATTTTTTTTACGTATTAATTGATAATTTTCCACGATATATTTTAAAATTAAAATAAATATTAAATATTAAACATTCTAATATGCAAAAATAACTTTCGGCAAACAAGAACTAGGATTGCGATTCATATCGAAATTCTTTAGCTGAAATTCTTTCAGATTTTAAAAATGAAATGATGTCTTCCAATAAGCTAATGAAAGAAGACATTATTGCTTGTAATAAATAGATAAATAATATTGACTCTTCGACAACTACAAAAATTAGATCCCTGGAATCAGAAAATCATGTTCTCAATTGTAGGCTATATCGGGAAGATATTGTTTTAAGTGGAATGCCATCTGGGTTGGATAATCTTGCTTCTGCCATAACATCGTTGTGCTCCTTTTTTGACATTAATATTTCTGATCGTGATATTAAGTATTAAGAAGTAATAACTCTTCACTTTAACTTTTTTATTCATTAATTTTTCTTTCTTTTTGTTCACAGTTAAATTATTTTAATAACATTTGTATTATAATTTTGAATTCAAATTCCGTTTTAGGATATTATCTCTACTTGTTTTAAAACTTTTTTATTGTGAGGTTTTTATTTTAAAATTTTCTTTTTATTTTGGAAATTATTTACAATCTCTTCTTTTGATGGCTGAGTTTATAAAATGATTGATTTTTGATATTTAAATTGATGCATCTTTTAATTAGATTTATGTTTTACTTTTGGTTCGCCACCTTTCTTCGTCATTATGATGTCGGTTAATGATAGCATCGCTCCTATTATAAGTGGTAGTTCAGCTTTAAAGTCTTTCCATCCAAGTTATTCAGATCACTTGAAAATTGGTCATATCAATTGCCAAAGTATTAAGATCAGCAAAATTTTACGAATTTATAAGCATTATGAGTGGAAACTTTGATCTGAATGCTGTTCTTAAAACATGATGCCTTGCAAAGGCAATTTCTTTTATTTTATCTTCCTTGGAATCCTAACATTAATCTTCCATCATATGAAAGCCGTTTAGCTCTCATTAAACTTTCCTCACTACAAAGTAGGAGAATAAGTATGAATACATCATTCATAATTAATCTAATAAATGAAGTGTTTAACTCTGAAATCTTACTAAGTAAAATCGAGTTAATAGTCCCAATTCGCCCAACAAGAAATTATATTCCACTAACTTGTACAATCATATCGACTTCTTAACTGATCCAAAAATTATCAAAACAAACATACTGAACTTCTTAATTCAATATCCTTCCTTTTTATCATTATTCTTTAAAAAAAAAGTTTTAAATTAATTGTAATTAGCCAGTAAGAAATTATAATTTTTTTGGCGAAATAAATAAATAAATAAATAAAAAAATAGGTCCAGAAAAATTTATATTGAGTTTCGGTTGTGACCTTGTGGATGCTACGACTTATTGTGAAACCATCAATAAGATTTCAAAAAATATTCTGACGTCAATATTTATAATGAACTAAATTCGTTTAAGTGATTTTTGAAATGATGTTTATGGCCTTAAATCAGAAGTATGATCTACATTAGGTCAGTTCGAAACCTTTTTAGCAAAATGATCTATTCACAGAACATACTCCTGTCAAACTTTATATTCATAATCATTTATGTCAAATTTTATCCCGAAAACCTTGATTGTTAATTTGCGTTTACTTTGCGGAAATGTTTCTTATATCGGAGTTGTGACCAAATAGAAAAAATTTCGCATAATGATTTATGTGCATACATAATAAATTCATGTCAAATTTTATCCCAATTCTTAATTAATTAAAAAATTAATTAATGAAATGTGTTAAGGTGATTTTCGGGAGTGGACCTTATATGGTAGCTATGAGCAATAATGAACCGATCAGGAAAAAATTTACTAGAATTGTTTAAAATAACACAAGATATATTCAAGTCTAATTTTATCAATATAAATTTAAAATTCAAAGAAATATATGCATTAAAACGATTTTCGGAAGTTAATCTTATATGGGAGCAGTGATCAATAATGGACCGATCCGGAAAAAAATTTTGTAGGGTGATTCATATTTAGACGGAAATATGTTCGTTTAAAAGATTTTCGGAAGTGGAACTTATATTGAAAATTTGACCAATAAAGGACCTATCACGCAAACATTTTGTAGAATGGTTTATATATACACGAAACATATTCTGGTCATTTTATCCCGATAGCTTTATAATTTAATAAAATATGAACTTTTAAGTAATTTCAATTTTAATTTAAGTGGGCCTTATATGGGAGCTATGCCCAATTGTTGACCGATGGAGATCTTCGTCAGTGGTATGATTTCTATTCATATTATATATGTACAAAATGTTGTGTTGGTACGGATATATTTGAGGGAGTTATTAACGATAAACTAATTTCCGGGAATAAGTATATAACTTTGTATAGGGGCTATGGGAAATTTTTGAGAAATTTCATCGAATTTTCTTTTGTAGTTTCTGAGAAACGCACTTAAGAATGACGAAAAAAACGTAATTTTTAGAGATAGTCTGAAAATTCATTATGCCTCAAATTGTACACCAAAACAAAGTACAACTGTAATGCTTCAAAATGATGCATAAACGATTGTCCTGGCATGAAAATTGTCAAAGTTATTTGCAAACATTTCGGAACCTCAAATCACAGCGTTTTTAAACATAGAACAACAATTCTACCGATCCTTCAAATTGACCATTTTTTAGACGAACACATTATGCCACAAATGATATACCAAATTAAGGTGCAATCATAATGCTTTAAAATGATGCATAAATGACTGTAGCATGAAAACTGTCAAAGTTATTCACAACCATATCGGAACTTCAAATTACCGCCTTTTTAAACCTGGGAAAATAATTCTACCGATCTATCCAATTGGCCATTTTTTAAAAATACATTATGCAATAAATTATATACCAAAACAAATGGCAATTTTAATGCTTTAAAATGGTGCATAAGAGACTGTCCTAGCACGAAAACTGCCAAAGTTAATTGCAACCATATCGGAACCTCAGATTACTGCGTTTATTAAACATAGAACAAAAATTCTACCGATCTATCAAATTGACCAATTTCTAAAAACACAGATTATGCTACAAATGCTATGGTATAGCATTTAGGTTATAAGCTGAGATTCAACAAAGTTACGGACTTATAATTGCATTAATGTACGCAAACCCGTGGGGAGGGTATATTGGATTTGTGCTAATGTTTGTAACTCACAATAATATTGGTTCTATAGCCACCTTAAAGTATACCAATCGGCTCAGAATAATTTTCTGAGTCGCCCGTGCGTCTGATTGTCCGTACAATTCAACTTAAATGCTTTATTATGACAACTAAATCACATTTTATTTTTGTAAAAAGTGTAGGGTATTATATGGTCGCCCTCTCCCGACTATAACTTATTACTTGTTTATCTTAAGATTTTATAGGAGTTTTGCAAATTTTATTTATAATTTACGAAGTTTTTTGAATAAAAACTTGAATTTGTTATTCGTTCGAATAATTGAATAATGTTTAAAATCATGACATGCTAGAATAAAAACTGTATGACATCAAATACAAAAATAAAAAGACAAAATAGTCATATTGTCAACACTAGGTACAAATCGACGACATATCATTAAGATGCTTAACCAAGAACGTCATGAACATTGACTTCTTTTCCATGTAGGTCAGCAGGCATTTTCAGCAGTAAGTATATATTGATAATAATGAAAGATGGGATTCCTTGCGAAGAGGCTCTACGTAAGGGATCCTAAATGTGCATATTTCACATTGTTGAATTTGTGCTGATTTCACTGAATTGATATTATTTTTTTAGATACAGAACATGGCTTAAAAATTAGAAATATACAAAAATTAGATGAGTTTGGGCTGTTGGGAAGCAAATTTGTACACAACAAACAATAATTTCCGGATAATAATTTTAAGATGTAATTGAGAAAGCAGGGATGCTGTAGTTATATTTATGCTTCCAAAATAAATAAATACAATTTTTAAAAGTTTGTTGGTCCTTAATATGTTTAACAACACATAATATGTATTCACAGGGATGCTGTAGTAGTATGCAGGGATGCTGTAGTTATATTTATGCTTCCAAAATAATTAAATACAATTTTTAAAAGTTTGTTGGTCCTTAATATGTTTAACAACACATAATATGTATTCACACTTAAGCAAAGAATACATATAAAACTTGTATGTTTGTGTAACTTTTTTATCAATGAAAATCTATATCCGTGCATGGCCGAATATGTGATATCCTACACCAGACCCCACCGGGGAATGTTTCCTTTCAATATACTTCATCTTGTTTTATTACAATCCCGGGGTAAAGAGGTGCTACCAGTACCTCGAGTTTGCGGGACTTTAAACTGGTGATGACATTTCATTCCCTGGCTAGTCCTTGGATGGGATCACATAATCTGGCACAACGGGTGTCATGGTTGAGAATATTGAAGTTTACTCTAAAACAAATAAGCCTGCAATAAGTCTTGTCAATTAAAATGGATCCGATGTTGAGAGCCATAACGGAACTACTATTGCAAGAGATTACTATTGCAAAGTACAGGTATACTGAACCGGAAATTCCAATACGTAAATTGTCACCGCCGTGTAAAAAGCACAATGGGGCGGTGGTGAGTCGTTGCATAAGCACACCCAGTTGAAAAGCCACAGTTAAGTAGGCCAATAAGACATGTGTTCACGTAAAGCACTTCGATATTAATTAATCCTACACCAGTGATTGTGTTCAAAATATGGATTATTTTTTAAATACTTGTTATTTTTTGCCATATTAAAAGTTAAGACAAACACAGACATACTATTTGCAATTTTTATCGAAATAGGTGTAAAAATTGTTGTAGTTTTTAGTTAATACTTATGTACATAACGGACAAGAAATAAGCTAAATAAAAATTTCCATAATTCCTGCTGCATGTATATAAGTATAAGTCATGTACTTATATAAAACAAAATTATTTCATTATAAACGATCGAAAAAGGGACAAAATGGGGAAGATGTAAAAAAATAAATTTATTACAAATTATTTCCTAAGCATCTTTTTATGTAAATTTGAGTATTTAAAACCAAATAGTAAATATTTGTGCCTTAAAGGCTTTGTAAACATATTGTATTTATTTCCCTCATAATTTTAATTTGCGATATCACATTCCAAAAAAATAACACAAATAAAAAAAGCAAAAAAATGGTTGCTCCCTTTCAGAGACAATTACGTTTATATGACAAAATAGAATTTTACGTGAAAAATCGCAATAAAAAAGAATTAATAAAAAAATCCTCACAAATATGTTGGGTTTAATAAAAAAAATATGTCTTCGTATAAGCTTGCACACAAATATTATACAGTAAAATATTTTCAAATTTTTGTTATGAGTATTGCAGGTAATGTAGTTATTTCATTCGTTACTTGGTAATGAATGGTCGTTATTAACAACATCAATTTATTTGAATAGGATTTGTATAGGAATAGGATTAAAAGTTGTTAATTAAGACGGAGCAGAGTTCCAAATATTTATATTTATCACTCACGCTCACGTAACTGAAAAAATAATTTGTGTTGTATTATGGGTAATTCCAAAATAAATCGACCAAAAAACGTTGTTTTAAATTTTTGTACCCTTAATTTTGTTCAAATCAGTAGCATATATTTTATTTCTTAATGCCGTTTCTATGGCTATTAGATCCTTAACTCATTCGGTTCATATTTTATGGGTCTCTAAAGTAGGGAATTTCGAGTGTTTTGTTCAAAATTAGAAATGTTGATGTTTTTAATTATATATGACATGATTTTAAATATTATTCGCTATCATATTTATAACATTATTTCGATGGTCTGTGGTAATTTTTACTTCATTCGGCATTAAAACATCAATTTACTAGACTATAAATATGTCTAAATGTATAAAAAGCACTTATTTCATATGGAAATTGTAAATGTAGCTAAATAACTTCCAAACCCATCGGGATCCCATTCTAAAATTTTTACATAACAATAACAATAAATTTGTCTATTTGTCACAAAAAATTAAAGAAAATGAAATGTTCTTTTTTAGGACATTCAAGGATACAGGAAATTTCCACTACATGATCCTTGCGCCAGGAATGCCAAAAACGAACGATAACTGGTTCCAAAGTTATTCAGTCAAAAACAATTCTCATTTTGAACAAAAATACCCGAGATACCCTAACCGCAATTAAGAGTAGAATGTATGTTTCGAGTTTCAATATCAAACAACTCACATATGACTGATCAATGCTTTCTAAACATTGACTAGTTTTGAAGTTTTTTGTTTAAACATGTAAAGGCCCAACTATAATGTGCATAAGCTTACTTAAGGAAATGTCAAAAACGAACGAAAAGTCTCTCAAGTGCTTAAGTAAATCCGAAGAAACCTTTAGGTGGCTATAAGTGCATTTAAAACAATTGCAATCCATTTGCATTTATATGTGGCACACGTTATAATAAAAATACATATTTCATAATATTTATCGAAATAAATTATTTTTTTTTCCTTTTAATTTTTCATACCCTCCACCACCATCAGTGGTGATAGAGGGTATATATAACTTTGTCATTCCGTGTGTAATACCAAGAAATATTTATCTGAGACCCAACAAAACAGAATATATATTCTGGGTCCTTATAAAATTCTGAGTCGATTAAGCTATGTCCGTCTGTCTGTCTGCCTAAATCATGTTCACGTTTAAACTAAGCAAAGGAAGTCAGCCAAATTCACCGAAAATATTCACTATTATCCTAAGCTGTTTGGTATTGAAAAAGAGCAAAATCGGTTCACATCGGGAAAAGTTATGAATCAAAGTTTTAAACAACCTGGAAAAACATAATCATTTTTTACACATTCTGATGCAAGATAAAATCATCAAAATCACCATACATGCATTTCCATACAAGATTCCTGATCCCTGCTGAAGATTGTCAGAATTTCATATACATCACAATATCGATATCTTCACACAATTTTACAAACTAAAATCTTATGTCAATAAAATTCATTTAGAGAAAAAATTATTTGAATCGATCCATAATTGGACATAGCTCCCTTCCGAAAATCAGAAAAAAACGCACATAACTCATAACCAAATTATGATATCCATACATTTAGCAAAAATATTGCTTTTATATACATAAATTACACTATAAAATTTAGAATTGTAAGGAGATTAATTTATCTATAACATTTTTGTAAATAAAACCTTATAAAAACTGCTTGCGTAGATTTTCTAACTGAAACCACATAGGAGGATTACAAAGGAACAAAAGGACCAAATATGGGGATTTTTTGTGTATATCAGTACTAGTATCAAACTGGTTCTAAAGAACCCAATGGGTCCAAGTGTACTATTATCAGTCTAGAACTAATGGTACTATTAGTTTTTCAAACACACTCAATGTTAACTTGAGCATTATGATGGTATAGAAAAGTTTACAGTTGGGAACTAGTACTGGTGATTTTGGTACTAGTTAAATACTAGTTTGGTACTAGTTCCATTTCCTGAAGGGACATTACTCATTACATAATAAAGCTAAATAAAGAATTTGGCACAAAAATTAGTTTTGTATACAAAAATTCTATTTAAAGATTTTTCGCACGATCGCTTCATAACATGGGTGCGGTCGGTCCCATACAAGGTTCCCTTCAAAAAATCACTTAATTTTCGATATAAATACAAAATTTGACTGAAATATAGTTTTATGTCCAGAATTTTAGCTTAAATAAGATTCAGCTCAGCCGAATATAGCACTTTAACTTGTTTCCTTTATTTTCTATGTGTACAATACACAAAGAACTGATTCTGTACGGAATGTGCGGCCTTCGCTCTTTGCTTAAAAAAATAAAATTTGACGAAACTTGACGAAAATCTCTTAACTACATTATAGTTTGTCACAAGGTATATTAATTTTATAAGGTAGTGTCTTCGTCGAATTCAGAATACCAAGCGAATTCGTTATATTTTTTATATATGTAGTTTGACATTGTGCCTGCACTTGAAGGCGAATTGGCTATCAGGGATAAATCTAGTATGCTGAATTCCAGAAAAATAATGTATTTTGAATTTGAGTTTTCCCTAGTGAGTTATAAAAGGTCAAAGTTAAATGTCGAATATATTCGACAGTTACCAAAAAATACCACCGATATTTTTTATGGTATCATTCCTGATGGAGTAAAAAACCTAAAATTTCTAACTTTTTATTTTTTTTTTTTTTTGTATAAAAATCTTCTTATCTTCACACCACCTCTAAAAAATTCAAAATTAAGATAAATCTTAATATATGATAACACTGCATATGTATACAAATATTAATGAGTGTGATGAGGAGACTTGACATATTAAAGTATTTGGCATTTTTTATTTTTCAATATTTACTTTACAAAAATATGTATTCCCAGGAAAAATTTTAGAACTTGTTCTAAAAACTACTATTTCTAGAACGAGTGAAAACAGAACCACTTTAGATTCTTAAACAACAGCCTTGGAACTAGTAGTGTCACCATTACTTCTGGAACCTGTTCTTTAGAATATGGTTGTAGTTCTTAAATACTTCTAAATAGTTTTCAAGGAACTAGTTGTTTAAAACTAGTTATACATTACTACTGCACTAGTTCAATGGAACGCATACTAGTTCCGAAACAACATCTTGGAATCAATGAAAAAAATGTCAAAAAAATTAAAATTTATAAACTTATTTTTATCCAAATAGAAAACGCGTTCAAAAGTATATTTTTACATTCAACTGAACTACAAGATATTAAAGAGATCCGTAATTGAATGGCACCGATAGAAGGGAAATTAAAAATTCCTCAACAGTTTCTAAAAATTGCTTCTAATCTTAATAATTTGAAACAAAAGCGCTAAAAAAGAAATATTTGTTTATATGTTCTCTAGCTTCCCTGGAACTAGTTTCGAGGTTGACAAATTCAAACAAAAATCATTGATTAAGGAACTAGTTCCAAAAGCGTTCTAAAGAACGAGTGTCGACTCCATAACGCTTCCTCAGAACCAGTTCCGAAGGTGACAATTTCGAACAAAAATCATTGGTCTCAACGCCAAAGTAAAACGAGTTCAGGCGAAAATTATGTGTTCTAGAACTAGTTGTAGAACTAATACAATTTTCCTGGGTTAAATTAAAAAAATACAAATACAGATTTTCATTTATGTGTGCTTAAAATAAAACAAAAATTAGCATCTCATTTCAAAATGTGGACATAAAAAATTGCTAATTTCATTCATGTCTATTTATCACGAATGTGTATAAATATTTCTGAACTCTGTTAAATAGGCCTCATTTCCTAATTTAATAATAAGCTTATTGCAGATTTAAGCAAGTGTTATCGTTAAAAAGAACAAAAATAATATATTTTCGAAACCGAATTGACTGTTTATTCATATTCAATATGTTAATCCTGTTAATTTTATATATTAATATTTCATTCCTACACATATTTTAACCTGATTTCGGCGACCAATAATCTTAAATTAACATTGTTATATTTTTTCGAACGGCTTATAGATTTTCCTATAGACATCATTAGTAGCAACCTAAAAGAATATAATATTATCAATTTTAATTAGCGGGAAGGATGTACTTCACTAGTTTTTCTTAAAAGTAAAAGAAACTTTGATGCAAATATTTTTGTAGTTAGCCAATAACTTCTTGTTTATAATTATCTCAGTCTCTTGTTGACAGTGATTGCAATAAGACGTGTTATTAACAAGTGCAGTGGCAGTGCATTATTTTCCGATTTCAAAACAAAAACAATTATTTTTCATTACTAAATGTAATTAGTAATAACAAATAAATAAAAATATTTAATAATAACGACATTCTTTGTCCCACAAACAATTTATATCTGAAAACGAAATACTGAAAACAATAACAAATTTCTTGTTATTGACAAGTGTAGTGGCAGTGCATTATTTTAAAATCAATTTTACCTCATAAAAACAAAAACTGTCTTTTGAACACTAAATGTATTTAGTAAAAACAACAACAACAACAAATTAAAAATATTTTAAAATCGAAATTCCTTTTTACACAAACAATTAAATATTGAATACAAAATATTAAAAACAATAACAAATATCAAAATAAAATTACTCAAAATAAATCATAAACATTACTACTGATAGTGATGATGATGAAGCTAGTAGCAATGCAGAAGAATCAGTCTACAACTGGCAAACAATACCAATAACTTACAAACGTACTGATAGTAAATCTCCTATTGGAAATGAAGCAAAGAAACGGAATACAAATAATGACAACCCCGGAACCTCTAATGGAAATCGATTTAAAACTCTGGATATGGAGAACAACAATAGCGAAAAAAGGCCAGAGACCGCTGATTACATTAAACCACCACCAATTTTTATACCTTATGTTAACAATATTGTAAATATGATAAGTAATATTTGTTCTATTATTCCTAGAAAAGATTTTAATTATAAATAACGAAATAAAAGTTATGATAAGTAGATTCGTATAGAAAGCTAGCTAAGTATTTTGATAATAGAAAAATAAGTTATCATACATATCAAGTTCGTAAAGAAAGGGCTTACAGGGTTGTTATCAAAGGTCTTCACCACTCGACACCTCCAGAAGATATTAAAGCCAAGCTTATAGCTCAAGGGCACGGTGTTAGAAATATATGTAATGTTAGAAGTAGTGTTACAAAAGAACCTCTTTCAATGTTCTACGTTGATCTCGATCCAAATCCTAACAACAAGGAAATTTATGAAACTCGATACATAAATAATGCCGTAATTTCTGTTGAACCCCTTAGGAAAGTTAATGACATTGTTCAATGTCATCGTTGCCAACAATATGGTCATACTCAGGCCTATTGTAGAAAACCTTTCCGTTGTGTAAAGTGTGCGCTTGATCAACCAACAAATTTTACATATTTTCGACCTCAAAATTGTACAATCGAAAATCACAATACTAACACATCTTATGCAAATGTTTTAAAAGGTCAAAATACTATTGAAAATATATATGAACGTCTTGAAAAATTAATGACAAAACAAATAGAGTTAACTAACACTCTACTTAATATGATGTCAATTCTTGTTACTAAACTATGCAATTAGATATTAGAATAGCTGTATGGAATGCAAATGGGCTTTCCAATCACACACAGGAAACTGAAATATTTTTAAATACTCAATTCATTGACATTCTTTTGACCTCTGAAACTCATTATACCCTACACCACTAGAGTGGGGAGGGTATTATACGTTTGTGCTGATGTTTGTAACATACAAAAATATTGGTCCAATACCTTAAAGTATACCGATCGATTCAGAATCATTTTTTGAGTCGATTAAGACATGTCCGTCCGTCCGTCAGGCTGGCTGTCCATGTAAACATTGTGCGCAAGGTACAGGCCGCAATTTTTATAGATAATTTGATGAAATTTGGACCAAGCATGTTTTTTTAGCACAAGGACGAAGCCTATTGAAAATGGTTGAAATCGGTCCATTATTTCACCTAGCCCCCATACAACCGTATCACCCGATTTGAACTTTTTATGCTATAATTACGTCAAATATTCTGCTATCTCTCTAAAAATTGCCACAAATAAGTTTTATATAAGTATAAATGATACTGCAGATTTTCTTAAGGATCGGCCCTTATTTGACCCTAGCCCCCATACAAACCCCCCTTAAAAAAATTACTTAAACGTCTAAAATTGACTTGTAATTATTTGTGTCGCAATGAAACTCAACAAAACTAACTGTTATTTAGAAATATATCCTTTTCCCAAATTTACCGAGGATCGGCCCATATTTGTCCTATATAAAGCCTCATTTAGAAATTTTAGTTTTTTTATCAATAAATGGTTTAAATATTTAGGAATTATGGTAATATTCAAAATAAAAGTTTCTTTACAAAAAATAAAAATTTTATAAAAAGTAAAAATTTTAAAAATATACTCATGGTGTAGGGTATTATATGGTCGGCCATGCCCGACTATACTTTCCTACTTGTTTTACTTCAAGATCTTACTTTCGTATCAGAGGTTATGACACGATATCAGCCAATCATCCAGATAACAGAGCACATGCTGGCTCTGCAATTTTAATAAAATCAACCCTCAAGTATGAAGTACTTCCTACAATTTGAAACAACTACATACAAGCTGCAGGAGTAAAAGTTAATACAAACTGTGGAGATGTTTCTATATTTGCCATTTGTTCTCCACCTAGACATTCTATTTTATGTCTGGACTATGAAAATTTCTTCAATAATTTAGGGAGCCGTTTCTTGGTAGGAGGAGATTTTAATGCTAAACATCCCTGGTGGGGATCAATATTAATAAACCCGAAAGGTCGGGAGCTTTATAAGTGTATTTAAAAAAAAACATAATATTCTTTCATCTGGTAGACAATCAACTGTCTCGACATAGAAGACAGTGATCATCTTAGCTCCGATCACACTCCTATCATAGCAACTTATTATTCCACTTTTCATAAGGTTTCAAAAAAAGTAAAGCTAATAACAAAAAGAACTGATATAAGTTCCTTTACATATTGGATTGATAAGAATATAAACTTAAATCTTTCTATAAATAATGGTCAAGAGTTAGATGAATCTATTGAAAAGTTTACGAGCCTAATCCACGAAGCTGCTATTTTATTAATGTTCCAGAAAGTCAGAATTTCCAAACTACAAACAATTACTTATCTGCTGAAATAAGAAACCTAATTCGAAGTAAAAGGAGAATCCGAAAAATTTGGCAATTAAGTAGGAACCCAAAAGAAATTTTAACCATTTAAGTAAGCAGCTAAAACGAAAGCTTAAAGAATTTAAAAATTAAAAAAACTGTTCAATATTTGAAATCTTTAGATGCTAACAAACACGACAATTGCCTTTGGAACGCTACAAAATATCTTAAAAGACCTACGCAACGTAATATCCCGATAAGAGATTTAAGTAATAACTGGTGTAGATCAAACCAAAGTAAAGCCGAAGCATTTTGTCAGCACTTGAAAAATATATTTAAGCCTAATCCTCAAATGAACACTGATAATGATGCTAAAATACTGGAATTTTTAGATGCTCCATGCCAAATGAGTCTTCCTATAAATCATTTTAGTCCGAATGAAGTCAAACTGGAAATAACAAAACTTGGAAATAATAAGACTCCAGGATATGACAAAATTGATGCCAAATTAATCAAACTTTTATCTAAAAGAAGTGTTATATTCTTAACTCTGTTATATAATTCCATATTACGTTTACATCATTTCCCAACTCAGTGGAAATGTTCTGAAATCATTATGATTCTGAAACCTAACAAAAATGAAAACGATATCTTATCATACAGGCCAATAAGTCTGATATCAACCTTTTCAAAAATATTTGAAAGATTGATTTTGCATAGACTAAAACCAGTTTTGGAACAACATAATATCATTCCTGACCACCAATTTGGTTTTCGTAGCAATCATGGTACTCCAGAGCAGTGTCATAGAATAATAAATGTCATAACCGATGCTTTTGAAACGAAAAAATATTGCTCTGCGGTATTCTTAGATGTTCAGCATGCTTTTGATAAAGTTTGGCATCCAGGTCTATTATTCAAATTAAAATCTTTACTGCGCTAATGGCTTCTGCGGAATGTCCAATAGATGCTTCAACATCGTTACAATGGTAATTAAATATACTTCAGCAATGGATGCAGTGGGAAATTAAAATAAACACAACGAAGTCTTCTCACATTACTTTTACTCTTAGAAGAGAATCTTGTCCACCTGTTGCATTTAATGGAATGCTTATACTAAGATAGGCGTCATACTTGGAAAGAACACATAAAAACTAAAAGAAAATTCCTAAATATCAAAACAAAAAAGATGTATTGGCTCCTAGGCCCGAGATCTGAACTAAGTTTAAATAACAAGCTTATTTTATACAAAGCTATTCTTAAACCCGTGTGGACATATGGAATACAGCTATGGGGAACAGCTAAAAACTCTAATACAGAAATCCTACAACGATACCAGTCCAAAACCCTACGATTTATTACTCAAGCGCCTTGGTTTATAACAAATACAGCCATTCATAATGATCTCAAAATACCTTTAGTCAAAGACACTATAACAGAATTCAGTACTAGATATATTGAAAGACTGAGTAATCAGCCATTAGTTTACTAGATGAGACGGAAGAAGTACGAAGACTTAAAAGATTACATATTTTAGATTTGCCTTTTAGATAGAAACATCTTGTAAATATTAAAAATAAAATGTAATATATTTTGATACTATTTAAATAATTATAAATATGTATGTATATGTACATAATTTTTATTGTTATTGTATTATAATTCAATAACAACTGTTATTCTTTAAATATTATAAAATTTGTTTATTGTTGTATAAACAGATTGTAAATAAAGAATTTGACAAAAAAAAATATCTTCTGCTGAATTTTAATGAGTAAATAATATAAAAACCGTTAAAATGAAAACCTATTTAAAGTTTGGATATAAATTTCATACACATGACCGATCTTTTTGTAATGCATTCGAAGCCAAATAGTACATTTTTCTAACGGCTTATCGATTTTGGTAAATGTTACCAATTTAAATTGGCGGTTTAGGTGTGCTTCTTTGAATTATCTTGTAACTCAAGAAACACCGCGTTTTCGGTGAAAGATAAATTTTGATGAAATTTATTTTGCAATTAACATATTTCAGCTTATCTACAATTAACTGCTTTTATTATTTTTAAATTTAAATGAATTTTTAACGCAAAAACCGTTAAAATGAAAATCTGTTCGGTTAATTAAAATTTTGTAGAGAATTTATATAGTTACAATGATGAACTTCTTTACACTATTTTAATGAAAAATATCATTGTCTGCTACCGGTTGATGTATGTATAATGTCCCCAATTTATATTATCGGCTTCTGTGTTCTTTGTAGATTTTTGTTGTGAAAGAAACCCCGCGTATTCAGTCCATGAAAGGCCTTGAATAATTTTTTTATGATAACTAATTCCTGCTAAGTATATAAAGATTACTGATAAAATTCAAAATTTAAAATTTGCGGAAATTCGCTAAAGTAAAAAATTAAAAATTTGGATTTTTTTGTATTCGCTCTAAAATCTTTGCATGCTAATATTTTATCGCGGCTTTATGATTCCAACATGTAAAATTTAAAAGTATTTCGATCATGCGATATTTTGGGTATATTGAAGTTACGCTTCGCGAAAAAGCCCTTTTTTTCGAAACTTTCACGTTTGTTTTTCCAAAATTTAGACATTGTGGAGATTACATTTATACATTTTGCATAACCGAAGAGCCGCAAATATTCTATCCAAAAAACTGCAATTTTTGTAAAATTGTATAAATTTGATTTAAAAACATTGCGACTACGTAATTTTTTACTTATAAATGGCACAACAATCAAATATGAACTATAGTCATTAAACAAGTGTATACAGCTTACATTAGCAAAATTGACTTTCTAAGTTCTAAGCCGCCCTTATAATATCAAAAAGTTGGAAAAAAACAACTAGGCTGAGTCTTTACTTTTCCAACATGGAACTACTCACAACCACAAAATTTTATGGACGTATTCTTTCAAGTCTTGTGAATGAAAATTCACTTAAACATAACTTAATTTTCAAAATATTAAACGAATGAAATATTTAATGCATTAAGTTGAGTTATTAAAATCTAATACAAAAAAAGAATTTCATATATATATAATTTTGTCCTACACAGATTTATAATGCAACTAGTTAAACACGGTTAAATTGCTTTTAGAGGCAGGACCTAGTAAAAAACTCTTTAAGCTAAATTTCTGTACATAAAAGCTATATTTCAGTAAAATTTTGTATGAAGGGAAGCGTGCATGGGACCGACCGCACCCATGTTATGGACTGATCGTGAAAAAATCTTGAAATAGAATTTTTGTATATCAAACTAATATTTGTGCCAAATTTTGTATCAATAGCTTTATTTGGTAATGAGTAATGTGCGTTTAAAAGATTTTCGTAAAAGGACCTTGTATGGGAGCTATAACCCATTATGTTTATAAAGACAAAATTTCAAAATTCTGTATCTATTTCATTATTTGGTAATGAATATGGTACATTTAAGTGGTTTTCTGAAGGGGACCTAGTATGATCCTCAAACAATTTTATAGTGTAATTTATGTATATAAGTGAAATATTTGTGCTATCATTATTTTGGATATTTTGTAATGAGTTTTGGGCGTTTAAGTAATTTTCGAGAACGAACATTGTATGGGAGCTATGACAAAAGATGAACCGATCGTGAAAATTTTTAAATTACATTTTTGTGTACAAAATAGTATTTATGCCAAATTTTTAAGGGATATCACTATTTGGCAATGAGTAATGTGCCTTTAAGTGTTTTTCTGAAAGGGACCTTGTTTGGGAGATATTATCAATTATGGAACGATAGGAAAAAATTCAAAGTATTATTTCTCTGTATATGAGCAATACTTGTGCCAAACTTTATATGGATATCTAAATTTAGTAATAAATTATACGCGTTTAAGTGATTTTCGGGAGGGGACCTTGTATGGGAGCTATTATCAATTATGTACCGACCCAAAAAACTTTCATAATAATATTTCTGTATATAAGAGCAAATATTGTACCAAATTTTATATGATATCTTAATTTGCTAATGTGTTTTGCGCGTTTAAGTGATTTTCCATAAGGGTCTTTGTATGGGAGCTATGACCAGCAAGAATCAAGGTCTTGTGTAGAAGAAATGAAATTATCTTGCACAGTTTTCGAGAAAATTACATCAAAATGTATAAAAATTGCTTATTTTTTCGGAGTTGTTTTAAATTTTGATTCATAACCTTTTCCGATGTGTACCGATTTTCTGAAAATAATGAATATTTTGGCTTATTTTCAAATTTTCTATTGCTTCGTTTTAACGTGAGACAGGCAGACGGACATAGCTAAATCGACTCTAAGGACCCAGAATATATATACTTTGTTGGGTCTCGGATGAATATTTCTTGGAGTTACACACGGAATGACAAATATATATTTACCCTCTATCGCCTGGTGGTGGAGGGTATAAAAATATAAAAAGTATATTAAAAGTGTCATAAAAATTGTTCCAATAAATAGTCCTCTAGCTAATTCTAAGTTTATGACCACAATTTTTTTAGCTTTCAGCTTCTATATATCCGAAATTCTTCTTATTTTCTAAAAACAATATTATTTTATTTTTAACTAATTATAAAAATACCATTACTTTTTCATAATTTCATAGAAATAATGTTTAACTTAAACATTTTTCTTAAATTTTACTTTCTCTTTACAATGGCAAAAAATTTTAGAAACGTGACACTACAAGCACATGTCGATAGTACTGGATCAAGGAATTGTAAGTGAAAGCTGTCATTAAATTTAAACCTCTCTGAAGTATCAAATATTCTCAATGTATGGGAAATCTTTTTAGATATGTCATCTCTTCTTTTATTTGACCTTGGGATTTATGGACTAGAACAATTTTTATACGAACAATTATTTAGAACAATTTTTTACCAAAAGAGGGGTCCATGAAATTAAATACATAAACTTTAAGGGGTCCACGAAGTAAAAAACGTATATAAACGGTGACAAAGGAGCAATAATCCAAATATTATTAATAGCTTAAAAAACTCAAAATTAAATAATTGAAAAAAATAATTTTGGTTCATAAAACTAACTTTTATTTACAATCTCTGCATTATAAACTGTGCTCTATTCCACAAATTATCTTGGGAATAATGGGGCCCCATATACGTAAAAGCGAGGCCTTACGAATTAGTAAGGAAAATTTAATTTTGAGTGTGATTAGGTATACAAGTCAAAGTCATTCATTACACCTGATGTCTTAATTTCAATAACTGTTCTACAAAAAAATACTTAAAGAAAATAAGAAATTTCTTATTGGTAATTAAATTTACTCTATCCAAAAAAGCTAACAACCAGTCAACCACACACATGCGATACATATTAAAAGGACATAACAATTAAGGGAGTAAAATAATTAAAATTTGTTGAACCCCCATTTAAAAGCCACAATAAAATGAATAAAATCCTTAGAAAGACTTCACCCACAAAATTGACCCCCTTTAGCAATAACTGTCACTCTTCGTTGACACTGATATGTTCTCTTGTTTGTGATATTAATGTGGGTGGCTCCTTGGGATGGACATGTTTATCAAACGGACACCATACATAATATAAATTACATATTAATTCAGAATCGGCGTGGCAAACATATCAAAGTGAGCAGGGTCATGTTCATGGATGTGTAAACGAAAATAAAAATACATTTGAAATGGACATGCATACACAATGATACATGTGTACAAGTTCATGTGTGTGTATATGATGTATGTGTACGTAAACACTTTTTTATAAATTTTTGTATGTATGTATAAATAAATATGTACCAAGATGTTTTGCAGGGAATACAGTTATTCCTTTTAAAAGAATATTTTTTTATATTTGCCTGTACTATGTATGCTATTAAATTGGTTAATCTAGTAGAGTCAATTGTACATTTTTAATCGATTAGATACATTGAAATAACTATTCGCATAATATAACCCTATAACTAGTTACTCTAGTATACATTTGTAGTAGCTAAAATCAATAGGTTCATAAAGTAGCACCGAACTGCAGGGTGTGTACAAATCTTTAACAAATATAAATGTCTGATAACCGATTTAAAAGTTTGTGTTCATAGGTCGTCTGTGTTTTTGTTTTGTATACAAAAGGAAAGGTCAATGGTATTGTACAATAACTATTTACAACCATGTTAAAAAAAATCTTAAAGTTAACAACGGTTCACTAGCACCTTTTTACGTAAAAGCTGGTACACTATTGCGAAATTTACAAATAGTTTTCGAATATGGCGGTTAGTTGTATATAATTTCTTTTAATGACTTATTAATATTACCAATCGCAGACGAACATTAGTTTTATAAATTAAGTCGTTATAAATCAACATATGGTTAAATTCAGAATAAAATACCGTGTCTCAAATATAAAATTCTTTAATTTTACAGAAGTTGCGTATCTTGAAAAATATCTTCTGGAAATTTTTGGAAGAAAAGACTACTTAAACTGCTTTTTGGAAAAATTTTACCACGTAATTTATATTTTTGGATTTAAACGACTGAAATTCACTGATCTTTTCAATGGATGCAGGTTGTTTGGTATTAAAACAACCTGCTAGGCGAATGCGATTTCGCTCATAACTCTTTGAAGGAAGAATATATAGCTGTAAAATTCGGCATAAACAGGTTTTATAGAAACTTTAATCTTTTTGTAAAATTTTATATGGATCGGCCCTTAATTGACTTATTGATTTTTATCAAATGGGATTCTTATTTATTTTATACCTTTTTATATAACTCTATGTTTCTTTAAGATTACACTTGTGCACAAACACGTTCTTGTATTCTGATCACTCCCTGCAAGCAACTCAACTAACTTTTTCTCAGTTAGTTGTGGTTGACTCTTAGATTATTTTTAATGAAGCCTAACCTAATGAAGCCAACTGATTATTTTAACATGGGGGTGTCATTGGCAGTAGTCAATTGTGCGACTCTGCATAACTATTCAATTAACTTAATTAGACGTAACCACTAATTTTTGTAAATTTATTTTTGATTCTTCATGATTTTTGTAATTGCAAATATTATCGAAACAAATAATAAAGACGTTCTGAACTGATGTCGTCAAAGGAAATCAAAAGGTAGATTTTTTAGGGTTCACGCCATTTTCGTCAAAAAATTAATAGGTGTGAACGTAGCTTTAAAATCAGTTATGTAATAGTGAGCTTAAAGTTAGCAGTTTTTTTAACTAACTTAAAGTTGGTTATTCAACGGTTAGCTTAAAGTGGACTTATTTTTGTGTAACTTAAACTGAGTTACTTCATAGTTAACTAGTTAACTTGCTAATTTTTAATAAATCTATAGTTATTTATAGAACTATAGATCTATAATTATACTTAGAAAATTAAAATGCGTTCTATAAATAACTATATTGGAAATATATTTGCATGTATTGCTTGGAAGAAAGCTTGTCGCGCTGTCCATGCACACCCTCAACATAAACTTCCATTCATGATGGCCTTTTTTTAAAATACCATTCCAATTCTTTCATTTGTTAATGTTTTCAACACTTTTTCCATCCTGAAACGCATATTTGAAGAATAATGGCGGTTTCAACTGTTCTGATCTATTATTTGTTAATTTATTTAAAATTCATTTATTTCTTTCTTAAAAATTGTTTTTAATTTCTTTTTAGACAATAAAAATATAAAAATTCTGATTTTAATTTCATAGTGTAACACAAAATTACGAATATTAAAAAAAATAGAGAATAAAAAACTAAGTTTCATTTTAAATAAATTGTGCATAACATTGCAATTAGCTGTAGTTAATCCAAAAATAGTTTACAAAAAATGCAATTGTAAAAACAATTTTATCAACAAAAAGCAAAAACGTTAAAAATATTGAGGGAATTCTGCATAAACTTGTAGTTAGTTTTTAATTAGTCTAAAATAATCTTCAAAAGTCTGATCTGGTAAAGGAGAGAACAGAGAGAGAACAAATCTTTCAAACAAGGAGCTCTCTACAATAAGCTGCTTGCAGGGCTACTTATAATTTACAACAATGTCTTATGAAGAGTAAAAAAGCAGCGCCATATAACCAAAATGATGATATCAATTACCAAATTTGTAAAAAAATAAAAATATACATTTTTTCCAAATAATGAATTAATCAGAACAATTAATGTCAATTATTGAGACAAGATTTAGCATTGATTAATTCATTAATTGTATGAATTAAATATTTAATAAATATAAAATTGATTTTTTATTAATTTATTAATCAAATAAATTAAACTGTTTGATAGAGAATTATTTAAAAATCAATTAAGAAGGTGATTAAAACAATCAAATTATTAATCGATTACACACAACGTTAAAGGACCTTTAACAATGAGTTCAGCATTTACAAAAATTATCACTTTATTGTCACAGTTTAACATATAAAGTGTTTCATAAATTGTCAAGAAACTTGAATATTATATGCCTAAAATTTTATTGACTATTTAAGAATTCTAAATATTGCTAGCACAAAAATTCAAAATGAAATATTAAAAATAAATCTAATATAGAAAAGAAGGCCAGAAAAAATCAATCAATCAATTAAAAACTTAATTGAATTAATTAAAAATTTAATCAAAATTTTAACTTAAGTTTCAAACAGTTTCAAAAAACGAGATAATTAAGACAAATAAACATTTGTTTAAATAAAAAATAAAGAGAATTAAAACATGTTAATTGAAAATAGACTACCGATAATTTTTTCTGTGTACATTTAAGCACTTATAATAAGAACATCTACAACAAGTAAGAGTGCTATATTCGACTGTGCCAAATCTTATATACCCTTCACCATTGTGTATTTTAAACATTTAGTTTTTTAATTCTTTTCCCGACTACATTAATATTACGCCAAGAGCAAAACAAAGTGAACAGCAACAACGCTAAACGAAATAAAAAACAAAATACACAAGGCATCTTGATTTTGCTGATTTTAAATAGAGATCTTCTCGAAAGCATGCCTAACAGATTTATTGAAGATTCGGATCTCGCCGATATCTGGGGTCCTCTAAAAACTGATTTCAACAAATACACAGACGGACAGACAGACAGGCAGACAGACAGACGGACATAGCTTAATCAACTCCGCAACCTATAAGGATCCAGAATATATATACTTTATGGGGTCGGAAAATTATATTATAGAAATTACAAACGGAATGACAAAATTATATATACCCTTCTCACGAAGGTGAAGGAAAAAGGAAATATTTAAAACTAAAAAAGTTTTTGTAGCAAAAGTGTTATTTATTATTAGGAATTTTCGATTATAATTAGAGTTAATGTTATGAAATTTATCAGTTTAAAACATTTAACTGATTTCCGGCAGGTAGATGAGCTATAATTTATGTTAAATTAATTTTATATTCTTATATTGCGTAAAAATGACGCCTAACCATTACGAAATAGCCGACCTTGTTCGAGATGAAGTTTTATTTAAACATAATTATGAACTAAAAAGCCCTAAATAAAGTCTATGAGCCTAACAGAAGCTTATCTGTTAGGCTCATAGACTTTATTTAGGCTCAGAAAATTATGGCAAATATTTAATGGTATATATACTTACATTTAATAAATACTATTAAATTTTGCGACTTTTGGTATTTTTTGATCTAATGTCATTCTAGGCCGTTCTAAAATCATTGGTTTATAGTCTTATTAAGTTTTTAAGCCTTTTCTGTTTTTTTTTTTTAATTTCGGATATAGCTTTTATTTCTGAAGCTACTGGAAACACTGCTTACATGACCGATTCTCACATATAACTAAAAGTATATGGGTGCACTACAACTGTGCTGTTAGAAAATATAATAAAATCTTACGGGAATTGAATTCGGAGAGACCTGACCTAGAAAACCTTTACTTATCAGTAATCATCAAATTGGAAGTATTTGCTTGCCCCAGCAAAATCTTTACTTTCCCGGTAAGTAGGCAAGTGATATTGGAAAAAAGTTAAGTAGTTACTTATTTTTGTTAACTTGGCTTTAAAGTTATTTTCTGTGTTTATTAGTATATCCGTTTACTGAGTTCTCCATTAACAAGGCAATTAAACCAACACACATCTAAACATACAGAGAAACAACAACAACGCAATAAAATCAACCTACATCCAAATATAAGAACAGAATTCACAAAAAGAAAATAAAAACAAAATACACAACTCAATGAAGCCAACAGCATCCAAGCTTGTCTCTGATTTTTGCTCATATCTCCGTTATTTATAGACTGATTTTGCTGATTTTAAATAGCGATCTTCTCGAAAGCATGTCTAACAGAATTATTAAAGTTTCGGATATCGCCAATATCTGGGATCCTCTAAAAACTGATTTTAACAGACGGACATGGCTTAAACGACTTCACTATCTATAAGGATCCAGAATATATATATACTTTATACGGTCGGAAAATTATATTATAGAAATTAGAAACGGAATGACAAACTTATATATAAGTTTGCAAAATAATAATGAAATTTGAATAATTACATAATAAGTATGTACCTTGCATTTATCATTAAAAGTTATATTAATTTAATACTTCCCCATGAAAAATATCCTTAAGTGTGGTCTTCTTTTAAAAGTCATTTTAATCTTTGTGTCAAATTGAGGAGAAACTGTCAGAAGGAATTGTGTTTTTTGTACTGTAAAAATCTCTAATGAGCCATGACTTTATCCAATTATAAATATGCGATATTAAATTGCTCCAAATGGCTTTTCTTTGTTTGTTAACAATAAAACACATTGACACACGCACCCATATCATCACTAACAACTCCAGCAAAAGAAGTAAGAAATCGACCTCTTGGCCATTCCAATATGAATTGTCACATAAACAAAAGGCAAACAGGAAAAAGTTTTATGGTGGTTTAGGTTACGGAAAAATACACTCGTATATTTTTACATTTTTTCGTAAATCAAAATGCGAAAATAAAGCATTTTATCAAGGGCTCTTTAAGGAAATAACTTTCTGTTTGTAGCCTGAAAGTAAAAAAGTGTAAAGAAACTATTTAGTCATTTATTTATTTCGTTCATTCTGGAGGCCTCTAATAAAAGATTTGGTACTTTTGTACGTGCGAAAGTTATTAAAGACGTTTTTTGTATGCCCTATGTTTCACCAAAGTCAAAGTTTATTGGTACAAAAAGGAGGGAAAAGTTGTTTGCACTTTTACAAAAGTTGTCATTCATTGAAAGTATGTATAAAAACTTTTACCTAAAGCTAATGACTTAAATCACTTTTAAAAGTCAATCAACATTTCGTTTTTAATGTTTATTTTACTATGCGACTACAGAACACATAAAAATTGTCATTGTAGAATTTCTGTTTGCCTGCCTCGTTTTGCTAATTTAGCCGCAGCATTCTGTTTGCGTTATCGAGAGTTATTTTCTTCTATGTTAAATAGATACATTCATATATTGCTGAGATACGATTTTTAAACTACAGGCAATCCTTGATTTACGTTTTTCGTTGAGATAAAAGAAAATATTTTGGCACATTCGAATTTCATCGCTGTATTCTCATTTCTGAGCCAGTAATAAGCGTTAAAGTAATTTTCTAAAGTATTTGGGAGTCGGGATCAATTGTGGATCATCCCTCACAAAACTTAGTAGAGAGATTTTGGTTGATACAAAACTTGTTTATGTCGAATTTAAAATAAATTTCTGAAGGGGACCTTGTATAGGGGGTTGGGTTAAAATAATTGGTTATTTTAAATATTAGAAAATATTTATGTAAAATTTCAACTGTCTAGCTCCTCCCTCCCCCCGTTGCATGTTACCTTGGTGAAATCTCCACCTTTGTGTTATTTCAATTATTTTAAATATTAGAAAATATTTATGTAAAATTTCAACTGTCTAGCTGATGATATCAATTACCAAATTTGTAAAAAAATAAAAAAAAATCCAAATAACGAATTAATCATTAATAATTATAATAATGTCAATAATAATAATGTCAATAATTGAAACAAGATTTAACATTGATTAATTCATTAATTGTATAAATTAAATATTCAATAAATATAAAATTGATTTTTTATTAATTTAATAATCAAATGAATTAAACTGTTTGGTGGAGAATTTTTTATAGGGGGGTAGGATTATTTATGGGTCGATCCTCATAAAATTTGGTAGACAGAATTTGGTTCTTATTAAATTTGTTTGTGCCAGATTTCATCGCTATACTCGTATTTTTAAGCCATTAATGAGCGTTGCAGTAATTTTCTGAAGGAGACCTTATATGAGGGGTAGGGTCAATCATGGAGCAAACCTCATAACATTTGTTAGATAGATTTTGACCGATTTGACCGTGGACCGATATTGCCCATTTTCAATACCAAACAAACCTTACCTATAAGAAATATTTATGTGAAATTTCAACCCTCTAGCTCTTTCCATTCGGACCCTATCGTGCTTTAATCAGACGGACAGACATGGCTAGATCGTCTTAGAATTTAATGACCCAGAATATATATACTTTTGTGGGTCTATGACAAATATTTCGATGTGTTGCAAACGGAATGACAAAATCAATATACCCCCACCTTTTTTGATGGTATAAAAAACTAATACATAAAAGCAGGCCAGAAATTGAATCAATTAAAAATTTAATAAAAAATCTACACGTAGGTTTTAAACAACGAGATAATTAAGACAAATAAAAATTTGTTGAGTTTCTGATTCCATAATATTTACACCACCCATATATATAGATGGAACAGAAATATCTGGCAAGCGTTTATGTGTTAAAAACCAACATTAAGTCTTGCGGGTGTTAAAATCGACTCTGTTAACACGACCCCATTCAGAGATTTTTAACAAGTCGTGATTAAGCGATTCATTCATATTGCGCCTCATTGCCCCAATGTCTAGAGGGCTTGGCCTATATTTAAATAAATAAGAATTGCAGATACTGATGTCATGCGCAAAAGAGTAACTAGAGTTGAAAGTTTGACATTGAAGGTCATTTATAAAGATAAGAAATAGGGTAGGAGAAATAAGGAAGCCTTGTGGTACCCCTGAATTAATCTTGAACTCGTTTGATGAGATCCTATCTATAACAACTCGTATAGTGCGATCTCTGAGAAAGTTCGAAATAAATCCAGAAAAGTTATTACCGACGCCAATTGCAATTAGTTTTGAAACGCCTTTGAAATATTTAGAGCCACCATTTTACTTTCGCCAAAATGGAGAATGGAATTACACTATTTCTCCGAAAGGAAGGCTAGTTAGTCTCCCGAAGAGCGACCTATAAGAAAGCCAAACTGGCGGTCGTTAGGTAAATTGTTGGTCTCTAAATACTTGACAAGATGAAAATTTACCATGGTTTGTTGGTTGTTCAGGCTGCAATAGATGCACACTTGGGCCCTTTTGGTCCCTTTGTGATAACTGTAAATATATTAAAGAAAAAATGAAGGGGACATTGAAAGTTATGGTAAGAAATATAGTGACGAGAAATTAAGGGGGTATTAATAGTAATATAAGACACTGAAAGACGGAGATAAGATAGTCGTGGAGATTGAAGTACTTAAACGGAAAAGAGTCTCGAAATCGAAAAGGCAACTGATCAGTGCTATTTGAGTTTGTGTCGTCAAACCAACCACAATGCCTGATAAAGGCGTTAAGGTTATATATTTTAGTTCCTGATAACTCTGAGGTGTCCTCCTGAAATCGATGTCCCAGATACCGAAGTCGGATGTTCTCCAGTGCCGGACAGTGGCAAAGAAGATGTTCTATTGATTCCTCTTCTTTCTCGTCTTGACAGCTTCTGCAGTAGTCATTATAACGTAATCCAAGTCGCATTGCGAGGTTACCAAATTTACAGTGTCCAGTGATGACATCTATAGTTTTGCTGAGTTGGGTTCGACTGTATCATAGAAGATGGTCCGTGCGCACTTTATCAAGCTTTGGCCATATCTTCTATGTTAGAGTACAAGTAGGCTCATTTTCCCATCATGCTTGTGAGAGTTCATTAAACAAGTTACCCATAAGTCTTTTGCATACTCTTTTCGGAGTACCGCAGAATGGTCTATGTCCGAGTCGGGCAATTGCGTACCCGCCTTCGCGAGCTCCTCAGCAATACAATTGCCTGTAGAGTCCCCGTGTCCTCGTATTCATACGAGTACGATGTTTGAATGGCTCGCCATCCTATTTAAGGATGTCCGGCATTCCTGGACTAGTCGTGATGTAGAGTATACACCTGTCACGGACTTAATTGCAGCTTGACTGTCGGTAAAGATTATATCTCTGTTTGATATCTTATGATACCCGAGCCAGTTTGCCGTTCTTTTTATGGTCGATATTTCATCCTGGATTGGATTGCAATCATTACCGATTCTAAAAGTAATCCTGATTCCAAATTCTGGAATAAAAATACCGCTTTAGTGCTTTCCACCAAAGAACAGAATTGGCCTGATGACCGCTTCAAAGATCAATTTCACTAATTTGGGATTTAATCCCCATTTTGCTCCTATATCTGTTTTGCAAATGTACATTGCCGTTATGGCTGTTGTAGATCTTGCCATCATGTTGTGTTTTTAAGATAATTTGTTATCAAGAATAATCCCTAAGTATTTAGCGCTGTCCGAAAGTGGTAGTTCAACTCCGTTCAGACGAGGCAGTGTAAAAGAGTCAATCTTATACTTCCTAGTAACTAGTATAAGTTCGGTTTTGAACGAATTCACACCCAGACCACTATCTATACTCCATCGACTTAGTATTCTGAGTGCAACTTTCAGCCTCTTTGATAATGTATTCAAGTGGATCTCTGATACTGCTACAGCAACGTCATCTGCATAAGCAACAGTTTTGTATCTCATGGAATCCAGTGTTTTGAGTAAACAGTTAATGGCGACATTCCACAATAATGGAGAGAGAACACCTTCTTGTGGCGTGCCTCTGTTCACCTTTCTGTGGATCGTTACTGTGCCCATATTGGAACATATGATCCGTTGTTCCAGAAGTTCTCCTATAAACCTTGTAGTTGAGGCATCGTGTACTCTCCGATTTGCCTTTGGTGTATGCGTATTGAGAGGGCGATAAGAGAAACGGATTCAGTGACGTTCTGATATGAACGACTTGTATAAAGACCATTCTCCTCATCTTTTGGCCTGATTGAATAGTTTACGGCATTCTTTGCGGGTTTTCGCTATTAAGGGGGACCACCACGGTGGTTTTCCTTTCTTCCTTGGTATAGAGAGTTTGCAGGTGACGTTAGTTGCTCCCTGGAAAGAGCGGGTAAGTTTATTTACTGCATTTTCTATATCTACCTATATTTCTATATCCTCTTCTTAGTTAAGTCCAAAGAGAATTCGAGATAACGATGATCTGAAAAAGAACATTCATCCGAAACTCCATAATTGCGGACTAAATGATAATGGCTTGCACTTATGTGCGTTATATCCAGTACCTCCTGTCGATCTGCAACTACGAAGGTAGGTTCTGAGCCTATATATACTACAACTAAGTTATGGTTAAGTATGAAATCTAGAATATACTCACGTGTTGATGTTGCTACTACCCCAGATCGTGTGGTGGGCATTTGCGTCTACGCCCAAGATGATAGGAGTGCGGTTTGAGTTTGCTGCACGAATTGCCCGGATGACCATATTGCTAAGATAAGGGTCATTCTGGTCGTAAGCCATATAGCAGAAGAGGCTTCACAGAGTGGATTCCTCTGTCTAACATGCTGCAGTTACTGTATCTTCATCACTGTAATCAGATTTAAGGGGTTTTTGGCTAATATGCAAGATTTAATTTTACCTGTGCTTTTACATACAGAAGTTTTTAGCCTGTTGCATTGAGTCCTTCCAGTTTGGGGTTGGTAGGTCTGGGTTTCCGCTCTGAAGGTACGCCAGAATAGCCTCAGGGTTATGGGTCTCCGCCGGAATAACCTTGATTGATCTAGGTCAGGGGTCGCCAAACTACGGGCTCGCGAGCAAAATGCGGCTCTTTAGATGTGGAGCTGTGGCTCTTTAGTTTCTTACTCACATTTTATTTTATAAAAAAATATATATGTATTTTAAAATTTTTACGATTCAATTAACGATTAATGTATTAAAACCAACAAAACAATAAACTCAACTTTGTAACTTTGATTAATCGTTTCATTTTCATCGCTATACTTCTATTTTAGCCTATTTTATGTCGTCACTTCATTTTGGAAAGTGTGGAGTAGGGTCAATTTTGAATCCATTCTTATTAAATTTGGTTCTTATAAACTTGTTTATGACGAATTTTACCACTATTCCTTGTATTATTAAGCCTGTTTTGGCTTTAAAATCATTTCTATAAAACGAATTTCTGTGGGGATATGGTCAACAATGATATTATTAGATCAGTTATGATCGTTAGAGTCATTTTCTGAAATAGGCCTTATGTAAGGAGACTTGTCAATTGTGTTCCGATCTATTATTATGTCACATATTATTAAGTGACATTATTAAGTGACTTAAAAACGAATTTTTTCTAATGAGGATCTAATATGAGTGTTAGGATCAAATATGAGCCGATCGTCAATAAATTTAGTAAAGCGATTTTTCTTAGTGTCTTCGCTTTACTAAATTTAGTAACTTCGCGTAGGGTCTGTTGACAATCCGAGTCTCTGTTGTTTGCTGTTTGCTTGCGACAAGGAGGGTTTTCGAGAGCAGTGAGGGCGGAAGAGGGAGCATTGGTTGAACCCGACATCGAGTTCGACGATCCGACCTGTCCGGGAGTCGCGGGGGTCACTGCTTGCTCCGCTGTGACCCGAGTAGGGGCGATTACTGACGTACCAGCGAAGGCTAAAGCAGCAGTTGAAATGCTAGCCATGACGGGCAAGACATCCTCGCTGCGTTAAACCGGACTATCACCAGAAGGTTGGTTAGCCGGTTGTTTGCAATCCACCAACTTGGGTTCCCCCCAGCTGGTTTTCCGCGGGTTGTTTTTGTTGATTTTTGTTGTTGTTTTTTAAAGAAATTTAGCATTTGGTTCCCACGAGTGAGCACGTAAGGGGATGGACGACGCAGTGACGGCGTACGTGGGCTAGGCTGAGAGTCACAAACGATCCGTACCCTGGCATCGGAGTCTTCTTAAACCACTGACTAGCCATTCAGATTATCGGCACTGCTACCAACCACCTTAATCTTACAAGGAAGAGGGGGAGAGATAGGAATAAGATAGGATTGGAAAAGCGTGGAAGAGGGGAAGACAGGTTTGGTCCGCGGAATAAAGTGTAAGACATGAGAAAGAATACTAACACAACAAGTGACCATTTGCCATGAAATGTATCATTATCATGTTACTTATTCCTTTACCATTCCAATCTCTACGTGACCGTTTTTCAAAAACGTATCAACGTAGGTATGAGAATGGGCTCTCGTGCCACAGTATCAATCTAACTATGACAGACCCAATAGTCCATTTGTAACAAATGTATCGTGTTAGGTCTGCCTTAGCTCGACTACCAGCGGTGTTGGGACAATTAGTTCCAATGTATCGCACCACCAATGATAGCTCTCCCTATCCGCCACCTGGGAAGCGTCCGATGAGAGAACTGACAACTCCACACAAAAATTTACCAAACTTTCCATAACTTAAGAAAGTGATGAACAAATTGCTATTGGGCCGTTATTTTCAGGATTATTAGCTTCTCCCTTTTTAGGTATTGGCATTACATTAGCAATCTTCCAGCATGCAGGAAATTTGCCGGCATGATGAAAAGATTTGCTAGACGAGCTAGCGTAATTAAAGTTATCAAAGGACTCATTTTCCACCTTTAAATAAATTTAAAATAGGTTGAGATTCAACTTATTCACAGACTTATAAGTGAATTCATGAACGCAGACCCGTTTTTTACCTGGGTTATGAAACAGCTCATAGCTGTTTTATTTCTTTTTATTTAATTTTTCCAAACTTTTATTTGTCGTTAGTTCAATAAATCAAATAATTTTTAAAATTTAAACGACTACATGAATAAAAAAATTACTGTAGCTTTTTATTCGAAAAATTTTAAACACGAATTATTGACATCATATTAATGTACTAAAAATGAGAAAAATGAAAAAATAATATTTTTGAAAAGGATCTCAATTCCCTAGCAGCGATTAAAAATCTTGATCTTTTGATGTAAAATATATATTTTCTGCAATCTTTTTTCGATATTATTGCAGGAAAAATAATTTAAATTTTTGTTAGAGTATTTCTGGACCGTGAACAACTTTCATTGTATTATAAGGGGCACAAAAATTGTTAACTAATCCAAACATTTCTGAAATGGACTAAACCAAGCACAAAACAATTTTTTAGTTATTTTTTGTATAACCAAATACTTTACACAAATTTTAAATAATTTAAATGCCAACTTTTTACTTATTTGGTGAAATTGTAAATCTAAATTTCATATACATACATATAAGATCTTTAACTTTTGTTTAACAATCATAGGTATGTTTCTATAAACACGTAGGGAAAATAATATTTAAAATTTTGTATCCAAAATTTTTAAAAATGTGACACAATAAAAAAATCAATGAGAATTAAAAGTTAAAACTTTTTGAAACCGATTAAACAGACATAGAAACCGGATAACCAAGTTTACGGAAAATAAATGTTTTCAAAAACTGGTTCACGAAAAACGGAAATATGCAATAAAACCGGTTTAAACGGTTTTCAAACACAAGTTTTATTCGAATGTGTGTAACATTTTACCAATTAGTATTACCATTAATTGTACAAAGGAGTTTACTAGCTACTTCTTCATTATTTCTAAACATTTTTGTTATATTTAAAAAATATTTTTGTTTTCATAATATAATAATATTTTAATAATATATATTTTAACAATTTTTTTTGTTAAATTAAAATATACCAACAACTTTTTACTTAAACATATTAATGAAGATTAAATATTAAAAATATTACTTTAAAATAATAAAATTAAATAAATAAATTGTAAATATTTAAGTTTACCATTATATTTAAGTATACCATTATTTGTATCATAGTAAATAATCTGCCATCCATAATTTAATACAAAAATGTTTTTTTTTTAATTTTTCACAAAAATACTACATTTAGCTACAACATTACAAAACGACGAAAAAATACAAAAGAACAAAAAAGCGTCTTAATAATGTACATAATTAAGAAGAACAAAGTTAAATAGGGGCTTAACGAGGTATTAAATGAATATTAAATGTAGACTAACTACCTAAATGTGAATAAATAGTTATGAATAAATTTAAATTGTATTTTATGCAATAAACTGAATGGATAGAGTATATGTGTATGTATAAGAAAAAGTTCCCATGGATAATAAATTTTGATTAACCATTCCAATATATTTATTTTATAAAATAAGACATTATTATTTCTTTATATTTTGCTAGCGTATTGGAAAAATATACTAAACTATTTGCAAATGCAATGATACAAGACCATGTACACTAAATTGTAAATTGGGTTATTTTTTTAATTAATATAAAATAAACTTAAAAAATTTTTCATACAAATGAAACTAAAGTTGATGTATGTAAAAACAAGAAACCAAATTATTGCTAGCATTGTAAATGTTGCTTGATGCTCAAAACTTGTATTAAACTGCCAGCAATGTAAATAAATTCGACACAAACAAATTCTATTGAACTAAAATTGTTCTGTAAAAAATTATAAGGATCGATCTATAATTGATTTAGTATTTTTGCTAAAATATGAATGGTAAGATAAGTAAATTAAATTCAGACTGGTATGACATCTAAGGTGCTATCAGTAACGTGGTATTGAACGTGATAAGATATATTGCATCACATCACATATTCTTTAAATACAAAAAATATATCATAAAAATCTGTACCC
>NC_060952.1:69621982-69666982 GCF_022045245.1 Lucilia cuprina
TTTTCAGTTAATCAATAGTATCATTTTGATGATTAGAGAAAAATCAAAACTTTTTTTAATTAATATGAGCAATTTCATAATTGAAATTCATTTTTATTTTTTTCTGTGCAGGCCTGTCACAGAATTCCATTCCGATCGGAATTAAATTTCCTAATTTTCTTCTTTAATAAAGGAAAATTACATCCAACCGACTCAGAATCATTTTCTGAATCGAATGTTACTGGTGATTTCGTAATGATCGGGCTTCATTTGATCCTAGCCCCCATACGAAGCCCCCTTTAGAAAGTGATTTAATACTCAATAAACACAAGTAGGATTTAGGACAAGAAACAACTTAATAACTTTATTATTAAAATAATCAACATTTTTACATACAATTCATTGGTGTATGGTATCATATGATTGGCTAGGCCCGACTATACATTCTTCCTTGTTTTAAAATTTAATGTTTTATTTATTAAAGTAATTAAAGTTTTACAACAAACATTAAAAAAATCACACCTATTTTTTGTATACATGTATGTATAATATATATTTCTTTGTGTAGATGTTGTTCTTGTTACAGTTTCTGTTGTATATTTGACACATATTTACCAGGTTTACGTTATCGGTTCTAATTACATTAAGTTAAAATGTAAATTGGTTGAACATATTCTAAGAATGGAGTGTAAAGCTATTTCTTTATACATATTCCTTGTACTTTATATTGAAATACGTTCATTTAACTTGGAAGGTATGTAAGAAGTCAATTTATAATTGTACATTTCTATTCAAGTGATTTTGTTAAAATAATGCGCCAAACATTAACAATTTAACAAATACTTAACAACTTTAAAATGTTATGAAAATAATAATGTGGTCTAGTAAATGAATAAAATATTCAAATTTTATAATACTCCCAGGATAAGCTTTATGCTTGCTGAGAAAGAGAGAACCCTAAAACAGAAATAATAAAATTAAATAAAATGAATTTGCACAAAAAATAAACAGACTTCAAACAGAATGAAAAAGTATAAACATTTATTTGGTCAAAAGGACACACTTGGGTGCATTTATGGTAAAATGATGGCAAATGTAAAATAACATTTTATTTTGGCATCCAAAATTCCAACAAAACCTCTAAAGCATAATTCTATTTCTACTGTTAAGCTACAACATAATCAGGACGTGCAGCTATCTATACTGCTCACACACTAGCAGAGCAAGGAGTCCAACTCTATAACTGCTGAGAGAGTGTGTAGGCATAGAAAAGCTTTTTCTGTTGTTTATGCTCTTAAAATTCGTATGTTTAACATTTGCTCTTATATGTGTATTTTGTACTTTGCAACTACTACTAGCATCCTTGCCGTAAGGATAAGCAAATAATGTGCGTGCGTGTCCTTATTAAAATTGTAACGTTTGTCAGTTCAACGCTAGTCGGTGCAGTAGTAAGTAATGTCCGTTTCCTACCAGCGATTTATTACTGTGCGCTCGCTTCAACACATGAAAGCAAAACGAAAATTTATAAAAACAAACAATTCGTCGTCTTAAATGTCGTAATAATCGTCGACGTATCGTTACTGTGTCAGTTAAACTTTTGTATTAATAATCGCAAAAATGAAAGAAGTGAAATTAAATAAACCCACATTTCAAACACTGCACATTTGGTTTTGACCATGTCCTTTAAATAAATTATTCCAATTTAGTGTGTTCTAGCACCTGCTTCTCACACCAGTGATAGAATAAGTGTATTGCAGATGTTTTTCATAGTGTATATTATCAGTACACACATTTATATGGATACATGTGTACAAATGTGAATGTTTCTAAGTATTGCCGCCAATTTAAAGCGTCAACATAATAAATAAATTAAATATTAAAATTAAACAAAAATGTAATAAAGTTAATTGAAAAAAGGTTAAGTGTATTATTATATTTTGTTTATTTTGCGTTTCTACTGTTGCATTTATTACATCCGCTTCCGGTTGGTTGTTTGCTCAATCTCTTCCTTCATTTATTACTACATAAATTGTGTAGTATATTTATAAATATTAATAAAATATATTTAATCAAAAAATACAAAAAAACTTATTATTGTGTTTGCTTAAGAAATAGGCCGAGCAGAGGAATATTTAATAATTGGCTATTGTGTGTGTGTGTATGCTTGTAAATTTTTGCAATTATATTTTTTCACAAAAAAGGCACAGAAAATAAAAAAAGAAAATAATAAAAAATACTAATTTTCTATAAATACTATATCATAGATTATGTATAACAATTAAAAAATAATAAAGTCAATTTATTACAAAAAAAACCCTGGCAGTAAAATTATAAATGTAAAAAATACAAATTATTATAAAAATTGCCAATATGAAGATATTACAAAAAAATCAAAATTAATTAATATAAAATTAAAATACATATCATTGCATACTAGATTCCAAGCAGAGAATTGTGAAAATAATAATTTTAATTAAGCATGTGGATTAAGTGTATAATAATTAAAAGTTTATTTTTAAATTAAATGAATTTTAATGTAATTAATTAAAATAAATCCAACATCTTAACGAATTGTTAAAAAATATTTTTTCATATTTTTAAAAATATATTAAACAATGTATGTCAATGTGCAGAGTTAATAAAATAATGAAATCAAATGTATTTAAAAATGAAAAAGTAAATATACATATGGTTATCATTTCACATAAAAAACTAAAATTAATGGGATTAATTAAAACATCCATTTAATGTGAATTCATTAACAATAAAATCAATATTCTTTTATATCTATTAATAAATAATGTGCCGTGGAATACTTTAATAAATTGTTTAATCACAACGATACTCTTCTGATTCAAATTGATTTTTTTCATTTGTGTGAATTAAAAATGAAAACTAATGAATTATTACACAGTATTAATGGTTCGCGTTGTAAATGTTTATGCATAAGTTATTACAATTCTAAATTAATCTCAAATTGAAATTAATTTTTATTGATTGCTTATAAATAAAAATACTCTACATAATTAAATGAAGGATTCCTTTCAGTAATATATCGCTTATATAGGATTTTTAATTTTTTATCGAATATTTTTACAGTTTTTTTTAATAACATAGTGTGTTAAACATTCTTTAAGAATGGAATAAATTAAAATGTGATTTTTTTTTAACTGGTATTATTATCTATTTTAAAATATTTTTCTATTATTTTTAATTTTGAGTGTTACAAACATAAGCACATTATCAGAAGTATCTTTGAGATAAAAGATCCAAATCGAAAGGTCCGGTTGTATCGGGCAATGTCAAAAATTTGGTCGATGCTATTAAAATCTATTGGTGGAATTAATGTTTATATTTAACAGTACTTTGTACCAAACTCGTCCTAATGTAAAAATACCGCGATTTGAAAATTTAAAAATATGTTAAAATTTCTTAAAAGTATATACACATAATTGCCCATTACCCTGAAATTACCATAAGTACAACCTAAATTTTGATTTTATATTAAAACTAAATATATTTGGGGTATTCACACGGTGTGCTTTCAAGTCGTATTGTCATAAAATACTAAAGTTTTATGATAGTTTAAAAAAGTTGTTGTTGTGCTTCAGAGAAAAAAGTCTTAAAATAATAACACCTTCTATTATATGTTTATAGTTTTGTCATAACTAAACAGTGTAAATCAAAGTCGAAAGGTAAAAACTCTTAATCGAGCCGATGATACTATTTAGAAGTTGCCGCAATTGAACATATATAATATGTTTATGTACACAAACTTTGCACAAATTGACACAAATTTGTGCAAAGTTTTATAAGTTTAAAATTAATTAGAAAGAAAAAAATGCAGTCATATTTTTTCGTGTTATTATTTTATGATATATAACTTTATGACGACTGTGAGAATCCCCTAATTGTCTTTAAAATCATGTAAATAAAGTATTTTACTTCCAAAATGCTAATTAGTAAATCTGCATGGTATGTAGTTCAATGTCAAATAGGTCAGACAGCCTAAATTAAATTATGGTATGAGGACACCTAAACTCTCTTTTACATTCTTTCGATTGGTTTAGGAGTTGTAATACAAATCGTAATTTAAAGCATGTTCTTTATAAAAAATCGTGTTAAAAATTTATCAAACAGAAAAAGGTACACATTGGAATAGATTTCAATTAATATGATTAATTACAGGTCCGACTTTAATGAAATGTGCAATAAATTATTGACGATCAAGCCATAGTAAAAGTATTTTTTTTTTTGTTTGTTATCACAATATTAAGACAGAGTGTTAGAAGTAAAATCTTCGACTTTTAAAATTTGTAAAGTTTATAGCATACAAAATAAGATCAAATTTAACTGATCATGAACTTTTCGTAATATAGGCAAATTTAAAAGTTTAATGGATTTAAATTAAATAAAATAGTGGACAAATGTTAAACAATTAAACTGCAATATCTTTTAGAACTGCCATCAAATGTTATAATAACTCGGTACTTGTTTGCAAATTTGTGAAGCTTTAACAAATTTTTATAATCGAAGTACTCGCACTTAACACCACATAATTCACCTTATACTTTGACAGAGTTGCAACAAAGTATATAACTTGAAATTGAAGAACTTCCATTAAATTACGTTTTTTGCTATTTGATGTATTTGATATTTTATTTGCACGATTTTTTCAAAGCGCGATATTTTTGGTGTAAAGATTCTCGTAAGACTCTTTCTAACTTTATTATAAATTTCGTAAGGTGAATTTAGATCATTATAGATCTTATTGTGAAAATGGTTTATTATTTTTATTCTTATATATACTTTTATTTTCCAAAACAAAATGCATTCAATTTTATTATAACAACATCAATTTATAAAATACAAGTGTTTGGAACTGAAAATCTAGCGATATATTTTGATAATATTGTACCAATGACGCCAGTCTGTAATATAAAGAGAGGATTTCCACTTAGCTGACCACAGCTGTATATGTTTTATTTCCATTGCAAATAAAAAGTATTAATTTATAAATTGGAGTAGTTATATATATTATAACTATGTTATAAATAATACTATGCAGCAGAGAGATAGTCATGTTCTGGGTGGTGAAGAATTTGGAAGATACATTTTTAATTTGGTTAATTGAACCTTTTTCGATTTTCAAAAAATATGATTTTAATCACATGCAACTAGTAAATGTTCAAATACACTACTACCATACTTTATATTTTCGAAGGAAAATAAACCAAGTGAATGTGTTATATACGGTCATCAAATCATATGACGTAAAGATGTTTCATATATTCTGATCCTGCGAAGTGGATATATTAAAACGTTAATGTAGTCAATATTGTTAAAAGAAAGCATATCAAATTTGAATTATGAAATTTACTGATCTTTTAAATTCAGAGAAGTTAAATTAAAATTGAGATTATGCATTTAGAATTCAGAGATGCATATTTATTAATAGAAATCCAATTAAAATTTTCGACTTCAGACAATTGAGTTTGATGTTTAGAATAATCAAATATAAATGAGATTTCTTCGTTGGAAATTCTGAAAAAAAGTTGAAAATTAAAGTTTTAATATGAAACTCGTATAATCATTTTCTCATTACATATTGTTTTTCCGAATTTTGTGTCTTTCAATATTGAAATCAAAAATCTCAAATTCTAGTTTTGCTTTTTTGAATTTCGAATAAAACATATCCCAGCAGTTCGACAATAAGTCAATGCATATGAAAAAGACAGTAATTTCCACTAATAGTTAACCACCTGGATGATCGTAATACGTATGTTTTGGGTCATTCGTCACGAATGTACCCTTTGTAATCGAGAATGAAGACAGTCGTCACTTTAGTGTTCTCTTTGTAAACGGGAGCGGAGACAGTCGTCTCTTTACTGTCCTCAAGTAACCTAAAGATTATACTCTTGAAAGTAGTTTTTTTTTTGTATTTCCGAAAGTAGGTATTTTACATCTTTTGGAGAAATGATTATTACTTTCTACTAATATGCCACCATCTGATTTACTCAAATTTATATCTTTCAAGTGTCTACTCTCTATAATACTATGGGACAATAATGTGACGATTGACCCACATTATTGTCCCATAGTATTATAGAGAGTAGACACTTGAAATTTTTAAATTTTAGTTCCATTAATATCTTACCACCTGGCTGACTCCAATTCGTATGTTTTTGGTCTTTCATCACAAATAAACTCTTAGTAAACGAGAATAAAGACAGTCGTCACTTTAGTGTCCACTTTGTAAGCGAGAGCGGAGGCAATCGTCTCTTTACTGCCTCTTTGTAGGGTGTAGACTGACGATTGACTTCCTCGTAGGACAAGCCCATGTTAAAATGGTTGGTCACCTGGGTAGTCAGGTGGCTAGTGGCCACCACAAGTGGTAGGTTAAGTGGTCAGTTCGGGACTGTCCCGTCGAACTGCTGGGATAATTTTCGATTCTAATTTCGAAGGAATAAAGTCTTAGTTCCAAATAATATTTCCTGTATTTTAAAATGAAAAATCTAAATTTTAAAAGTTCATTTCTAAAAATTAATAAAAAAACATTTTCAATATCATTACTCTTCAAAAAAGTGTAATAACACCAAAATTACGTTGTTTATTAACTTTTTATGATCTCTTTAAAGTGAACTTTCTGCGTATAGTGATCAGGCCTTCCATCCCGACTCCAGTGTATAAAGTCCGGTTTTTGTATCAGTGATCACAAGGCTGTAATAAAATTTTCAAAATATGCATTTTTTACAGAGCAGTAACTGTAGAACTGATAGAAAATTATTCGTTAATAATCAATGTGAGCTTAACATTATACTTTTATAATACTCCAAAGGTACATTAAGTACTATCCAAAGATGCAAGTTAAAAAAACTTAATCTTTTTGCAAATATAAAATGTGCAAAAACAGAAATTCTATCATTAACCCTTTAGATGATCATACTTTAAATTTGTACTTCAAACCTTAGCACTCTATACTTATCAGGTTGAGTTTTAATGATGTCGAAAGAACCTTTGTTTGATAAGAAATTACTTTTAAGGGATTTTTTTCACTTTTGCTCATATACATTTTTAGTGCATTCAAATCCTGTCAAAATAAGTTCATAAGTCATATTTGAAATACATTAAGCAGCTTTTGATCTATTAAAAAAATGTCGCGAAAAGTTAAAGTGCTAATAAAATCAGTTTTCATTAATTCTTCATTCGCATTTTATCTCGTTATTTTAACACGATGATGGCATTTGAGTTAAGTACTTCTACGCTCGCTTACAAATAGCAATTCAAAGAAGTACTTTCAATTTCGCTTACAAAGAAGTTGTTGAGTTAATTGTTTTATTTTTAATAATAAAAAGAGCCAGCGAGATTTCGATCCAAGGACTTCGGTTTGTTCTACTCACTACACAATTATTACGCGACAAACATTTCATTCTGACGTTGATATTTGGAGAGTTGGAACAAATTATAAAAAGTTATTATAATTTTCCGTGGGAACAATTTATTTATATTGAAATTTTCTCTCCTTTCTTCATATATTTTATAAAAGGCATTTTAATTTAATTTCTTCTACATACAAACTGGAACACCCTAATATGTATATATGTATTAAATTCATTTATATTGGATTTTCCTTTCCGTTTTTTCTTTTTTTTTATAAAAAGGCAACATTATGAAAACATTTAATTTATTTTTAATTTTCGTATTAAAAGTAGACAAATGTAAATAAATTAATTTTGAACCGCTTTCTGGGGATTGAGTGACAGTTGAAAAGGATATTACCATAAATGTTATGGAAATATTTCACAGAATCGATTAATTGTTTGGCAATAAAATACAATAAATATAAGACAAAAATTTACGAGTAAAATCCCTTTTTTATCTTAAATGATTATCATTATGAAGTTAGTTTAGCCCAAAGTATTTGTCACGTACCATTATCCTTTTGCTACCGAAAACAAGTGAAGATTTTAAAAATTCATAAATAGCTAAAATAGATAGTACACATACAAGAAAAATATATAAACGGATATTAAAATCCTTGCATGACTTTAAAAGGTTTTTGACCCAAATAAATTTTATTTAAAACAATAGATATCTCCCACCCACTGTTAGCAAATAGAGGTCAACACAAATCACTTTCAAATGCGATTAAGTTTAATTTTGTTTGAGATTTCCACATCTAGTAAATATTAGTTTTTTTTTATCAAGAAAAAAAATTAGCATAAATAAAAACTAAAACTTTTAAAATAAAAACACACACATTTTCTAACTAACCAACATTAATGTGAGGGATGATCAGGGATTTACTTGTGAAAATTTTCACAAAAAAGTTGAGGAAATTATTATTTGGTTTTATAAATCCAAAGGGGATGCCAAGAATAAAAGCCACTACTTAAATGAAAAACAATAAAAACTTACCAGGGCAGAAAATTTACTAAATTAGAAATTGAAACGAAAGCGTAACACAAAAAATGATTTTACAATCACTATAAATAGATTGAGCTTAGTTAAATTATGGAAATAGATTTGATTACCCAAAAACACACACAACAATATGATATTGAAAGAAAATATGTATACTTTAGTATGTTAACATATACCACCAACGATTATACCCTACACCATCAGAGTAAGGAGGGCATTGCGTATGCGTTTGTGCTGATGTTTATATGAAATTAAATATATTTTGCGAAAATACTGGACTGTGATCTATTTGTCTGAGAAAGTTTTACAATGTTTTAAATATGTACAACAAAGCTATATAAATCCGTTAATCAATGATATATTTTAAAATTGCTATTGCTGAGGGTCACCGTAGTGACATTATTTCAATATATTATTGCCATGACAAGTAAAAGATAGTCATCATAATTTTGGGTCAGTATAACAACTTACAGCAATCAACTGCATGCATCATAACGTTTTCAACGAACAACAAACTGCACTTAAAGGACTTCCCAATGAATGAATCATAGATAAAGTAATGTTTCAAATGAAAGTTGAGACCTCAATTGTTGCGGCACAGTCGCTCTATTGTTATTTATTGTTATTTAAATAACTACCACAGAACTATAAACAAAAACTATTCATAGCTATGGTTAAGGGAATATGTATGTATATATGTATTTTAACATACATACTTGCTAAATACAAAGAAAACATACCACAAATTAACATACCTCAAAATTCTATTAAGGAATTAAATGGAAAATTGAGGTTAGTCACAATAATTGTACATAACATTTTTAAGACATATTTTTAGTTTTCGGAGAGATTATTAAGCTAACACTTATTTCAAAATTTCTTCATTATTACTAGAGAAAGGATGAAATTTAAAAATTTATTTATCTTTGCGGATCGTATAATTAGATCATTTTAAAGTTTGAAATTTGAGATAGCGAGACTATTATAAATAATGAAATCATGCTATTTTAAAAACACCTTTTTTTAAAACACAAAAAAAATATTTTTATTTTTAAAAATAATGTAATAAAAAAAGTTATTTAAACAATTAGAATAAATAGTAACGTCAGATTCGGACTTCGCCTTCACCGTATACTATGGTCTGTCTGTACAATTATTGTTTTGAAACAGTTGATCTTTAAGTTATCGACAGGTATGTATAGGTTAGTTAAAGAAAAAATCATGTCGTCAACAAAAATAATTCAGAAATTTAAAATTTTGGTAAAATGCCTAATCTGATATTATAAATATTGCCCGAATTTAGAAAGATGAAAAGAAAACATTTTTAAAATTTTGTTTGAAAATTACTCAGATTTTTAATGTTTTTCATACAATAGTTTAAATATTGTTTTACATTATTTTTCTGAATTATCTGTATTAAAAATTATTAATTAATTTTTTTTGGAAAATCAACACAACATTTTCCCTCCATTCCAACTGGGCCTCCCTAGTAATCATACATATAGTTTAATGTGGTAAACAGCTGCTGAATAGTTTATTTACATTTTAAGGGTTTTTATTATTTAAAGCTTGTTGTTGTTTTTTATATTATTTTATTGACAAAACTTGTTCGCCTTTTGGCGCAATGAATATTTTCATATTGACATGCACGAAAGGATAATAATGTACAGCTCTATTTTTTTTTATCTATTTTCTATTATCATGACATCATCTTATAAGATTAATAAAGTTTTCTGTGTCAAATACATTACAAAGAGAAAAATTAATAGTTTCAGTAGAATTATGTAAATGTACATACATATGTTAAAATAATGAGTGAAAATGATATTGAAGAAGTTGAGAAAGGAGGTTTTATTAGCATTCTAACTCATAAGTTTTAAATGTAAGTTTTTCCTGGGTTTGAATATGTATACAAACATTACGCATAGATAAATAAAACAGAACATAAATAATATACTAACATATATACATATGAATATATGCGTAATGTTTGTATACATATTCAAACCCAGGAAAAACTTACATTTAAAAACTTATGAGTTAGAATGCTAATAAAACTCCTCTTTCACAACTTCTTCAATAGCATTTTCACTCATTATTTTAACATGGTGATGTCACTGAAGGCAAGTACTTCTACGCTCGTTTACAAATAGGGAGTTAATGAAGTATATTTGCTGAAAAATAAGTTGTTGAGTAAGTTGTTTTGTTTTGTTTTTATACCCTTCACCTTCGTGAGAAGGGTATTTATAAGTTTGTAATTTCTATAATATAATTTTCCGACCCTATAAAGTATATATTTTTCTGGATCCTTATATATATAGCGGAGTCGATTAGGCCATGTCCGTCTGTCTGTCTGTTGAAATCAGTTTTTAGAGGACCCCAGATATCGGCGAGATCCGAATCTTCAATAATTCTATTAGACATGCTTTCAATTATATGAGAGTAGATTGTAAGTTATTATACAATAATTTTTATGCGAATAATATAAGTTTAAAATTTAAAACTAACACAAATTTTTTCCAAGTGCTTTTTAAAACAATTTTTTTATGATAAACAAAACAAAATCTACGTCTCGTCACTTTACGAAAGTGTTGTTGTCTTACTCTTGGTTGTATCTATTATCAAAAAACTAAAGTAAGGACGGTAAAAATTTTAAAATTTTAATTTTCAAATGCGAATATCTCCTAAACTATAAGAGATAATTTACTGCTATGACGACATAGCATAGGGCTTGGACACCCTTGGTTTGGATGCTGTTGGCGTCATTGCGTTGTTATTTTTCTGTGTTTTTCGTTATGTATGTTTAGATGTCTGTTGGTTTAGATGCCTTGTGTATGTTGTTTTATTTCGTTTAGCGTTGTTGTTGTTGTTCTTTTTGTTTAGCTTTTGATGTAATAATAATGTAGTCGGGAAAAAATTTAAAATTTATAAAAGATATTTAAAATACACTATGGTGAAGGGTATATAAGATTCGGCACAGCCGAATATAGCACTCTTACTTGTTTTAATGTAAGTTTTCCTGCAGATGTATGTAGGAAATTCAAAATAGTATGTATGTATATTTCTCGTTTAAACTCTGCGTGTTGACTTATGTTATAAATTTCATACATTAAGAATTCAGTAAAAATTAATGATTACTGAAAAAATGCCAGAATTTGGTAAATCTTTACTGATACTGAAATATTATTTTTATTGCCGGTGAATGCTGAAACATTTTTTTGGAACATAATTAGTAAAACATTAATGAATACTAGGCAGTAATCATTCAACATATATTTTTATTGAAATTTCAGTGGTACTGAAAAGTGCACCTACATATGATATTTACTGATATTTTGTATTGCGAATTAAAAAAACACAATTAGTAAAAATTAAATGAGTGTTTACAAATTAACCAAGTTTTACAGTTTATTTTAACCTTATTTCAGGAAAACTGATGAGCTTGCCGACCGCGGAAAAGAAAAATAAAAACAAAATATATAAATAAACAAAAATAGAGTTAATTAAAACATTATAAAACTCCACGAAAAAATAAAAAATAACTTGATATTTATTACTCGTTTAAATTGATGGTGTGATATTTCAAGCGAATATTATTTTTTGTGTTTTTAATTTTAATTAAAAGGTATTTGAAAAATGTTACCAAACAAAAAGGATGAAATTACACAAGATTCCTTAAAAAAGTGTTAAGGCAACATAATAAATAATTTTTAAACAAAAAGAGAAACAAAAAACAAATAAACGACAAAAATGAGGATAAAATTAAATTAAAACAAAAAATAAAAACAACGCAAGATGCCTTTAAAAAAAGAAATCAATTTCAAGGATATAAACACAACAGCACGAAAGAGACAACAACAGAAAAAACAATCCAAGCAGCAATATAAACTACAAAAAAGGGCCTCATCAAATGTACAGCAGTCTACTTGAATTTGTGATTTGTGACAGCAGTGAAACTTTTTATATAGTATTTTAAATAGAACAATAACACCGAATCAAAATAATCTGATGGATCTGAATTTTTCAAAAATAAAACAAATCCTAAAAAAGTGAATACAGTAAAAAGGAGAAAAACTTTACAAAAAATCAAAGAATTCGTTACACATATTCTATTTATTGCCATTCAAAGTCTAAGTCAGTGTTGTGAAAAACATCTAAATACTTATTTTTCATCAAAATAATTCTTTCTAGTGTTGCCTCGAATTCCTTAAATATAAAATCGACAAAAAATAAGGAGTAAAAAGTGAAGAAAAAAATAACAAATTAAATCCTTTTATACTTTAAACAACGATACACAACGGAGTTCCTTCACCCGTAAATTCCTTTTCTGTTCACAATGTTTTTTCCTCAGCCTCCTCTTATCTTGAGGCAATTGTCGGTAGTATATGGATGTTTGCTGGTTTTGATTTTCGCGCAATTCTGGGTTGATGTTTTCTGTGGCGAGAAATTGGGTAAGTAAGTAAACAAGTAAAAGCTTAAAAAAGAAATACACTTACAAAAGTTTACATTCAGCCGCACAAATAAAAAATAATTTAAATAGACTTACGTACGCACACACAAATACTGAAAAAAACTTAAACTTTAACTTAGGCTGATCCTAAAAACATTTATCGAAGTTTCTAACTAAATTTCATGTCCCACCTTTAGGCGTAATTGCGCTTTATAAAAGGATAAACATTACTTAATTTTTTTCATTAATCTCTTCCACGTTTCAAGGAATCACAAAATCAAAAACAATTTCATAAGATTTTTTACAAAACAAGTTGGACTGTTATATTATGCCGTAAAAGAAATGTTCCCCTCAATTATTAACCGATTCTTATACAATTTTGGAAAACGAGTATGTCGCATTTCATCGCTATACTCGTATTTTTAAGCGAGTAAGTTGGACTGTTATATTATGCCGTAAAAGAAATGTTCCCCTCAATTATTAACCGATTCTTATACAATTTTGGAAAACGAGTATGTCGCATTTCATCGCTATAGTCGTATTTTTAAGCGAGTAATGTGCAATTTTCTGGAAAGGATCTTATATGAGGGTAAGGTCAGTTATGGTCCTATCCTCATAAAATTCAGTAGATAGATTTTTGTTCTTATGAAATTTATTTTGTCGAATTTCCATACTCGTATTTTTAAGGCATTAATGAACTTAAAAGTAATTTTCTGAACGGAACCTTATATCGGGGGTAGGGTCAATTATGGACCAAACTCCATACAATTTAGCAAAGAGATTTTTTCAATAGGCTTCGTCCATGGAACAATAGAATATCATGTACCGAATTTCATTTCAAAATTGCTACCTGTAGTTTGATTATAAGGTTTACATGGACACGCATAGCTAAATCGACTCAGAAAATGATTCTGAGCCGATTGGTATAGGACCAATATTATTGTGCGTTACATTAATACTATACTGCATATGATATACTATACATCATACTGTCTAGCTCACGAATTGACAACATTAAACACAAAATAGTGGCCTCCGATAGGTTAAACACAAAATAGTGGCCTCTGGTAAACCGGAGGTGGTGGGTTCGATTTCCACCTTGTAAAGGAGCGCACAACAGGCCCGATAGAAGCCTAGGTGTATTTCTTCGGATTTGATGTATTTTGAGGGCGTAACTTAAGAACAATTTTTTGTTAGTCGAAAATCATCGATTTGACATTATTAATTTGTCTTTTTATTTAGCATTTTTCTAATGCCCCCTACTACTGTCTTACAGTGTGATAATAAATCAGAACAAACTGCATCTAAAACTATATAAAATATTATTTGTATTTCTTGCTTGGGGGACTTTCCACTAAAAGATATTACTTTATTTAGTTTCTTTGACATTGTGCCTATATATGGAACACATACATATGTACATATATGGTATATTATGAACAAAATGTTATTTCGGTTTCCTTTTATTGAGTTCAGTTCATTGCTTATTTAGTTATCGAAAATGATCGGAAGTATGGTTGATAATCGTAAATGTATATGATTGTCTATTTACTTTTAATTTATTTAATAGTCCTGTCAATACCCAATACATATTGCCAATATTATTGTTTGTTTGTTCAAAATTACCAAATATTTTTTCAATGTTCTTGTTATTTTTTGTTATTGCTTTATTTAATAAAAAATAACAAAGTCATTACAGTTGTGAATTGCGAAATAGTTCTATATTATTTGAAAGTATGAAAAAAACAAAATCTCTAAGATTAATTTATATTTCTATATTCGCTTTATATCGAAAATTGTTCTAAATTGTGTAAAATTTTGGTTATAAGAATTAAGTGGTTTAGTTTTTGATGAAGAGTACTTTTAAATTACTTTTAAAAATGGAGTCAATTTAAAGTGCTAAATCATTAGTTTCAACAGAAAAACGTATTTAGTTCTATTATTGCGTTCAATGCTACCAAGTAAAATACAATACACTCGTATTTGGTGCAAAATCCTTTTAATTTTCAACATAACCTTGGTTGAGTATTTTGTGTAGTAATTTAATGGCTTTGTTTAATACTTAAACTTCATTACTTTTTATTTTCTTGTTATTTTTCTACAAACAAATAACCATAAGATTTCGACAACAAAGATACAGTAGCGTATACAATTATTTAAAAGAATGAGACAGGAGCTGTATAAAGCAAAAATCCTAATTGTTAAATTGGATTTTTATATTCTTTAGATGTACATATTTACATACATTAGGGTAGTTCTAATTTGCTTAATTTGTTGCAAATTATAAATCGGATTATGAGTACTTATTTAGAAAAATGTGAAGGTTCACTTCAAGAAGTTTCAACGAAATATTTGCTTATGGAATGTTTCAGTTAGATCAAAATAGATCAGATAATATAAAAAGTTTAATACCGACAATTTGAGTCACATCTATTTAAAGAACTTGGCCATATTTGGGAGCACATCGCCGTATTATTCATCTTCAAATGGTTATACCATGAGACAGCATTTATGTGTGATTATGATGTTCTTCCAAGAAATCTTTAGGACTTCGAGCAAGTAGTTTTGATTTAAAAAATTTATAAAGTTAGTGTGCTATATTAGACTGAGTCGAATCTTACTTTTCTTTACCAGTAATAACCTATTCAACTAAATGAAAAAATGCGGATGATAATGAACACTCATTACCAAGTAATGTATGAAATAACTACTGGGCATTACCACATATTTAATTTTTTTTTTTTAATTTTTGATATACATATATAACAAAATAAGATCCATTTAAAATCAATCCAAGAATTGAAGACTTTACATCATGTAGATTGCTGTTAAAGTATGAAATGGTCTTTTTTCATGTTTTTATGATTTTTTCCAAAGGAAAGATAAGTGTTAATGTCATTAGAAGGGACAACGAATAAAATTGATATAGCTCAAAAAATATTGGAAAACGAACATCCGTTTTGGGAATAATGACAATAACAACAAAATATTTTGTTAAACCCTTTTAACAAAATGTTTAAAGTTTGAAAATATAGTTATTAAGTCGAAAAATTTCTTTAAAGGTAGTTTACATTATCTGATTTTGTATTTATACAAAATATTATTTGAAAATGTATTGTAGTCTGAAAAACTAAAACATTTTGTAGTTTGAAATGTATTTATTTATGTAATTTAACAAATTTTTAAAATCTTTTTCTTTACAAAATACACAATTTATTAGTAGTTTTCTTTCGGATTTTAATTTGTAAATTGATTTTCTTTTATTTTTCATCATAATTTTCTTCATAATTAATTTGAAATTGAAAATAAACCAAAAAAATAGGATTTTGACAACAAATTTTATTTTGTATTAAAGACAATGAAACTCTGATATTAATACAAAGTATTGTAATTAAAACCGCCTTTAATAATATATACATATGCTTCTTCATATAAATATTGTAATTAAATACATATCGAGGAACTATATTCAAAAGTCTCTATCTGTCATTTTCATGAAAATGAGATTTTGATGGCAAAATATCCAGAAAACTATCCCGCACCAGTGATATAAATTTCAAAAGAAAAAAATATTTTTTGGTAATTTTTTAGCAATTTTTAAATTTCTCTATCTTGAAAAAAGAAAAATTATGAATACAAAAATCTTTATCTTATCCAAAAATTGCTTCAAACTCTATTATTTTCAAACTCTAATATTTGAAATCGGTATAATAGTTTTCGAGATATTGCTCATAATGATACAAATTTGATTAATTTTATTGCCGTGTTTAACCATATAATATTGATTTTGAAACAAAATCTCATAATATGTTGCTTTTTTAACAATTTGGTTTATATTGCTTCATTAAATTGCGTAAAATATAATATATATTGTTATTAAATCAAATAAAAACTTTATATTTCTATTCTTTTTTTGCTTCTGTTATATTATATAGAGAGAGTATTCAATAATATAGTCCTTTTAAACCTTTGTACTTTAAAAAATACCTTAAACAAGTAATTTTACATTTAGTTCATTCGTAAATTTATTTACATTTAATAAATGGCCCATAAAATGTGTTAAGCATAACAACATTGGTCTTGCCACTGTATTCCCACGCACCTGATATAATCTTTTACCCATGAATTACATACCTATACGCACATTATTGCTCCTGCTCAACCTACAATACCAATTATTCACCCAACCATTCATTGGATTGTTTGTTTGTTTTTTGTTGGTTGGTCTTGTTCATTTATTATTGTTAAACATAGTGTAAATAAACTGCAGATAATTAGCATCTGCTTAAGCTTTATCTTATTCACATCTTGATGATAATGTGTATCTTTTGGGTAAATTTTTTACACGCTCCTGTTAGTCATAACGCTGAGAATTTGGCATTAAATTTAATGATCATTAATCTATTTTTTGAGGCAATTCTAACAAGTGTATGGAAATTAACTACTTCTGCAACATCTTAAAACAATGCATGGAATTTTAATTATAGTTAATTTAATCGCTTTAAAAGAAGATTTGTATTTAATGACGTATACGTATAATTCATTAAGTATTAAATGTTTACCTACAAATCCACTGAAAATACATTAATACATACAAATATAAAAATACAAAACCCTGCAGATTTACGTGGAGCAAATGTCTTCCTTTTATACATGTTTTTTTATCATCATTCGATGATTAAAAATTCTGTATTCTGATGCAATTTCTTAAAATATAGAAATGTTATCGATATAATGTCAAACAAAGTGCTTTGTTAACCTCACTACATTGTCTGAATTCGTCTGTTCCAATGGTGAAATAATGGCCGACACATACCATTAAACTAACCTCGCTCTATAACCCGCAAAATAGACTTTTCGTTTAAGACACTTTTATCTCAAAAAACAAACGCATAGAACAAGTTATGGTTATCAATGGTTTTTTAAACATTTTTTGTAATTTAATTACCTTACCTTAGAAAAAAGTTTTATAATTCAGAATCAATAGACTATTTGTAATAAAAGTCCATAAATGGTCAGTTGATAATCTCCTTGGACATTCACATGATAAAATAAATACCTACTCTTTAAACAATAGGTAAACAATCTGAACTGAATGGTAAGTATGTAAGCACATATACATACAATATATTGTTAACAGTGCGAAATAAGGTAACCAAAATAAATTAATTAAAACGCTTTTATCACAAAAAAGCTAATTAAAAATAAATAGAAAAGTACTAATAAACATCTGGTAGTATAATAAATTTATGGATTTGTTACATGAAATGTTCTTTAATTTTTATGTGATGCCATGATTAATATGAAATGTGATGGTTGGAGTGTTTAGCAATTAAGAAAATTCAATTTTATTCACCTATTGATGATTATAAAAAAACAAGTTAGAGTGCTATATTCGGCCGTGCCGAATCTTAAATACCCTCCACCAGCTGCTTTTATATTTACAATTTTTTATTTGGTGAAATATTTGTGAAAATAAGTTTTTTCATGTTTTTTAATAGAAAGAATATTACAAACACAATTTTCTTTTATATTTATTAATTTAATAATTTGCATATAGGTAAAATAGTTAATAAAGTTATTGATGGTTTAATTTAGAAATTTGCATACTAATCTTTTCAGGAATAGATGAAGATAGACCAGAATAAACCTATACTGTTGAAAAACGCGATTATGGAAAAGTGGTCTTAACAGAATTATTCGCATACATGCTTCATGTGATAATTCAATTTGATAAATATTTTACATAATGTGCGTGAAAATAGAAATAATGTGCTTAGGCCTGCCAGATTTGCCGATTTAACGGCATTTTGCCGATTTTATACCTCTAAAATAGCAGAGTGTCAATTTAACGATTTTTGCTCTAAAAATGCCTTTTTTATTAATTCTAAAAACATGGTTACTTAAAATTGTATTTTAATTTTGCAACTCTTCTGTTAAAATAGCCAACTATTTGCCGGTCCACGCTAGGAAACTTTTTATACCCTACACTACTTTAGTGGGGAGGGTATATTGGGTTTGTGCTGATGTTTGTAACATACAAAAATATTCGTCCTATACCCACCTTAAAGTATACCAATCGGCTTAGAATCGTTTTCTGAGTCCATTAAGATAATTGGATGAAATTTCGCACGCACGTTTTATAAGACCCAAGGACGAAGCCTATTAAAAATGGCTATCGGTCCATTATTTCAGAATTATGTTAAATATACATTCTTATGCCAAATTTCATAAAGATAGGGCCCCAATTCACCCTAGCTCCCATACAAAGACTTTACAGAAAATTACTTGAATGTCCAAAATTAATTTATAAACACAAATATCGCGATAAAATTCAGGGCAATAAAATATTATGTAAATATAAATATATTCACAAAATTTTATCGGGCTTGGTCCATATTTGCCCCTAGCTCCCATATAAAGCCTCTTTCAGAAAATTAGTTTTTCATTCATAAATTGCTTAAATACAACGGAACAAGGTAATATTGAAGTTTGACCTGGTTCACACTGGAAAATTTTTGTTGAGAAACTTTTGATTTTGTGTGTGAGAGAAAGAAATGGTTGATATTTCTTTCTCTTTCACTCATACACAAAAATCAAAATACCGATCGATCAGTATCACTATTTTAATGCAATTTGGATTATACGTGTTTCGGCCCAACGACGAAGCCTTTTAAAATAGTTGAAATGAGTCAATTATTTCAACTAGCCCCAATACAAACCTACCCACCGGAAAGAGCTTTGGAGTTGATAATTATGTTAAATATTGTAGTATCTCTACAAAAATCTGTAAAACTTAGTACGATATACGTAGTTATCGACTTTATTTTACCCTAGCCCCCATACAAAGTCCCCTTCAGAAAATGACTTGAATGACAATAATTCACTTATAAACTCAAGTATCACGATGAATTCAAACAAATTGTAAAAATATTATCTTTCATATTTTGTATTCGGCTGCATTTACGGGAATTCTGTTCTCGGTTTTTTGTTTTTAAACATTGTAATCAAACTCCAGGTCGCATTTTTGGAGATAATTGAATGAAATTTGGCACATGATCTTCTATTACAGGGGACGTCCACTAGTACGAATTATATAGTGTCAGGCCCTTTCATAGTACCGAAAAATTCGTATTATTGAACAACACGTTTTGTATGTTTAAATTCAAATAATAAACATAAAATATTGGATTTTATTTATTTTTGTTTTATTTTTCATGAAGAATTACATAACGAAACAAAATATAATAAATGTGTATTATTTCAAATAAATTTCTTGTACATATACAGGCATAAAAGGGACATATTTACGTATACGAATTTTTAATTTTGAAAATATCGTGAGTCCAATGGTTGAAATGAGATATATAAGGTTTTAAACTTTAATGTTTTTAAAAATATGTGTGCCAAAGACAATTTGCATGTACATATCTGTTCTAAAATGTATTAAACATGTTCAGATTACATAAAACTTTTATTAGAAACTTGAATGGAATATATCACTTTTAAAACAATTCTCTAATTTAAAATTTTCTGTTAAAAACTTGGAATAGTTAAAGGATCACATATAGAAATGCTTAAACCCATTGGAATGTGGAGTCATACTACTTTCAAAATTGACAGTTCATAGATATATAAATAACATTTTACTTATTAGAAAATCCATAATTTAACATTGATCTTTATTACTTTGTAAAATTATTCCTAAGGCCTTTTTAATAACAGCGCCTTTGAGGCTTCAATATTTTTCTGATTGGCGTTATCATCCAATTTAATTTCTTCTCTTGGGTCACACAAAACACTTGTAATAAATACAAAAAAAAAATTCTAAATTACTGAGCTAAAGGTGAATGATACGAAATAATAAATTAAAATCATAATAAAAACTTCATTCATATGTAAATAAAACCAAAATTCCCATAAAAATGCTTTATTCGTACTATCGAACAGAAAAATTGCGACTTTATTCGTACTATAGAGTAGACAATGCAACAATATTGTCATTCGTATTATTGGACATTCGTAATAAAGAGGGTACGTACTATTGGACGTCCACTGTATACCGTAAACGAAGGCTGTTGAAAATGATTAACATCCGTCCATTATTTCACCTAGGCCCTATAGAACTGAACCTGCCAAGTAGGGCTTTTAAGTTAAAAAACTTTATAATTATAGGATCTTATTTGGCCCTAGCCCCTCTGAAAAGTCACCATCAAAATTGTACTTAAATATTTACAATTTTGTAATTTGTAACACTAAGAAATATTCATCTAAGACCTAACAAAGTATAAGCAATGGAACTCCACAAAATTCAATCCAAATATTCATTGCTGTCCTAGGCAGTTTGGTATTGAAAATCAAGATCAAACTGCTTTCAAGATTGAAAGCAAGATCAGTGAAATAGTTTCAGAGTTATGAGTAAAAATTTTAGACAACCTCGAAAAAAAATTCGATTTTTCACATATTTATTTGAAATTTTTACAAAAAAAAAATTTGATGCAAATATTACTTTTATATACACACAGAAAAAAATATTGATTGGAAATCGGTGACCATGATAAATATTTAGTTAAATTAACTAAAATTGTATCGCTGTTATTAAAAATCTGTAAAATTAACTAATTTTCTATATTGCTTACTAAAAAACCATAATTACAATCGAATTGCGGTTTTAACAATTTCCATGTCAATAATTTGAACTGAATTGTATCGGTTATTAAATTTTTTTGTGAATTCAGTCAATGAAGCCGACTTTTATTTAGGATTAAAACGTAAGAACATCAAACATTAGTCGCTGCAACCGAAAAATAGTAGAAAGTAAAAAATATTGAGCACTGCAATCAATTATCAATTGAAAAAAATATTTAAAATTTAATTAAGGTTAAAGGAACTAAATTCGATGTTCGTAACCGATTAAGAGGTAATAATAGTTGACGTATACAAAAATAAATAAAATAAAATGAATTTATAATTTAAAAAATCGAATAACGTTTGAGAATTACTTTATGTGAAAAAATCGTATTAAAAAGGTAATGTTTAATATATGTTATATCTTTTAATCTATTTTGTGTTATTTTTCCATTAGTGTTAATAATTTTGTAGCTGTGGAAAGGCGTGAAGGTAGTACCTTATAGACATGTTGGTCAGGATGAAGAACAAAATCCCTGGCACATAAACGTAGCGTTTACCACCAAATTATCAAAACTAAAAGGCAAAAGTAGTATTTTTATTTAAATAAGTTTGTACGTTTATATAAATTCATATATTTTGTAAATATTTTAAATAAAATTAAATAAATTTTAAAATACACAAAATCCACAAATTGGTTTTCAATAAATAATATTTCATTTGCAAATACCACTATTTTCAATCCACATTACCGAATAATAAACAAAAATAGTTGTGTACACAATATATTCAGTAATCGTAACAAAATTTTTCAATAATTACAATCGAATTTTGGTATAGTTGTGAGAACCGGCTGAATTCGATTGGAAACAAATTCGGTTAGCACAACGAATCTGTTTTCTCTGTGTACATAAATGTTACCGTAGCACATTTTTCCGATCGATCCACAATTGGTCATACCTCCCATACAAGGTTCCCTCCCGAAAATCACTTAAACGCTCATAACTAGCTACCTATTTAAGATATCTATATAAAATTTAATTTCTTAAGTTATGATTGAATAACCATATACGGACACCACTATATGATAAAAGACCAAAAATAAGAAGACCCGTGTCTTCCAGTTTTGCCCAAAGTCATGCACTTTTTTAGTTATAGGCCCCCAAAGATTTGGCACCTCGATGTCATTTTTGAAAAAAAGTTATAATTTTCTCAGGCTCGCACCTTGCAAACCGATTGGAATTTTGATTTACTCTCTTAGGGAATGTTGTTGCTCTTATCGTCCCTGTGCCAAAAAATATGCTTGGTCCAAATTTCATCAAATTATCTTGAAAATTGCGGCCTGTACATTAGGCACAAGGTTTACATGGACAGAGAGCCAGCCGGACAGACGGACGGACGGACGGACATGTCTTAATCGACTCAAAAAATGATTCTGAATCGATTGGTATACTTTAAGGTGGATATTGGACCAATATTTTTGTATGTTACAAACATCAGCACAAACGTATAATACCCTCCCTACTATAGTGGTGTAGGGTATAAATATACTTGAAATTTGTTTAACGATCATCCACAATTGTTCGTTATTCCCATCATTTTCGAAAATTTCGTAAACACTTTTACAAAAAAAACTTTATTTTAACAAATAAACTTTTTTTGCTTCAGAAATGTAATTGTCAATTTCTTTATATGATCGTTCCATAGAAAGCCATGTGTTTAGTATGAAAATTTTCCAAGCAAAATTTCTAAATTAAACCATCAATAACTTTATTAACCATTTTACTCACATGCAAATTATTAAATATCACTAAATCACATTTTAGGGCGTTTATAACATATAAAATAAAATTGTGTTTGTAATGTTCTTTCTATTAAAAAATATGAGAAAACTTATTTTCACAAATATTTCACCAAATAAAAAATTATTAATATAAAAGCAGCTGGTAGAGGGTATTTAAGATTCGGCACAGCGAAATATAGCACTCTATCTTGTTTTACTTATAAATCAATAAATTTATACAAAATACATAGCAGAATTTACTTTCTCTGATAAAAGGCGTCTTTAATCAATCTTCCAAATTTTTGAATAAAAATTCTTTGTCACTTAATTTCAAGATATTAAACGATAGAAATATTAATTGCATTAAGTTGATTTCTTAAAATCGAAAATAGATAGAGAATTTCTCATACGTATATTTGGAAATTTTGCGGAACTTTATATTTCTTTCTTTAATTTGTGTCATATAAAAAATATTTTATGATAAAAAATGCATTTGGTGATGCTCAATGTATTTTTTGTTATAAAACATTGAATATGTAGGGAATATGCTTTAAAAAGGCACTATTGTTCTTTTCATAGTGATATGGATAATGAAAATCGAAAATGTTTAATTTTTCAAAAATTAAACTGATGTCAGAATTTTTAATCAAATTCAGGAAACTTTTCACTTTTCGACTTAAATATCATTCCTAAGAAGTTCATACATTCTAGAAAGTTGTTTATTGAAATCTTTAATACATTTTTGCAGTTAACTGTTTTCTTAAATTTTAAACGGTTTGTTACTTATAGGTCTGAAAAAGGAAAATAATGTAAAACAAATTGAATTTTTGAAGATTATGATATGAAGATATCGTTTTTTTGTACGATCTATAAGTTTGTCATTCCGTTTGTAATTTCTATAATATAATTTTCCAACCCTATAAAGTATATTTATTCTGGATCCTTATAGATAGCGGAGCCGATTAAGCCATGTCCGTCTGTCTGTCTGTCTGTACATCTGTCTGTCTGTTGAAATCAGTTTTTAGAGGTCTCCAGATATCGGCGAGATCCGAATCTTCAATTATTCAGTTAGACATGCTTTCGAGCTATTTAAAATTAGCAAAATCGGTTTATAAATAACGGAGATATGAGCAAAAATCCGAGACAACCTCTGCAAATTTCATCAAAAAAGTCACATTTTTTCATGCTTTGTTAAAAAAGCAATAACAACACTGTGAATTGGATAAAGATGTACATGTGCGTGTGGAGATGTATTTGGTTTTATTCAGCTGTGTATTTTTCTTTTTTGTATGTTTGCATGCTGTTCTGTTCTCACGAAGGTAAGTGGGTATAACAAGAACAAGGAGATAAAGCAGTAATTTGTTGGTAATACAGCTGATATTTGTTTGAGGGTGGTAATACAGTTTGACGGTGGTATTACAGTACAGCGGTTAATATTTCTTTCTGCAACAGTTTATATTTGTTTGTGTGTTTGTTATGTGTGACATGTGTGCAGAGATACAAAATAAATAAAAACTGTTTTTTAAAACATACATGGTGAAGGGTAATATTACTTGTTTCTTTATATGTTCACAATTTTGGTTCTTTGTTATAAGAGCAATATCATTTCCTCAGAGAGTAAATCAAAATTCCGAACGGTTTGCAAGATGTGAGCCTGAGAAAATGCTCACTTTTTTCAAAAACCGAGGCCCCAAATCTTACTTTAGGTAAAACTGGAAGACACGGGTCTTCTTATTATTGGTCTTTTATCATATAGTGGTGTCTGTATATGGTTATTTTTTGAGTTTCACTGTGAAATTAATTTAAAAATTTTTCCAACCCAAATCACAGTACATAAAATGCTTTCAATTTTAATGATTTTATAATTTTGTTAAACGTTGTAAATAAGTTTTTTAATAAATCTGTTTTCTAATTCCAATCTGTCAACCATAAGTACAACTTTTATTTATTTTTATTGAACTTTTGTTGCGAAGCATCATTTGTTGGGTTGACATTATAATATTAGACATATTGGCAATTGACATTGAAGGAGTTACTGACTTTAAATCGAAAGAGTAGTACATAATAACACACAAACAGACGTGAATTTATTTATATAATTTATTTTTTATGTATTTTTCAAGTGTTTATTGCAGTAAAAATAACAATAAATATTTTGTTTTTATGTTAAAACATCAAAATCCGCAAATCAATTGCGTCTTGAGGAATGTCAAACAAAAAAGATAAAAAACAGGAAACACATCCAGCAGAATATATAGCAAAGGAATAGGAAATCAAGAGAAGAAAAAGTTTGAGAGATTGCAGCCTGATGTCGGTTGTATCGTGATTGATGCTGTCAGCAACGTTTTATGACAAATACACATAGAACGTGTTTTTATTACAAAATACACATATATACATATATATACATTCTTCAAAATACATTGAAAACAAAAAAGAACAATAAAGCCAACTTACATATGTACATATGTATATGCAATAGACAATAACCATGGATATAAAAGAAAAAAATAATCTAAATCCTCAATAGTCTAACGACATCAATCCACATTCATTCAATATTTTCTGCTGATAAATTTCGAATAATAAAAGGAATGTGTATTTATATTCAGTTGTACCGAACTTTATATACACTTTGTCACATATGTATGTTTAATATATAAATATTTTTATATTAAGTTAACATTTGACATGTTATCTTTATAAAATTTTTAAAGTTTATTATCGCCAAAACTTTATTTTGCAGATATGTGTGTTTTAATAGATAGAAGTTATACTTTTTAAAGTGTTATTAGAAAAAAATTAAAATTATTTTCTTTTCAAAAAACTCCTAAAAAAGTTTATCTGAAATTCTATAATTTAAAATTCTTAAATTTTAATTGGAGAGAACTTAGCGGAGTATCCCATATGCATAATTATTAATAAAGAGCACATTTTGGAGATGAAAGGAGTGTAAGTGAATTACTGAATATTCTACATGATTATAACATTGGTCTCAGACATACATATGTACGTTTATTCTGGAACCATTATAAAATTTAAGACGATCCAGATATGCCCAACCGTTGACAGCCATTATATGTAAGATAAGAAGTGGCTTTTCAACGATTCATTATACATACATATATAAATGAAAATTGGTCGTAAAAGTGTGCACCATTTATTTCGCACGTACTCTTTATTATGCAACTATGGTTATATTCCGACGTTAAGTTAGGCGTTAGTCTCCTTTTTTATCAAATATGTTATATCATGCTGAGTTGGATCAATTTAATTCAATACTCCTCATTCGTACATGTGAATATTGACATTATAACAGGAATCCATTTTCTTAGTTGACTCAGTACCCTGCTTGTCAATGTTGTAGAAATTATAATTAATTACTCCCAAGAAAGTACATGTAATTAAATTTTAACCTTTTTAATTTAAGCAATTACTTTCTATATTGTAATCAAAATTTACCATATATAGGGTACATTGACACCTTGTAAATCTGCTGGGTAGTGTGTAAGTATTGTACATTCATATTTTAAATGTTTGGTTTTATTTACATGTATTTGATGTTCCATAAATATAAATTTTATATTCACTTTTAACGAAATTCTTATATTAAATTGAAAAATGTATGTCACATTTAATAATATTTTATGTATGCGTTACATGTGTGTGATTATATAAAAAAATTCCTACATGTATATATTTTGCATGCATAGTACATTATATAAAATGAAAATAGTTTCTGGAAATTAATCAAGTATCATAACAGTTAAATACCAGAAGACTCACATTTTATATATTCATCAATCATCATATTTTTAGTAATGTTTTAACTTCCCTAATCGCTTTAACGATGTCCGTCCGTGTGTAATGTCGTATTTTATTTATATATACTAATTTTTACATATAATGTATAAAATCTTAATAAAAATCAATTACATGTGATATTTTATCAAAAAACGTGTTTTTTTTTTTAATATATTTTTAGGTTATGTTAGATTTTTCAGTTTTTTACGTTAATCGCATATACATATATATGTATATTGTTTATAATATATGATGCTATATAACATCCAAACACTCCTGGGCACTTAGTTAAAATCCATTTCAAAATTTAAATTTAATGTAGAAAAATTTCGCATTTCTAGGTGTTTAAACTATGCAACATATAATATATAATTACAATTTAGAAAACGTCAATTAATTTTGCATATATCCCCTATTAAAAAATATATAACTGATACTTGGACTTAAATGAAAAGTATAAAAAAATTTTATTCAACTTTGAGTTTCAAAATACTAATATCTAATATAAAAATCCTAATTTCAAACTTTATTTTCTTATACTTAAAACCAGGGAAACCTCAAATATGCTCTGCAAAAAGTTTTAACGCTTAAAATGTTAAAACTTCAGTGAAAAACTCGAAATATACTCTTAAGATTTCAAAAATATGCTCTAAAATAATTTTATTGAATTATTTTATTTTGTTTATATGAGCTTTTCAATGCTCAACAAGAATGAAAATGTAATAAAATATTTAATGTCATATTTTATTCTACAAGGTTTTGATAATTGATCCATCTCATAGTTTAAAGAACTACTTTAATAGAATTCCGTTTTAAGTCCAACCAACCACAACGTCATTTGATGTCAAAAAAAAAAAAAAAATAAAAATTTCAAACGACAAAGTTTGACACATTTCTTTAATTTATATTCATAGCTTGTAGAACAACATTTTAATCGATGTGCCATATTATTATGATTAATATTTTTTTTAACGATAAAAAAGGATTGGTCTCATGAAATCAAAGTTCAAGTTAAGATTTAAATTAAAAAAATGTCTTTAAAATATACAAATATGAAAAACTAAAGCGAAAAACATACAAATATGCACTATAGGAGTAAAACATAAAAACATATGACAAAAGTCAAATCATGCTAAATTATGCTCTTGTGGAGAAAATATGCAAATAAATGCTCCAACAAATCGATGAAAAATTTTTAAATTGGTTTGAAACGAGCATATATATTAACTATGAGTCTATACGACAAAAAATAAATGCATTTGCATATTTTGGTTTCCCTGCTTATAACCAATGCGTAAAAACATTGTTCTTATTAGTCCAGTGCGTTATCTCACCTTTACGGAAATAATTTGTTTTTATCAAAATTACAATTTTGATATTACAAAAGACCAAAAAAATATTACCCTAAGCACTATTTTTAGGCTCCGGAAAATTTGGGAACATTGCGTAATTTTTTTTTAAAGATATAATTTTCTCATACCATTTAGAAATCTGATTTACTTAAAGGCAAAGTTGCAGCTCTTGCCATAAAGAACAGAAATTTTTAACATATAAAATCAAACTTCAAAAAAGAACTTAAATAATTCTATTTTTACATGTTAAAAAATAAATTATTCAAGTGCTTCTCTTTATTAGGCGTATAATTAATATTCGTAATGTCGATAAATAACTAACACGTATACGTAGAGGTGTTGTTAATAAAAACAGTAAGTCTGTTCAATAACTAAAAGTTGTCAATAATATTTCAAAGTTGTAATGAAATATAAAAACAATTTGTGAAAATTAGTAAAATTTTTTTGTTATTTGTTTTTATTGAAAGTACAATTTCAAGTAAAAATCTATATTCCCCTTTGTCAAATGTTCTATACTCTTCACCATAGTGTGTTTAAGTAAAACAAGAGTTGTATTTTTTATGACATTTTCATAGGTTGTCTCGGATTTTTGCTAATATGTCTGTTGTTTATGGAAGGATTTTGCTGATTTTAAATAGGAAACATCTCGAAAGCATGTATGTCTTCAGAAACAGGCAGACAAACGGACATGACATAATAGACCCTGTTATCTATAAGTATCCAGAATATATATAATTTATAGAACATTTTTGAAATTATAAACGAAATGACAAACTTATGTATATATACCCTACTCACAAAGTTGGGGAATATAATTAATTTTTGTTTTTATGATATAAACAACTTTTATTTTAATGCAACATAATTTATTTAAATATAAATTTAAGCCTTACATGTTAAATACAGTGCTAAGTGTAACAATCTTACTGGTTAATATTAAAATACATGTTTAAAGAACTTTCAGGAAGTGGCTTATAAAAGAACTATGCGTTTTTTGGGAATATTTGCATTTAAAAACATTTATCCTAATTCCGATGGATTTAATGAGTGGAAAAGGTTACGGTTACAAAGAAGATGAAAAAATAATATATTTATTTTATTATTTGAAAGAAAATTATAAATGCTATTTTTTTCTTATCGTAATTTTATTATCTAAATGAATATTTGTCAAAAACAATAAAGGTTATTTAAAATATTTTGTTGTCAAACATGATGTTGTAATACTTTTGACATACACTTTACATTAACGATAATGATAATAAAGAAAAAAATGCATTAGATGAAAAAATAATATTTAGCTTTTTATATTCTAAATAGTTATATGACATTATCTTTTATCTATGATCTTTCTGAAGGTTTTTTTCCACCTATTATCTAGCAATTTTTCTACCAAAAAATGAACATACAGAACATATATATAATTGTCGAATTGCCTAGCAGAAATGTCATTTTAGCTTATTTTGGTAACAGAATACAGTCCCGATAGAGAACTGAAAATGTATTTTAATGGTAGTAATCGCTTAACAAAACGCAATACATATCCGGAGACTAACCTTTCAAAACAATTAATAAATGTGATTCTCTAACGGTAACGGCAGCCAAACATTACGAATGAGATATATGCAAAGTTTTAATATTTACACTCAAAACACTTACATATTTACGACTCTGGCCATAGGGTGTAAAATCATATGAACATTAGACCGACTCACTTTGTATGGAAAGTAAAAACGTGTTTTTGTTACCCTTCTCAAAATTGAATTTGCTTCGTTTTAAGATGATTCTCAAAATATTTTAAGTCTAGCGATGGGCGTTTGTAAGCTGGACCAAATTATTTTGTTAAATTTTTTGTTTTGAAACAAAATATCCAATATGGGATATCGATTAAAAGGAGCTTTAAAGCCGCGTCCAATTATGTATTAATCATTGTTAAGTTTTTCAGTAATATAAATGTATATTTTTTTTTCAAAATACTGTAAAAAAAATAACTAAAAAGGACCAGAAATATTTTGAAAACCATTATAAAACATAACAAAGATTATTTGAAGCTGGGTAAAATATTGAATTTAACATTAGAATCGTGTCCCGCATCCGATATATTCTTGAAAACTGTTCAGCTCACGAATGGACAACACTTAACCGAAAATATTTTGGGTAACATCAAATTATAAAACAGCGAATATTTTGAGTGGTTAACTTAAGCACCATTTTTGTGAGTCGGTCTCATGTACATACATGCATACATACATACATACATACATACATACATACATACATACATACATACATACATACATACATACATACATATGTTTAAGTTCATCTTGTGTCGTGTTGTTGTTATTAAAAACGATGTATTCATGAAAATTAAACCTTTTTTTATCAAATTTTATTATAATCTGCTACGAAATGGTCGATATTAAATATTTGATAAAACAAAAAAAGCTTCAAAGTATATTAAAATACTTTTTAAGGACTTTTTTCTTTAAATTTTGTTTCTGGCATAAACAGCTGAAGCGTATAATAGAATTGAGAAATCAAAATGTTTCTGTTTTATACTTTGTTTCTTATTAATCCTTTGTGTTTTTCATTTTACTCAATTATACCCAAGTTTCACTCACGATTTCACCGAGTTATGAAGTTTTACCACATTTCTATATACATTTCTTTTTGTACGCTCCAGTTTTCTATTCATGTTTAATGTACTTTGTTGGTATGAATGAAAAATAGGTATGTAAATGATTGATGACGAATTTAACATTTTATAATAACGTAATGTAAATTTCATTTCTAAGTATTTCCTTTTGGAATAAAAGAAGCAATGAATATGCTGATATCTGTACATAGTTAATGAAAAATTTCTCTACAAATATATATGTAAGTACATATGTGTAGTAAAAATACACATTTCATTTAAAATTTTATGGAGTTAACATCCACGTTAAACAAATTACTTATTTGTATTACAGTATTGAAAATAATGCTGCAATCTAAACATAATTTGTTACATAGATTGATTTATATCGAATTGGATATTTAAATAGAAATTTAAAAAAAAATATCTGCAGAATATATCATCTGAGATATATATCAAAATATAAGAATAGATTAATGCTTTTTGCCACGTAATTTTTATTTGATTTGATCATACATCGATGTTGTTGTCTTCCAATATCAAAATTGACAAAAGTATTTCTAACAGAATGGTACAAAATTTTTTTAACGAACATCTACACTAAAAGAAGTTAGTGTTCATATAGGACATTAATTTATAAGAAATCTGGCAGTATTTTTATTTTTTAGAACATTTTACATAATTATTAGCTCAAAACCCATATTCGGGGGTATGGTTTTATAAATTTCATAAAATTATATTGATAATTGACGGACATAATTCTGCTTCTTTTACAAAAATTTATGTTTACAGTATCTTTTAATATTATAAATGTGATGAAAGGTGAATATAAAATCATTATTCACGGCAGTCCGTATTCATATTTAAATATTTTAAATATATATAATTTAACGTCCTAAATTGAAACTTGATATGTATTCATAAAAATTTAAATTAACTTTACATTAAAACAACTTAAAATTCATATTAATAATAGTGAAATAAGAGAACTATGTAGAATATAGTACTTAATTTTAATAGTACTTTCGCTTCTGGCTGCAATTTAAACTGTTTATTAATACTATTAGCTAAAACATTTTTGAAAGCAATTATTTCGTTCTCGAACTTTTTCTATGATGAAGACAGAAACATAAACAAACTTAAAAGTAAAATTTGTTATTTTGAGTTGTTTGCTATGACACTTGATGTTCAAAATGTATACCTTGTCAACTCCCAACCACATTTTCTAATTTTGCATTAAATACTTTGGAATTTTTCATAACTGTATATAGACAAATTCCTTAAGGTAATCTTTGAATATTATTTTTCGACGGGTGGTAATTGGTGGTGTTATATTACTACTTATTTACTAAGCTTTTGTAAATTACTAAATACTACCAAGAAATGAATATATATACATATACATATATTTACTACAAATATACTTACTAAATATCTAGTCAAACTAAATGTATTTATAAAAAATGTTTTTACTTAAAGCCTGTAGGGAAAGGTGTTGAAAGTCATTAAGGTAATATCAAGCTGAACATGCCTAAGCTGTTTAAGATTTCAATTCTGTGACGGAAATGATAAGAATAGACTGACTGACTAATACTAGAGGGATAGAAAAAAATTAAATGGAAAAAAAGAAACTCGCTCATAAAGTCGAAATAATATAATTGCTTCCTTCGGTTTATATTACGTGATGTCAAATACTGCAGATGGAGGTGGAAATATTGTATGTTAGGAATTAATAACTATGGAAAGTCTATTCACTCATAATATTCACAGAAGCATTACAAATTTTTATTCATACATACACATTCCATACAAACGTATTTTAATAAGATGTATTTAACTTTTTATTTAAATTTACATAAATTATTTTACCGTTATCTGTTATTGAAAGCTAAAAATATTGAATCCTTTCAAGCTGTAAATAATTCATATTTTAATCTTAAAAGAAAATACTGAAAAATATTTAAATTTTTTCTTTTTACAATCATTCTTCAAACAATAAGCAAAAAATCTAAAAAATCACAAAAGAAAAGTTGTGTGCTATTATTATTATCAATTTTATTTGAATCTTTCAACAGCTTATAAATCAAAATTATAATCTTTAAATAAGCTTTATCGCTTATATTGATAAACTTTCAGCCTTTTTAAGGATATTTTTCAATTTGTTCCAGTTATTATCTCGGTTTGTGTGTGCTTGTTTTTTTTTCAACGAAATTATATTTTTTATATTACACTAGCACATATTTGCTATTCAAAGTAAATTAATCGTCTCACATTAAAAAAAGTTATTTAAATTTCTTTATTATTTTTCAGGTAAGTTATCAGCATCATCTAAACCAATGCAAATGTGGGTAAGATATAAATATATTTTATAGGTATATCCATTCTGTACAACTAAATAGTTTTCATTTATAGTAGAATTGGTGATTATTATATGTATATGGTATCTTCTTACATATCGTTATATGAAATCCAAAAAGCCCTCAATTACATTGACAAATTTTTTCAGAAGAAGCAAAAGCCTTTCAAAATGATAAACCAAAAATTTTCAACTGTTTTTAAAATAATAAATTAGTATTTGAGAAATAATTTCTATTTGATATTTTTCTTACAGAGATATAAAACTTACGACCATGCGAATTAGTTTTTTACGGAAATCCATATAGTAAGGTTCAACATTTCTAACTAAACTTTAAGCAGTGTTTGTCGCTGTAACACCGACAAATGCTAAAGCCATGTATTCTTTTAACATTATAAATAATCGATTAATAATTTGATTGTTTTAATCATCTTCTTAATTGATTTTTAATAAATTCTCTACGAAAAAATTTTGTTCATTAAATTAATAAATTAACACAATTTCAATTTTATATTTATTAAATATTTAATATGTACAATTAATGAATTAAGCCATTTTAAATTTTGTCTCAATTATTAACATTAAGTGTTCTAATTAATTTGTTAACGGGAATTTTTTTTAATTTTTGACAAATTTAATAATTGAATGAATCAAAATAATTGTATTACTTGATACAATTATTTTGATAATTAAAACTTATTTTCAATTTTTTTCTGTGTAACATACGACATTCTGCAATTTTGAAGCTAGAAATTTATTTTAAGTAAAAAATTTTTGTAATTTTTAAGATTTTAATCTTACAAAAAAAAAAACTTATGAAATTAAAAAAAAAAATAAATAGTAGGCCAAAAACAAATTTTCAGCCTTGAGGTATGGGTAGGGCAGTTCTTAGTTCACATCCTTAGGATGCTTTAGACTCTGCACCGTGCCCAAAGACTCGAGGTGACTAACCGTAGAAAAATTTTTTAATCGACTTTTTGAGTTTAAACACTTGACACAAAATTTTCCATTTTTATTTATTAAATTTTTAGTGATAACTTTTAATTTTAACATTTCAACACATTTGTTGCTTTTTCACATTTTTCGTTTACAACCTTTTTTTAAGTGGAAAATTTCCCCAGTTGTAAAATTGTTTGATAGCATTTTCAATCGCTTTTAGTATATGTACTACTGACTGTCTCTGCATTTTAAATTTATGATTATCACATAATATAAAGTTTTTTTTCTTGCTAGTGGGGTTATTTTATAACAGCCAATATGTAATACCTTTGTAAATTTTATTACAATTTCAATTGCTAAATATGGCAGGTACGGCTCTGGAAATGCATAGATGTTTATGGCAATTACATTGTTTATATTGAAATCTGTAAAAAATATTGATGACAAATTGTGTATCTTAATTGTATGCATGCATGTACATACATATATAGAGCAGAAAGTGAAATATCTACATTTGGGAATATATATCTACAGCCATACATTGAATGTATCACGATTTTCTACTCGTTCGTACCTCATGCACTTATTTAAATTGCTTTTAAATCATCTGTAACCACATCGTTAAATCAGGTTTGTATGTTTTAGTTAAATTTTATACTCAAGTTTGTATGGGTTTCCACAGACACAAATACATATTAGGTTCGTAGTTGTTGTAAAAAAGTTAACAGTGTTGCCATTTAAATTTATGTTGTAAATTGTTTTCATGTTTAATTATGGAAACATCCTTCATTTTTTAAATTTAGTAAACTATTTATGCTTATTGAAACTATAACATTTAAATTATTTAAACCTATTGCCAATATAAGAAATTATAGTCTGGCAACATCACACCGAAAGTATGCATATGTTATACTTGAATGCAGGATATTAAACACATACATATATTGACACAAGGATATTTCAATATATATACATATATACACATGGAAGTGTTAAATGACTGTCTTCTATATAATTTATCTTTGTCATCAAACAACAAGTTAATCCCACCAATATCTATTATTTTCAATTTGTTTTAACAGCCTTACAAACACATATTTTCATATTAACACTAGAAAATCACATTTAAATTACACTTACATACACACATAATTCAAACAAACCTAGTGGAAAATATATAAGTAGGCAACACATAAACATTAATATAAATATTTAATCTCTTGTCAGACTTATTACTATTTTTATTATTACATAATTTTGCCCCAAGTAATATTATTTTGACCCTTATTTATGTGTGTAAATTAATCATATGACATTTAGGTTTACTTTAACCACTGTAATCATCAGTGTCATCATTATTAACAAATTACATATGTACATTATATCATATATGACTCGTCATTTCTGATCTATAATTAAATGTTTAGTAAAAGCTACACAAGCATATATAACTTACTAGGACTTCTTATGTTAGTAACTTATGAAAGTTTACATTTGTTTTCTTTAACATTGTATAATTTTAAGTAAATGAACAAATCAAATTTAAGAGTTCATGCAAAATCTATATATTTTTTTAAAATCCTCTTTAAAAAACAACACAATAACTCAAAAGAAGCATTAAATTCGATATTCTGAATCAAGTATTATGGGATATACATTTTTTAAACAAGTAGACGTAGTTTTATTAAGAACAATTTTTCTTTATTCGAATGAATTTTCACATGAATAAAGAGGAAGGACTTTTTATGTTTAATATTTATATTTTTTGTAGATAAAGCCTTTTGATGTTTTTGGTCGGAGGAGTCAAATATTTGTATATAAAGTCGATTTAACTATATGTATTTTTTAAAAAACGATAGAAAAAATCTTTTATTTAATTAGGTTATTGAAAAGTGTTGGCATATACTTTTGCATTTTAAATGACGATATGAATGTGTAAATATAAGGTCAATGTATTACCTTCACATTTTAAATTTTTATTTATGTAATTATATCCATTTGCAATTAAGTGTCACAAAAAAAACTTGTTGTTTAAATGTTTTCACATGTAATAAATCACAACTATTCACCAACATCTGCCTCTATTACAGACTTTTGTAGAGAAATACATTTTATTTATCATTTAGACATATTTATTTTACTTAAATAAACATGGTACTTATTAATATATAATACAGACACTTAATATAAAGTTATTTAAATTATTGTAAATCCATTTTGTTCTAATTACATTGCGCCTTATGCAAAAACGATTATTAAAGTTAACAATGGTTTACTACGCACTTTTTCCATTTAAAAACAGGTTTTAACAACCTGTGTTAACATAATAATCATTTTTGCATAAGGCGGATTATATCTTATATGAATTATATTGTACTGAATGTAAATAAGTAAATATCGGAGATATGAGCAAAAATCCGAGACAACCTCAGAAAATTTCATCAAAAATTGAAGCTTTTATCATGCTCAGACAGAAATTGCAAAAAACAAAATACATGAGAATTAGGTGAGAACTCATTAAATAGAACTTTTTGGTACTTTTTCGTTTTTCAAATGGTACTTTTTGAGTTTTCTATAATAATGAACTAAGAAACATTAAATTAATTATGTAGAGTCGGAATTAAGTGAGAACCGGAAAGAGTGAACTTTTTTGGTTTATGTTCTTCACCTGCAAAAATGGTGTTTGGTACAACTTTGAAATTACCAGGTGACTTTTTATTTACTCTGAGTTCAGCCAGCAAAATGTTTGTCCCGTTGACACCTCAGATCATTCACTTAAAAGGCCATTTATTCATTCTGAGATGTTTGCATCTAATCTAATCTGCTAGAAATGATGGAATTAAACCGTCACTTACCCACCATACAATGGACCCATTTTGGTTATAAAACGTAACAACAAATATTTCGTTTTTTTTTTACTTTTCAGGAGAACGATTTAAAAGCAAATACAAAACTTTAGTAAAATACATTGAAAAATTCCGATATTTTCAAAAGTTTTAATCCAATATTTACGAAAAATTGATTCAATAAAGAGTTGAGTATGAGATTTTGCACATCTTGAGATATGTACTATTTTACCTTTGCCAGATTTATTAGTAGAAAACTTTACGTACTTAGGTAAATATGGCAAGTTTTAGTTATTAATAAAATTATTTATTTGTTATTAATAGGGAGTCAAAAATATGTTTAAGATTTATTTTAAACCAAGTACTGAAATATTAAAAAAATATACAAAAAAATAAAAAAGAGAGCTTAAAACATCAAATTATGTACTAAAATATCTCTTAAATGTTATTTTAAAATCAAATCATGCAAAATTAACAAATTTTTAAAACTTTTTTTATTTATAGAAAACTGCTTCAGTTTGAAAAAATTTAAGATTTATACAATATTTCGTTTATATTACTATAAAGGAAATGTACTTCCATCCTTCCAAAAAAGAAAGAAATATCTTAATGAAGCCCGCATTGATATGTATCAACTCATCATCTACAGATAAAGTTATGGGTTGAGAATATTATATATTTCGAAATTCGACAGTTGTGATCTAAACATGTCTTAAATGAGCTGAAACGGGCATTAATGTGATTTGTTATTTTGAAAACAAATTTATCTGTTACCAATTAAACATGCAATTAAAAGACGAACGAAACCAAATTCTCACTCCTACAAATGACCGAGTAGTTTCTATATATTACAGAAATTATTTTTTTTTTATTATATGACTTTCTTCTGGCAACAAACGGAGCGATTTTTTGGTAAATGTAGGGTGACAATTTCTTTCATCCGTATAAATTTGATTGGTGTTAAACTTTTCAGACATTGTTCGTATTATAGTCTATTTGTTTTCTGTAACGCTTTAAAACAAAAAATCAATTGTTAAGGCTGTTTGGTGTTTTTGTAATAATTTTCCTGTGTTTTGTTCGTTTTTTATTTTCTCCCCAAATTGATGAAGCCGTTATAATGCGTACAAAATAAGAAAATCCCCATTTGATCGCTTTATTTATTGGTAGTGGTAAATGAACGATTTAAAAAATAAAACAGAAACAACAAAGAAGCTATGAAACGAGTACAGGCCAAAAATACAACAAACAAACAGAATGGGCGGATGTGTTTTGGTGGATTTATGTCAGCATTTGTATTGCCGAGGAATTGTTCTCAAGATATATTTTATTCAAACAACCAAATAATACACACAAACAAACTAAATTATACATTATACTTCAGTAGTATGTTCTATTGTTGTTTTATATTATTTTAATGCTTCTCTTTTCCCTTAGTTCCATCAACTACTACTAAATTTTACTTTAGTCTCACACTTATACAAACCGCCCGTTTCAGATATGATAAGAAACATAGTATCAGTGTGTTAAAAAATGTGTAGTAAATTTTTAAAAATGTACATATGTGGACAAAAAATATATGTCATTCGCAAATCTTATAATTAAACTACAGATTACAATTCAGAAAATATTTCAATAAAATTAAGTAATCTAAGTAGTATGGAAGTGGGGAGGCAGAATTTTCTCTGCCTTCCCATTCATAAGAGCTAGGCAAGAGTAAATGTTGGCAGAGAAATTCTGCTCCCCCATTCGTAAGAGATATATACCGGGGGCCAAACTAATTTAATATAAGTAGAGTTTAATCTTAGTCTTGACATGTCTAAACTAAAATTAATTTGTTTGTTAATTTTGAGAAAATGTGTTTCAATTTCAATATGTTTTGGCTTAGACCGTAATGGATCACAATTGACTATACCAATCATATAACCCTTCCTACAGAAAATTTTATTATTTTCAATAATTTTGGGTCATAACTACGTTGACTAGACGTTCTATATTATACAGAACAGTACTGTGTTTAGGGTTTGTTCTGTATAAATTATTCTTTGCTAAAAAACGTGAAAATGTTCTGTATTTCTTCAGTATTTCGTACGACTTTTTCCCCAAACCATTTTCATGCTGAATATTAAAAGTTCGTAAAATGTATGAACTCTTACATAACTTTAATTTTTTAAAATCTTACTTTTTTCGACGATATTTATAAAATAACAAAAGTTCACTATTTATTATTCTGTTTACATAGTAACAGAATATTAATCCAATATTATCGAATTTTGTATAATAATAAATAGAAATTAAAATGTTGAAAAAATTTCGTCGATTTTCACCGTAGTCATAACTGATCAAAGATCGCAGTACATAATATATTTTTAAATTATTTTGTTAATAATATCGACATATGACAATAAAATGGCAATCAATTTCAATGGGATCGATAAATTACAATTCCTTACACTTTTTCATAATTGTTAGTAGATTGAACTTTATACAAAGAAAATAAAAAAATATAGTTTTACATTTTGCTAAATATAACTCATGATTTTTTGTCTTTTAACGTCAAATAACAACTTCATTAATAGAACGCACACATGTTTTTTTGTCCACATGTGTACATATACAAAGATATATTTTGTCATAGAAATTATTACAGCAACCAAGCAGAAAATTACTTCTTTCTCTAATTGTGGATGGATTGTGTTAATGCTCTTTCCATATCTATTCATATCAATGCCTAAAGATGGAATACCATGAAGTGAAACACAAAAGCATTCACAAATAACCACACTTGTAGGGATTCACAGATGTCTATATATGTACATGGGCAGTGATGTCATCACAAAAAATATATACTTATAACGAAGCAGATTTTACTATTCATGATAATTCTTCTTATGTTTTTTTTTTGCTACTTAAAATATTGTTGTGGTTGATGATTCTGTTAATGCTGAGACTGCATTGTTGCCCCGAATGTTTGGATAATATGAATTAAGACAAAACAACAATAAAAAGTCCATTTAATGCTTCAATAAATACTGCACACACACTCAAAGTATATGATATAATTCATTCAAATGACATTTAAATTTATATTCTCATTTAAAATGAAAATTATTAAAAATATTCAGAAATAAAGTTTATTAAAATAAAACTTTATTTTCAGTAAAATAAAGCGTTTGATCATAACAACCACTTAAGAAGAAGGACGGCTAATAGCCTTTGAAGTAGAAGTGGTAAACTAATAAAATAATTTCACATATGTTTACATAAAAAATTTTAAATTGTTAAAGAGTCCATATTAATTAATTTTATATTTGTTCTTTTTATTTAATTTTTTTTCTTATACTTTATTCATTTTAATAACGTGTAATATGATTGGTTTTCTTAAAAAAGTTACCTACATGTTATTTATTTTACATGTTCAATTCAAAATTTTACTCAGCTTCAAAAGGCCTTTGTTTTGTTTTATGATGGTTCCCAAGATATTTTGTGTCTTTTTATACCCTACACCACTTTAGTGGGGAGGGTACGTCCGTCCGTCTGAACCACCGAATAGAGCTTGTAAACCTTGTAATCAAACTACAGGTCGCAATTTTGGAGATAATTCAATGAAATTTCGCACATGTTTTTTATGGTACTGTAGACGAAGCCTATTGAAAACGGTTAACAACGGTCCATTAATTCACCCAGGCCCCATAGAAATGTACCCGCCAAATAGGGCTTTTAAGTTCATAATTATGTTTAATATACTCGTATCTCGACAAAAAGCTCTATACTAGTTTCGATGACCCTGATGAACTTTATAATTATAAGGCCTCATTTGACCCTAGCCCCTCTAAAAGCCCCCATCAAGATTTTACTTAAATATCCACAGTTTTATTAAATAGTAAATGGCTCTAGTATATCTGAGGCAAGGTACAAATCAACTTAAATGCCAAAGAATAAATAAGAAGTGAAACGCTGTCAAAAAGTACCTAAGTCTACTGTCAGTCGGTACCTAACTCTAAGAATGTATTAGTAGAATTCTCAAGCCAACATAGTTGCAAAAAATCGGATTTAAAAATTAAAAAAAAATTATTTCATTTGAATTTATATTTTAGAAGATTTATTTAAATATTTTGCAACATAATTTATCTATAAACATTATATGTGAACGTATCCTTGCTTTTTAATCTGCAATATTGAAATAATAATTAAGTTAGTTGAAATATTTTTTTCTTGTACCATACGAAAATTTACAACATTGTTCTTTTTTCGTTTTAATTTCAACAACAAAAATTAAATGTCAAAAAAATAAAAAATATTTTTTTCGTTTGTAAAAAATTAAATCTTTTCGGGCTATTAAATATATCTAAAGTGTGCAAAAAAATAATAAAATATAACGTTAAGTGATAAAAAATATTTTCAAGTTCTATAAGCCACGAATTTTCGCTACAAAGTTTTGAAGTTTGGAGAGAGAGTAAGTTTCTTACATATGTGTTGGAGTTACACAGAACTCGTATGTGAGAAGAGCGTAACGTTGTTGTTGTAAAAAAATGACAGCGTTTCACTTCTTAGTGTTCAGTGTTAAATGCTTTATTATAAAAACTAAATCACATTTTATTCCTATACATGTGTAGGGTATTATAAGGTCGGCCTCGCCCGACTGCAACTTCTTACTTGTTTGTTTTGAATTGCGACCTGTAGTGTGCGCATAAACTTTACATGAGTACACAGACAGACATACTGAAGACGGACATATCTAAATCGAGTCAAAAAATGATTCTGAGCCGATTTGTATACTTTAAGAGGTGGCGTGTCATAATGTCCAGTGACATTTTTAATAAATTGACGTTATAACATACTTAATTGAGTCATAGTGTCCATGGACGTTATGACAATTTCAAAAGTGTCAAAATGACATAAAGTCCATGAATTTAAAAGAAAAAATACTGAATTTAGTGAAACCGGTATTCTAAATACTGCAGAAGATCCATTTTCGAAAGTGGATCTTATATGACAGGTTGAGTTAATTTGGATTAAAACGGAACAAATAATGGCCAAAAAAGTAAGTTAAACATTTGAGTGTTTAACTTACTCACAAGAGAGTCGAATTCACACGACCTCGTAGATGTGAGAGAGTAATTTCCTGTATATAAGAGTAACTCCGTTCTCTCTCAATGAAAAGTTCTTTGACGTAAATAAGAATTATTGAAATGTATTTTTTGTAAATAATTAAAGAAAAACGTTTCCACACATGTAGTAGGGGAAATCATATTTAGGAAATTAGAAATAAAAAATGTGTATAACATTTAAATTAATTATTTAAAATTGTGTGCACTAACGATATTTTTATAAAAACGGTCCAGCTCACAAACGGTTCTTGTTGAATTTTATCTTAATACCATGATTTATTGGCATTAAACCCCAAAATAACACCTCTTGCAGTTGTTTACGTTGAATTTTTTCAAACAAATGACAGACGAAGACATCTTCTCTAGAACGATACTGCCGTTCGAAGATTCATATAAATTTCTTACTTGGACACGTTTGACAGCGCAAGATATGTTCATCCGAGAAATATGAGAACTGTGATCAATCTTACCACAAATCTTGGCACTAAAACGAAATATCAGCAGAGCACATCACTCTTAAGAAACTTCTGTAATTGGACACAACATGAAGTAATGAAATTATGTTTTTAGGGAGAATGACCCGCACTACTCACAAGCAAACTTGAAACCAGCGAGGTCCGTCCGCAAGGACCTTTTAACTTTTTTATTATTTTCTTTGCTATTAGAATTTTATGTTGATTAATATTTTAATTTAGTGTGAAAAATATTTTCCATTTGATATTTTTAAATTGAAAAAATAAAATGTATACAAAAAACTCGGATTTATAAAGTAAAATACAGAATAATAATTCGCTTAAACGTCAGAAGTTTAATATGGCTACGGAAAGAGAGAACTGTTATACATTTATTTTTTCTACTATGGTTAGTACTATTAGATAGTAGGCCGGACACAAAACTCCAATTTTTTTGCTCAAATGAAAAATTAGACAATTTACTTTAAGGTTTTTATACAAAAAACAAATTATTTTTTAACCTAAGAATAAGATTTTTTCAGTATTTGGCAGTTAATTTTTTTATAATGGACGTTTTTGTTGCTTTTTTTGCTCAAATGAAAGCTTAGAACATTTTCTTTATGGATATTTAGTGAAATGCGAGTGAGATATGTATAAAAAAATATTTGCACGCAAGAAGCAATGTTGTTGAGTCAAAATACTTTTATGTAACTATAAAGCTCGTAATGGAAATGGTCTAACCTTTTTTTAGAGAAAAATATTCATTAAACCATCCATTTTGAAAAAATAGTGGGAAATTAAGTGCCAAATATTGAAAAAATCGTAATCTTAAGTTAAAAACTATTTTTTATAGATATCCCATTGTCTAAGCTATGAAAGTTTTTTTTAAAAAAATAATAAAAAAAAAATAATTTTGAAAAATTTAAAAACATTTTTTTGGAAACATTGAAGAAATAGCTACTCAAACTCCTTTGGTTTATTTTTTTTAGTACAAATTGTTGAAAAGTTACACGCATTTGATTAAAACCTGTACGACCAAAATATCCAAATTTGCCCCCTCAATTTCCGGTAGTTCTTTACCGATAGAGCTGAAAATTTGTGTCTGGTCTGCTATCCAATAGTACTAACATTGCTGAAAATTTATCAAAATCGGATGACATGAATTTTTAAATTGGGGTCACTTGAAACGAAATGACTCATATGTGTGTATATTTTAAAATTTGCATTATAAGCAGCAATGTTTGTAAACAATGAATCTAAATACGTATGTTTCTTTCTTTAACAAAATTACGCATTACAGTAAAAAATTTTAAGATACATACATATAAATTTTATATTATAAAAGCTTATTATTTTTAACATAATTGGAAAAACTTAGCATAAAACTTTCTTTTAATACGTATGTTTTTTATCTTTAATGAACACATTACATTAAACATATTTAGTTACGTGTAAAAGCTTATTTTTAACATCAGAAAAACTTTTAACATAAAACTTTCTTTATGTTATTATGTCCCAAACTAGAGGATAAAAGTTTTTTATTCAAGTTAGTAAAGGATGTGAAAGATATCCAAGTTTTTTGTTATATTTCTTTAGTGTTTTGTTTGACACAGTAATTATAGTATATTTATACTTGTATTTTATTTTATAGTTTTTAAATAAATGTTAAACTTTATAATATTTATCATCTTGCTAGTATAATCATAAAAACGGTTTGCTAGAACTAAATTTAGTACTATGTATATTATAATAGACATAATTGTTCAATTCACAGTCGATGTCGTATCGTTGAAGCGTTGTCATAAAAAATTTTCAAATAAAATTTTTTGAAACAAAAACAAATCAATAATAAACAAATTACGACATACTACGGTACAACCGTACAACACCGATTGTGAATTGCACAAATATATAAGTATATGTACATTGTATATACATATAATATGAACTTTTTGTAACTGAAACGTATGTGTATTTTCCTAGAATTTTATAATAAAAACATCAAAATATGCCCTTTACGATAGGCTCTAATAACATGAAGCCATCTGGTGCCTAAAAAACAAATTGCAAACGGCAAAATTTGACACATTTCTTTCCATTGTATTCATAATTTTTAAACTGATATTTTAATGTTGTCATTGAATACAATAATTATGGATATAAATGGATTGAAATCCAAAATAATCGGTTTTATTCCGATTTCAATTCTAATGCTTTATTGAAAATTCTACTAACGACTTCTCA
>NC_060952.1:69671982-69688956 GCF_022045245.1 Lucilia cuprina
ACTTTATTCATGCTTTCCTAGAACCACATAAATTAATTTTCAAATTATTGCAATCATAAAAAAGCTGTCTAGATTTTAAAAAATATGTCTTATACTGTTGTCGCAAACGTGTATACAGTAATGAAAAATATCATAAATCAGATTGTGCAAGTATGCAACTTCGCAAGGTGTATGAAGATAATTATGCTTTCCTCCTTTGTTTGAGTTACATGTCATTTACTTTACAACTTAACAAAAAGGGCCCTTATCTGAGAGTGTTTAAGTTAGCAGGAATGTACTGGCTCATACATTTGTATGTTTTTAAAAGTATGTGTGTCTGTTTAAAAGATGTGATGTACCCTAAAAAGCATTGCAAGAGTTTAAATGTTTTTTTTTCGATTTTTACGTCCGTTTTGTTTTTATGCACAGATTTCTAGATGTTGCCGTTATTCATCGTGTTGTTGACCAGATTGTGACAGTGAGAGTTTATAACAAAAACAAAATTGTTGGCAAGATTTAACAACCTGCATAGAGGAAAAGCAGTCAGACAACTACAACGGATTACAAAACTACGTGAAGTAATCAGCACATGAACAAACAAACCTACAAACAATCCAACTGACCCAACATTTGTTCCTTAACCAGTACACACATGCAGACATACATAGACATTTTACATATATACTTTTGTGTAAGTATGAACAATTTATAGTTTCTTAATACTATGAAGTTAAACCGAACGAGATATTATACAAGCCGAATCTGCAGCGAATACTCTATTTAAAAGAAATGTTTTATGGAAATTTTACAAATATTGTTTCCATAAAAGTATTTGTACATGTTTGTCTCTTCAAGATACAGATACTGTACTGCACCGAACATTCGGTCGAACTCTAAACTCTTATTATCCATCTGTATGTAAAACTTGTAAAATATAAAAGTGTAAAATATCAAGCAGAACTAGGTATCTACATACTTTGAGTATGTGTTGAAGTACAACCGGCAGACGGACTCACAAACAACAAAATAATAACATTAAATGTGAACAAGGAAACAGAAGAACAATAAAATGGAAAATGACAGGCATGAGTGCTGAAATGACAACATAAACTGACCCAAGTGGTCATCAGGAACATAAAATGAAATGACAAACACAAGAATAACATTCATCTACACATACACATACATATATGTATATGTTCATTTAGGTGGAAGAAAAAAATGAATAATTTATTCTACTTATTACACATGTATGTGACTATATTTTTCTTTACATATGTATGTTTATACATACACATGTATGTATGAATGTGTGTTAAAAGTACGCGTAAAAAGAGTTTTCCAAAATGTGAAATATGTTGAGAAAATTTAATAAAAATCAATACAACTAAAATCTTAACCATACTTTATAATTAACAATCGCCCTTATGTAAGATGCCTATCTGATTATAATCCATAATTGACCCAAGGGTCTAAAAAAATATGTACATATTTATATTATGTACTTGTATCTATGTAAATACAAATGTGTATGTATGTAAGTTAGATGCGACATATTCAAATGATTGGTACTTAAAACAATCAACTCAAAAATAATAACATTTATCACCACTTCCAAAGTAGAACTATTTTTTTGTATCTTCTGTGAAATGTATGTTTAATGGCCAAGGAAACCAAAATAAGCAAATCTATGGTTTTTTGGTGCTTCGTATTGACTCATGGATAAGTTATTTACATATATCAGATCAATTTAAGCATTTTGATATCGATTTGTTAGATTATATGTTTGAATATTTTACCCATAAGAGCAAAATTTTTTCATGATCAGACTTTTGCAGCATACCCAATAAACCAATATATACGAAAATAAGCTTGTTCCAATCATGTTTCAAAAACTATTTTTCAGAAACATTATCTCATAATTCTTTTCTCGAAAATTTGTAACAAGCCTTTTACAATAATTGTAGTTTTACAAACCCAACGCTTATGGTAGTAAGTTTGATATAAACAAGTTTTAAAGCCTTAGAGGCATACTATACTCCTTTAGTTCATATTTTACTGTTTTTTGTTTGTTTGTTTGTTCTTTAAGTTACTTAGTTTCGAAAACTAAGATTTATTTGGCCAGTAATTAAAATTATACAACGCCATCACCAATTCTAGCTAGAAAAAACTAGCTCATATGTTCCAAATTAAAAACTTAGGTTAAGTTAACACGATTGCACATGGCCAATTATGCACCTCAAGAAAAACTGTAACTCGGTACAGTTATCTGACGTCACACATTAGCCAATGCTGTTTGAAACGTAAAACTCTCGAAGGCAGAGTAAAAAGGACGGCCTGATTACCCTTAAGCGATAATGGCAACGACGCACGACGGTCTTCCTCCACCCAGAGCTGAATTACGAATGTTTACTGTTTTTATTTTTTATGTTTGTACATTTTTAAAACCTTTTTCAAAAGATTATTCTTAAAAATTAAACCAAAAAATAGTTTTTAAAATTTTACATAAAAAAAAATAATTTTAGTTTAGTGCAGAACTTATGTTGTAATGCAGAAATAACATTTCTTTTTGGTACAACATATACATACACATTTATGTATTCATATGCTGTGAACTACTGATTCTTCTTATTCGTTTTTATGAGTGTGAACTTTATTTAGGTGCTGTGAACGCAGTTTTCTTAATGAAAATTAAAATTTTATTTTATGTGCAAACAATCTACCAGTGTGTCCAAGAAAAGACATATAAAAAAACACTGACGTTTGCATAAATTATATACACACATGAAAATTAAACATACATAAATTGACTTATAAGTAATAAAAATTAAGAAAAATATGAATATTTTATTCAAAAAAATATATATTGTTAGAAAAATATACTCATGAATAATATCTAAAAGGATTGTTAAAAAATAAACTCATGAATAATACTGAGAAAATTGCAACATATTAAAAAATTGTTTTTTTTTTTGCCGAATGACACATTACGATAAGACAAAGTAAAATTAATATTTTTTGTTTATGTCTATAAAAATAAAAAATATTTTATTCTTAATATTATACATATTCGTTATTATATAAAATAAAGACATTAAGAAGATACATTTTTTACAAGCATATCTTTGTGTCATCATTTTATGTATTAGAACTTGGATGTTGAAATTCCTCATCAGGTTTTTTCCAATTTTGTTTGTTACAGTTTTTTAAAGGCTCCTATCGCCCTTTAACAAAATAAAACAAGTAAGAAGTTATAGTCGGGCGAGGCCGACCATATAAAACCCTACACCTGTATACGAATAAAATGTGATTTAGTTTTCATAATAAAGCATTTAAGTTGAATTGTACATTGTCTCAGATATACTAAAGCCATTTACTGTTTAATAAAACTGTGGATATTAAAGTAAAATTTTGATTGGGGCTTTTTAGAGGGGCTAGGGTCAAATTAGGCCCTATAATTATAAAGTTCATTGGTGTCATCAAGACTAGTATAGAACTTGGTTTGGCAGCTTTTTGTTAAGATAAGAGTATATTAAACATAAGTATGAACTTAAAAGCCCTATTTGGCGGGTTCAGTTCTATGGGGCCTAGGTAAAATAATGGACCGATGTTAACTATTTTCAATAGGCTTCTTCTACAGTACCATAAAAGATCATGAGCCAAATTTAATTATTTTATCTCCAAAATTGAGACCTGTAGTTTGATTACAAGGTTTACAAACTCTATTCGGGGGTTCAGTTGTATGGGGGCTAGGTGAAATAATGGACCGATGTTAATCATTTTCAATAGCCTTCGTCTACAGTACAATAGAAGATCATGTACCAAACTTCATTGAATTATCTCCAAAATTGCGACTTGTAGTTTGATTACAATGTTTATAAGCCATATTCGGGGATACAATTGTATGGGGGCTAGGTGAAATAATAGACCGATCTTATCCATTTTCAATAGTCCCTGGGGCAATAGAAGATCATGTACCAAATTTCATTCAATTATCTTCAAAATTGCGGCCTGTAGTTTGATTACAAGGTTTACATGGACGAACGGATATAGCTAAATCGACTCAGATACAAAAATTGGAAAACTTGAACGTAATTTTTTTAAAATATCAGTTTTTGGCGTGGCAGATTCGCACTTATATAGGAAATAATTTAAATTATTTCGTAAAATGAGTTTTTTTGTTATTTTGAAGTACAAAATCGAAAGAGCATACAAAAATATTCTAATGTAAAAATTTTATTAGCTTTTTTAAAAAAAGTTATAGAGATGTCACTTTAATCTAAACACATTTTGCCAAGGTACATCATGGACGATGCTTAAAATACGTCAACATTATTATAATAGTACTACAATTTAAACCTGGGACGCATCAAAAAATGTATAATGTATCAAAAAGCATCAATCTATAAATATTTAATTCCTTTAAATTATAATTTTTTAATTGCATTCCCTTATAAATCGTTTTTTTTCGTGATTTTTCAAAAACTATAACCAACAATTTAAGAAATACTGAAATAAAGTTTCTTACCGTTTTTTACATATGGTATGTATTTAATGCACTGAATTTGAATTACTTTTACAATTGTGTGCAATTTTCTTCAAATATAACATATTTAAATACTATTTTTAAAATATTTAGTTGAAAAGTGCTATAAAATTTGTGCCCTTTATCAAAATGATTAAGTCGAAAGGATTTATCACGTGTTGAGGTCTGTTCATACTCACAAAAAATATTTTTAATTTGCCTCCAAAAAAATGTTGTGCTTTTTTAACTTTAAAATTAAAAAAAATTAATAATGGCTGATATACATTTACAAGGAAAAATTGTTTAGTGATTTACATATGATAAGTCTATGTAAAATTTTTAAAAAGGGAAAATACCCACTAAAAATGCATATTCACAAAACATGAGGCTCAATCATGATGAAAATCGGCCGTTAAATTCTGGATTAATAAAGTTGTGCCGATTTTTATAGAAAAACTATTTTTAAATTATTTTAATAGTTTGAGAAATATAGTCTTGTATTTTGTTTATAAGCAGATATTTTTTGAATATATTTATTTAAAATCTTTAGGTACATAGAAATTTATTGAAATTTCCTTTGAAAATTGAATTTATTTGAAAGAAAACCATACATCTATTACAATAATATAAACAAATGCATTCCAATTAAATGAGTTTATGAAATTCAATTAAAAAATAAAAAATATATTTGAAATGCCTCTCTATTATTTTGGTTAAAAAATCTTTAATTATACACAATATTTAAAATAAAATAATGTCACTTGGAATGCTTTAAGTGTCATCTAGAAATAATAAATGCATGTGTATGTTTAATATACATATGTATGCAATAAGTTCTGTAAATTAGAGGTGCCCAAATAAATAGATTTGCTGATTTGTTGCCTATCCAAAATTTCTTAAATTTAAGCACAATAAGTTGTTCTATAAGGAGATAACAAAGATAATTATTTTAAAGAAAATATATGTTATAATTTATTTACCCCATTTTCAACACCCCAAGTTCTCGTTAAACCGGTAGTTATTCTTCCAGTTTTGTATGAAAATTGTTATTATATATTAAAGTTAAAAAAATGGGGATTTTGTCTTTTTTTCTGATTTATCCTCTTTTCACAATGTGTAGTTATTTTTTAACTTTAAGATATATTGACATTTTTCATACAAAAATTATTCTAACTGGAAGAATAGCTGTCGGTTAAACGTCGGTTAAATGAAGGTGGTGAAAATATGGTTTAAACAATATTTTTCTACACATGCGATACATTAAGTAACTTTTTTTGAATATATGGACTGGAAAATCTAAATTGCTAATTTTCCTTCGATATTTGTTTCATAATTATATAGAAAAATTAAAAGTATTTGTAAAAAAACATCAATAGAGCACACAAGTTTACAGCTTTTAATCAACACGTTTCTCCCTATGATTGAATTACAATTGTTCAATAGGTAATCTTTGTACAGAAAAGACTTAATTAAACTAAATCTATTTTTTTGGGCATCTCTGCTGAACATGTAAAAAATTCGTTATAAATATACATGCTTTAAATACACACAAGTTTGCAACAAAGCACTATAGGCGGAATGACATGTTTTTGAGGCAAAAAGTCCATTTTTTAAGTGAACAATTTTCCAAAAGCAAATAGTAGCAAACATTTTGGAATATACAAGTGCAAATAATTAGAATCAGATGGCAACCCATTATTTAGCGCCAAGCTGTCAAAACTGGACTGTTTTCATACATTTGACGCTTAAGGGCACTTCACACGATCACACTTTACATACGACAAGTCTAATGAAAAAGTAAAATGAAATTCCATCGTTATGACAAAAAAGAGAATAAAAGTCGTTTGATTTATATTTTTCGTGTTTACACGATTGGTATTAAACAATAAAAAATAAGATGGAAACAGCTGTTTCACTTTTTTATATGTCTTTTTTATGTGTTTTTGGTAACAGTTTTTGTGTTCCATGGAGTAATATTTTGTTTATCGGGACGTATTCACTAAACAATTTATATGTTTAGAATAGTATCGATCTATAATTTAATATTTTTATAATTCTAACTGCTCAATTTTGCAGCAATCAAAATTAACGATTTTTGATGGCATAAAAATCCAAAATGTGGCAACTGCAAAAATTTTGTTTGAAAATAGTTAAATGCTATGACTGTTTTCAAGTGGATTTGTGATCACTTTTAAGGAAATGCTAAGAGACTACATAACAACAAGCCAAAGGAAAGTTAATAATTTTTTGCATGTGCGACCCAATATTGGAACTTAACTTTGGATCACAAGACTTTTAATTACTGCTTGAGCCAAATACGGACCGATCGTCATAAAAATTGTTACAGGCAACTATATATACATAAAACTAGTTTTTTACTGATTTTATAACTATATTGGCATTTTGAAACCAGTTATGAGAGTTAAAGAAATTTTATATTGGGGACCTTATATGAACAATTTAGCTTTTCGTATAAAGCTTTTTTTATGAAACTATTTTGTGCCGAATTTAATGCCTATACAGATATTTTTAAGCCCGGTTATAAATATTAATGTCATTTTATAATAAGTATGTACCTCATATGGAAGTAGAAACATTTTGGTTCCTATAAAACTTTATTACTTTGAGGTGGAGCTTATATGGCGGCTAGGGTTAAATGTGGTCCGATAAATTTTAAACATTGTTCTTATATTTATGAATCGTTTCGAGGGACTTATAGAAATTTTAGAGTCCTATTTACCTTCTGTGATTTATTGCCTAAAAAACTGATCATTCCGCCTATAGTGCAATATTTATAACTATTCTAAACTAATATCATACCACCCACTTGGGGTTATGGAAAATATTGTACGTTTATTAGAGTAGTTCAAATCTACTTTTTATGCTTAATTATAACACAACCTTTTGTAAAAATTCTTAAAAATTTTGAAATTCACCTTTATGAAATTGTATTTTATCAAATATTTAATAAAAAAAGTTTAAAAGATATTGCTTAAAATATACATTCATTTGGGTGGACACATTAATGTCAAGTTTTATAAATAAATCTCTCATTTACTTCTATAGTATTCCAACTTAAAATTTTGGATTTCGAGAATAAGTACTGCGAAACATTCGACTTTTTTTTAATTTTTCTGTTCCGTATTTGTTGAAATCGTTTAGAGTTAAGTTTTAACAAATCTTTCAGAGTTAGTAAAAACTTTCAAATAACACTTTTTGGCCTAATAAACCACTAGATTTTATGACCCATAAGTGTTTTTAAGTTTTTCTGTTCACTTATAGAAATAATATATAGTAAAAATTATATTTTAACAAACCTATGTTTTGGTATTAGAACACTGTTGAAGTAAATGAGCGACATGCAATTGGGTAATTATGTATGTATGAAGTGGGTATCTATCTCTACGAATAAGCAATTGCATACAACTACATTAACTAAAACGACTAGATACAGTAATTACAAAACTATATGTTGTGTCTACAAAAGTGACAAAACTTAATTAAATATTATCAAACATTCTCTTTGTCCATTGACGAAATTTTTGTCCTTTCTAACAATCGTCAGTCAACAATATACGATTCTCAAAAAAAAGACCAACAAGGATAAATATTTTAAATTTATTTAAAGTGAACAAATTTATATTTTTACCTAGTAAGTACAAAAATAAAGCATTAATTTTTATTTATTTTGCATATGCTATGTATTAAAGTGTGAAAGAATGGGATTTTTTTCCTAACAATCATTTGTTTCAATAAAATTCAGATTTTTAATAGTTTATTTTTCATTATTACAAGTACTTTAAGCTTAAAGTGTGCGATAAGCTACCGGGAAGATAATCTTTTGACGTAAGTTTTAAGAATTTAAGTAAAAATATGAAGGAAAATAAATTCAATTACATTTTTTATATAAAAAAATAATATAATGCTAAAAGTATGCTACGTTTTTTGTATAGTAAAAATTTATTTTGTTATAATGAAAATATATAAAGTTCACTTTATCTCTCATTTTATTGAGAAATATGTCAAAACAGACAGAAAACTGTTTTTTCGAATTTGAGTCCACAAATATCGCGATTTGAAAATTTAAAAATATGTTAAAAATTCCTTAATGCATTGAACACATTGAAGACAGCAGACTGCCAACTACAATCTGTCAGAAATAAAATGCACACTTTTATATGAAGACGATTCTTTTGACGACAGCACAGCTTCACGACCACTCGACTGCTTTTGTCGCTGTAGTCGAATTATGCATTAAACATATTGAAGACAGCAGACTACACGACTACACAAATACAAATGATGCTGTGCTACAGTTGTAGTCGAGTGGTAGATACTGAATTATTTTAAAGACTACAGCTACAAAGTAAAGCAGTCGAGTGGACGAGTAGCTGTGTTGTCGTCAAAAGAATCATCTTCATATAAACGTGTGTATTTTATTTCTGACAGATTGCAGTTGGTAGTCTGCTGTCTTCAATGTGTTCCATGCATTAGATGTAGTCTTTAAAATAATTCAGTGGCTACCACACGACTAAAACTGCAGCGGTTAAATAGTTTGCGAAGAGTCTCCCCAAGGTTCCGAATCTCCCCAGTTACCCAGGTTTTTCCTGGACAGATCTCCGCTCTCGCAGAGTGCAGCTCTCCTCAAACGATTCAACCAGGGCACTTGTGAACGTTTCCACTTTGGCATCTATATCCTCTTTATTTCGATTCTCCAATTAGTCCAATTAGTTTTAGACTTATTCCGAAACTTTATCGGCTTTGGTGGTGGCCTTAGTGTTTTGAATCTTATGTACAGATGATCAGAAAAGGAGTGCTCGTCCTAAACTCTCCAATCCTGAATTTCGTTTATAAGCTCTTCTGAACATATAGTTATATCTCTGTATAGTAACTTCTCTGTATTAGATATATGATTCTATTGACGAATGTAGCTTTATTACCTAAGTTCAATGTTATCAAGTCTTTAGGAAATCCATGAGGGCTTGTCCCCTGCGATTGGTGTTTGCACTACCCCAAGCTGCATGTTGCGAGTTGGCATCATAACCTATTACAATTTTCTTATTCTTCATTTGTGCCTCTTCGTCCAGTTTCATCAGATGCGACGTTGGTGGTAGTGTCGGATAATCGAAATACAGGTAAACATATGCAAGGAATATGTTGCCACGACCTTGCTTCAGCACCGTTGCATCCGATGTCGATAAACCTGTTGAGAGGAGAAAACATAAGTTCTTGTGATCTCGCGCGAAACCCTGTATTAGCGTAGAAAAGTTGGAAATTGACTTGATTTAATCCAGAGGTTCCTGAATTAAAGCTATATGTATTTTACCTGTGTTCATGTTAGCCATCAGAGCGTTGGTAGCTGTCTCGCTCCGATGGAGGTTTATTTGAATAACCCCAATCATGGTCATCCATTAAACTGTCTTCCAGCGAGTTGGTGGTCACCTCCTCGCTCTTTGGATTTGACTCCTCCGCATAGACTTCAGGCTACTAATGCAGTGGGTAATGTTAGTGGCTCTGCGGTGTCCTTATCAGGCATAGAAATAGCAGTATTTTTAATTTTGGAGGCTTTTTGTAACAGCCCTTCGCATCAGCACCTTCCCAATTTTTAATATGACAGCTTTAGAGGCGAAGTAAGCCCTTCCTTTATTCTTGGCAAGACTAGCCATGGATTTTTGGTCGATACCTATTACAAATAAAGTTCCCTCATATTCTTCTTTCCTGTAAAAGACATCCCATTTTTCCACGGCCAGCTCAGCATTTTGACCTCCAAGAATATTCAGTATACGTTCATTAGCCAGTTTACTGCCCCATTCTTTTATGTAGACAGTGGACTTTAAGAGCACCGGAAGCTCGCTCTTCTTTGCCAGTCCCAGCCTAACGCCGTCCCAGGGAGGAGTGATACTATCCACCAAGTTCTTTAGGGTGCTAGCACATTGGTGATATGCCAACCTCATCAACATCACGCCCATGCTGAACTTGCAGCTCTGGCTCTCTATTGGTTGTTTGCCCGTTGAAGCTATTGCATGGTCCACTATATTATTGTTGACCAGGTCTTCTATTATACTCTGTTGGTCTATTTGAATTTTTGCCTGTCGGCTCTTTTCCTTTTCCTCTGTCTAGCTTCTCCTTCCTCATTTTTGGGGCTTCTTTTGAGATACCCTTACCTTCCAGTTTGATTTCGCCGACGTGTTCGTCTTCGGAATATCTGGCTTGGCGTTGTCACCCTTATTAAAAGGATTCTCTTCTCAGGTTTATTCTCAGTTGTCAACTCCTCGGGAGACCTGATCCTTTTAGCCTCAGATCTTTTGAGAGAGTACGATTTTTCCTTTGGAGTGTCGTGGGATTGACTAACTATGATTTCCTGAAGCATCTTTTTCAACTTCCTCCTCTGTGCTTCAGAAAGTCTTTTCTTAGTAATAGGTAGTTTATCTATGCTATCACTCACATCTTACTCTACTTCATTCTTTTTGGGATTTGCTATAATGGTATTATTGTTATCATCTGAGGATTCAGAGTCGGAGTCCACACCTATATTTAAAGGCTGAGGTAGCTTAGAGCTCTCTCCGAATACATACTTCTCTTTCACCCATATATGTTTTCTATACTAGATATTATAAAAGATATATAAGAATTATACACCAAAAGAATGAGCTCAATACCTCCCACAGTTTTAATGTACCTGCGATGTGAAGTTGAAGGATTTCGGGAAAAAAGGCCTTTTTTGCCAATAATTAAGTAAAAATTATATAATTACCAATTGTTGCTTAATTTTGATAAAGTAAATTGTGATTATAATTTCCGAGTCCATGGAGAGGTTTTTTTGATCAAATTTCCGAAATTAAAAATCATTAACCAAAAAGTTAAAACTCCAAAAAAGTGTTATTTTTTCCTATATAAACACATTTACAAATTTTGGCGTCTATGCGCGGGCTTTTACCCTCAAAATAATTAAATAATATTTTACATTCTTCCATTTGACGATAAAATAAAACATAATTTCACTATTTTTAAAAGTGCAAATATCTCATTCAGCAATTCATGATATTTCGCAAAATGTCCTCTTCGAACAAAATATTTGTATATTTTAAAGATTTCCATACATTTCGGTGAACCGGCTTTTTATTCTCTGTTAACCGACAAACCGGTTTCCTCAAAAGTCGGGTTTTTATAAACACAAATTACCACACATTTCTAATCAAATATATGGAAAATATTCTCTCAAGTCCTTAAATCTAGAAGCATTTTTAATGCTTTACATCTGAAAAAAAACATAATTCTCATTTATTTCTATTTTTGATATAGACCATTTTAAAAATAATTTCTATAGAGAACGCAAGTACCTTGTGTTACATGTATTGCTGTCATCATTAGTGTTTCTCCAGAGACTGTCTGACTGACATCTTTGTTGTATCTCGAAATCAGGCATATTTGTAGAGTTACAAATATTTGCAAATTACTGTACAACAACGAATTTCAACATGTGAAATGTGTTTCTATAGGAAGTGGTTGCGACGAAAGTATAAGTAAATGGAAGTTAACCCATACATGCAGTCAGATATCTGCAATAAATTTGTATATATAGGATATTGTTCGTGAAGAACGTCAGATGAGGGATGCTATTAGTGTAATACGTGAAAGCATGCATATGAGAAGCTAACATTTATGCAGGTGGATGTTTTGAGTAAACAGCACATTTTTATATGAATTCTTACTAAAGCATAAACAAGCAATATATAAAAAAATCATGTGACTGTGAAAAGGACAGCCGAAACGAAGCAGTTCAAAGTCAGACATGGTTGCATGAAAGCAAACAAACAAAATTAAAAAGAGTCTACTTGAATGACATGTCGAAAGATACCTGAATGAGTCAAATGTTTTAGCTTATGGAAATGATGATAACAAGGAAAGATAAGAGGGAGAACATCGAATTATACTGCAGACAAGTGACGTCTTTATTAGACATGTGTCTAAGTGTATGTTGCCATTATAATAGTAGACTTTAATGTGTGCCATTTTGATTTAAGCCACTTTGACAAGCATGTTTCTTATGATTTCTAAATTTGATAACTAACTACAATTTTTTTTCAATTTCTTGTTACATATCTTTGAGGAGTTATTAACCAGTTGATGAAAGTTAAACTGTCAGATACTTTATTTGCTGAATTAATCTCACAATTATCAAATTTTTGCTTTTATACTCTTCCATTGTAATATTCTTGCAATTTAGGAATTTTTGAGATATTAAGTATTCGCCATTATTTTGTGTAATTATTATTTTTTTACAATCCAGATGCATTTGTATTTTTAATACACATACGAAATTTGTAGTTAGGAATTATATAGTCTATATATGTATCAATATATTTAGCTTTAAATTAGGTAGAAAGTTTCTGTGTACGTTGTAAATGTCTTCTTGACATTTGAAATTAAGATTAAATGAGTATTGTAAGATATTCACACATTTACTTATATAGGCATTAGAATCATTCTATATTTGTATGCCTGCTTTTATAAATAAATATTTGTTTGAATATTTAGTTAAAACACTTTCAATGTCTTACAATACTACCTTTCATTCATATTAAACATCTATGCCATCAATTTAAATCAACGTACGTGCTTAACTTTCTACCATTAAGGTCTTTATTTTAAGGACCTCATATGTTCACAAATTACTCCCTACACAAACAATGACATAAGTACACCTACAACCTACTTACCTTGCAATTCGTGGTGAATATCTGAAAATTGGCTTTCAAAAATTATCACTGAAAAGTATGTTGCTCAATAATTACCAAGATTTTCAACAGATTAATCGTCGATCGGTTTATCGATCAAACTGAATTAAAAGAAGTGCAAATTTTCGAATAAACTGAATAAGATAAAAAAAGCGAGTAACTACGTTGTCTTTGCTGGGTATTTAGATATTTTGGAAAAATACCATTTGAGGGAGATTATTTATAAGGAAGCAGGGTATTACATCTACCTACACACATTAATGAGAATTTATCAACTGACATACTAATGTCTACAGATGCATAACTACGTGTAGATATAAATATTTGTGTTTCACTTTCCTCTCTTAGTTTTTCCCAACCCATTTATATTATTGCACACCAAAATCGTTTCTGTTATTGACCACGAAATTGCTGTAATTTGTAAACAAAATAAAACGTTGAGAAACCAAGAAAAAAGTCCAAATAGACGTGAGAATTTTATAATTAAAGTTTTAAAACAATTTAACGTTCTTATAAGTGTATCGAGTGTCATTTTACTTTTGCAGTTTGTAAGACAAGCCAATAATATTAATGAGATTTTTTCATCAAATTAAGTCATTTAAATAAAATCATTTAGGTGACATTTAAATAAAATCATTGTTGTAGAGTATTTAAAAAGTTCATAATTTTTATAAAACAATTAAGTTCCTCAAATAAAAATAAGTAATATTTCTATACTCGGCTGTGCCGAATCTTATATACCCTTGACCAAGTATGTTTTAAAAAACAGTTTTTATTTATTTTGTATCTCTGCACACATGTCACACATAACATACACATAAACAAATATAAACTGTTGCAGATAGAAATATTAACCATTGTACTGCAATACCACCGTCAAACTGTATTACCACCCTCAAACAAATATGAGCTGAATTACCAATATATTACTGCTTTATCTCCTTATTCTTGTTATACCCTTCACCTTCGTGAGAACAGAACAGCATCCAAACATACAAAAAAAATCACAGCTGAATAAAACCAAATACATCTCCACACGCACATGTACATCTTTATCCAATTCACAGTGTTGTTGCTGCTTTTTTTAACAAAGCATAAACAAAATGTGGCTTTTTTGATGAAATTTTCAGAAGTTGTCTCGGATTTTTGCTCATATCTCCGTTATTTATGGACCGATTTTGCTGATTTTAAATAGCGATATTCTCGAAAGCATGTCTAACTGAATTATTGAAGATTCGGATATCGCCGATATCTGGGGACCTCTAAAAACTGATTTCAATATAAGTATATCCAAAATATGGATAGATTCTTATACAATTTTTGGATGAATTTACGCTTAATAAAAAGTATTTTTGCGAAATTTCGTAACAGTGTAATGGGGACTTTGTATAAGGCTAAGCTAAAAAAATATTTGCACGTGGATTAAGAATTCTCCGAAAAATGCAAATATCATTTAAACTATTTAAAAAGAAGTGGGGGAAGTAATGCAATATTTTTATCTCTTCATAGATCAGCTAATTTGTATTGTAAACTCTCACAACTAGTGTAATCCCCCTTAAATCAATCTTACCTATCTTAACAACTATAATATCCATCTTATAGTTTGGTGATCTAAGCATACCTTATACATATATGTGTCCCTCTTAACTTCTTTCTTGGTTTTCTTAATATGTGGTTTGGGACATAAAATTTTTCCTTTAAAAATTAAAGCATATTTTATTAATTTGAAGTATGATAGAAATTAATTTAGTTACAATGTGTTAAGTGAACGGAGACATTAAACAAATATTTTATGAAAAACTAAAAAATTCAGTCCTGTATGTACAAGTAAAATTAATTGTTTGTTCAAGATGTCGAAAAAATTAGATTTTATAACTTCTTTTAATCGCTTTAATTTTGTTCAATATGTTTAAATACATTAAACTTTACTTGAATTGCAGATGCAGTATGTTGTAAGTGCAATATTTCTGAAATTAAAATTATATAACAATTAATAACCAACAAGCAGCTACCAAATGAGGCTTCACAGCACAATGTTTGCTAAGTTTTTTGCGAAAATTCAAAATATGTACTTAATTAAATTATTTTATATTTTGGGGCTATATACACAAGTTCATATGTACATCTGTAGTTAATATTGTATTTTCTATATTAAAAAAATAAGATTTTAAAAACTATTTCTAAAGTATTGGAAGTCTAAGGGTACATGAATACTACTTTCAACACTTCGTATTACATATTCCAAATTATCTCAATATTTTCGTATTGTACAACTATCTCGTAATTTGTTGCAAACTAAATCCTGTTACAAATAGGATAAGTTGTGTTTATAAAATAATTATTATTTCATTAAAATTATGCCTCAGGGACATATTTTGGCAAGATGCCATTTAAAATATTTTGAAATAAATTCATACAACAATAATGTTATATCCAAAAACACAATTAGATACAAGGCTTTTAAAAAAACATACTGCTTTTAATTATGATTATATGTACTGGGTATTTATATTTTAATAAGGACTTAGGATTGGGAATTAATTATTGTTATAGAAATTGTTTAAATTTTTTAAATAATAACATCATTGTCAGTATATTAAAAAAATTAGTTTATTTAAGAGATTCTTTTTTATTTTAATTGAAAGAAAAACAACTGCTTAACATTGAATTAAGTCGTCTAGAAATACATAAGTAAGTTGTTTTTCACCTTGATATTGATAAAAACAATCGATTAGAATTAACATACTTAAATACGTATGCGTATCCTACTTCTGGTTGCTGCAAGTATGGTAAAAATTGTCGATAAAAATATTTTTATTCACTTTATACAATGTATACAACACATAACTGCAATTTATGTGTAATCCAAATTGTTAAATCCCTGAATCCTTGAAGTATTTCCGTTTCCTTTTACCGGCAATGAACAAAATATTACATGTGTTGATATGTATGTTTGTTTGCGTAATTTATGTATTTTTTACACAAACATTTACTTATCATATGTATATAATGTAAAAAAAGAAACAACAACAAATAAGAAAAGAAAATAGTAGTTACTGTCAGAAGTGACATCGTTATTTCAAAAAACCATTTAAGTATGTTCACAAAAATAGGTGTACCTCTGACAAAAGAACGAAAACAATTCTAAACGAGTAAGACTGTTTATGCAGGCATGGCCACCCTATTGTATAGTCAGTATGTAAAAAATCTGGATTAGTTTTTAAATAATAAAGCATTTCAATTTTTTCCTTAATTCCGAAATATTTTTACTTATTGTTGACAAAAAAACGCTCATAGGGGAGTAGGGGTAAATATGGTCCTATCCTTTAAAATTTTGATAGAGGAATTTACGTCTACTTCAAAGATATTTATGTAGAATTTAATCGTGTTATTAGTGAATTTTGTCTTTCAAGTCATTTTCTGAAGAACCGATTATTACAAAAATTGGTAGAGTCATTTGAAGTTCTACAAAACCTAGTTTTGCTGATTTTTGTTGACATAATAGAACATTTAACGTAATTATAAGATAAAAAGCCCTATTCTGGAGGTACGGTTGTATGGGGGCTATGCGAAATAATGGATCGATTTCAACCATTTTTAATTATTTATTCTTCTTAAATTATTAAAACCATTCGACGCAACAAAAACTGATCTAAAAGTATGGGTGAGAGAAACCCATAAGGCCTCTTGGAATAATGAAACAGTGGGTAGAACCACGAAGATTCTATGGGG
>NC_060952.1:69689056-69746573 GCF_022045245.1 Lucilia cuprina
TTTTCATGATAAGGAGCGCACAACAGGCCCGATAGTGGCCTAGGTGTATTTCTTCGGATTTGATGTAGTATACATCCTCCTATCAACCTAACCTAACCTAACCTAAATTATTATTCTTCATTCTATATTACAAAGTCCCCTTATAACATTTAGACTTTTTTGTATAGATAATAGGGTATTCAAACGATTAATCGATCAATGATTGACGATGAATGAAAATTGCTAAATTTAAATTTTTATTAATAATCTAAATAAGAAAAACTTATTATTAAACAATAAAATTACTGTTTATCATATACAAAATTCAATATTTTTATAATAATTTTACTTTCTTTATTAATTTCTTAATTACTTTTCTATAAAAAATAATATTTATTGGATAAGGATCACACATGAAAATAAATAATTTGTAATATTTGGGGGAAAAAAACTTAGTAGAATTTAAAGATGTGAAAAATTATAATTTTGTTTGTTGTAGGAAGAAAAATATTGTAGAAAAGAAATATTATTATTAAAAATCTTGCCATCATCTTGCCTTTTATTCGATAAACCGAATAATTCTGAATTAGCCGATTATTAACTGGACAACTTAAAGCCGCAAATCATTATTTGTCAAATAAACTGAATAAGGCAAAAATCTGAAAGTTATTTTGAGTAACTGACTTAAAAAATTATTTTGCACACAAAACCAAAATATACAAAATACACACATACAATTTATTTTAATCTGAAATATGTTCTTATAATTATAAAAAAAACTTATTAAGTTAAAACAAAACAAATTATCACCTAGTTTTTTTTCCACATTCCGCATGTGTACTTATTGAAGTAGATACACGTATTTATACATACGTACTTACATACATATAAGTATATTTATGTATATACACAGTTTTCAAACATAGACACTAATAGCTGTGTATTATATGCATCTTTGTGTATTTTTACTTTTTTCTTAAGCCCTTTTTAACGAACAATCATCAGATGAAAAATGAAAAATTTTAAAAATATTAGCATTAAGCAACAGGAATGGAACTTAGAAGAAAAAAAGCTGTCATCAACTTCCATTGGTACCAGCTTTTCATACTGTGTCTTAGAGAATAAGTGAGTCTAATGTTTACAAGACCATGCAGTTTTTGTAATGTGTAAAGTTTTTGTTTGTATATTTATTTATACCCTAGGCTACTTTAGAGGAGAGGGTATATAGGGTTTGTACAAATATTTGTAATGCACACTAATGTTACTTCTATTCCCACCTTAAAGTATAGCAATCGGCTTAAAATTATATTCTGTTTTGATTTATTTCGTCCACCAAATTTTATGGGGATAGCTGTACATTTTCCTCAAGCCTCGATTGGGTATTCATCAATTATTTGCTTATTGTGAAAATAAATCACATTATATTTTTGTAACTAGTGTATGGTATTATATGGTCGACTACGACAGACTATAATTTCTTGTTTTACTTCTTCAAAATGTCATTTAACTAAAGTATACACTTAACAATCTACACTTGACTCATTCTCCGTCTCTGGTTATGTTTCTAAACTAAGTCTTTTACAGATGTGTCTCCTCATCAGTTATTTTTGTATGCATTGACACAACTATTTTTCTTCATCTTATTCTCGTTTACTTTAGAAGCAATTTACCATTATTGCTTATTGTTCACCATTGCCATCACCAGCAACATCAGCATCATCCACCAAGGTAATGGATGGCTGGTTGAAAGTATTGACATAATTTTAGTTTTTTCTCATCACTTGCATTAAGAAAAATTTTCAAAAACATAGATCTCAATTTTTATTTTTGGATTAGTGCTTATACATAAGTGCATACATACATATGTATATTACACACTATATACAATGTACATAAATACATATATTCCACATAGTTGTCTGAAATATTTCTATTTAAAAATTAATATACATACATTGTACATATTTGAATTGAATTCTTAAAAACTGTAATAGTTGCTAAAATTTTATTTAAAAATTAATTACTTATATTTCATTTTTTATTTTTTAGGAATGACAAGTTTTACTTTTTAAAATGTTTGTTTTCGTACTCGTCAGTCTTACAAGTTTTAGTCAGAAGTAATCAGAAAAATTAAAAAAATGCAATATTGTAAAAACATGCAACCCAGAAGAGTATGGGCCAAATACACCCTGTAACTATTTTTAAAAAATGTTTTCACACATAGAAAAGTTGATATGCATGCGAATCTAGAGTCCATTTATAATTAGCTGTTATATCCTTATATAAGGATTTCCAAGGTTATAAGACTTAAAATTCAAAAATAAATAAAAGAATATTTTATATATTTATATGAGTAGTAAGATGCTATTATTAATATTTAATGAAAGCTTTTGAAACAGAGGTTCTCAGATACATTTCATATTAATATTAATATCAAATTGTTTATCTAAATATGAAATTCCATCTTTTGAAAACGCATGTCCTTTAAACTTTAAGATACTTTTACAGGAGCGTAAGAACTGTAAAAGTTAAGGAATTAAATAATAATGTTAATATGTTAATAATATATTCAAATGCCTTTAACTTTGATTAACATCCCACGATTTCCACTTTATTTTTGCAAAAATATATGCCTTTATACGAAGTTTGATTTAAGGCTGCTCCTTTGTACAATGGTGTAGTTGATTGATAACTGTGTATTTTTACACAATGTGTTAAGGAATGTTTAGCAATAATTAAAAATCGTGTAAATTCCAAATGTTTGTGTTAAAAATAAAAAACAATTTTTTGTATAAATTTTATTTTAATTTTTTTAATTATACATTGAAATATAAAGCAATTTTTTATATTAATAGATCATTAAAACACACGAAAATTATTTTGACAGAATATCTCTTTTATTTGATCTGATTTGATTCCCTTGATGTAATTTAAAATTAAAATGATTTTTATATAAATAACAATCATTTTGAATACTGAGTATGTTTAAATATTCGTATTTGGTTAAAATAAAAAGAACTAGTAAAAAATTAGTTAACAAAGACATACATTTTATATTATTAATTTGTTCTGCCTAAAATATAAAATTTATCTAGATGTAATTTTAAACTTTAAAAAAACTTTAAAATTTAAAGTAAAAGTCTATTTTATTGGAAACATGTTTATGAATAACTAAAATAAATAAAATTTCTAGGCAGCTTTACAGAAAAATAATGTGATTAATTCTTGCCAATATTTTATGTTTAAATATACATATGCCTTTTTTCAAAGTTTTTCTAAAAAACTTACACACTTCATATTTTACATGCATTTTTTAAAGTGTTAAATATTAGGTTTTCAAAATATTAATTTCGTAAAATGCGCCTTTAGAGACCGTCTGTCAATCCATCTTCAATGTCTTCCTGATCGAGTTTCTGTCTGTTCAAAACACGATTCGGTCCGAACAGGAAGACCTAGTGAGGCTGAATATTTTCTTAATATTATATGACAATAAATTATGTCACTTAGCTCTGACAACTTTTTCTCTAAATATTTTAATCATGACAACATTTAGTTTTATTTATTTTACTATTTATCATAAAACCTAACAATTAGTCCCGTTATTTTAACCTCCGGTTATCGCTTAACCGGTAGATATTCTGCCTGTTAAAAAAATTTTCTTATGCAAACTGTCGTTACGATAAATTGTAACAAGACATTGAGAAATGTATGTATAAATTATAATGACTTGGCTTTGTGATACCTCAAAGTCACTTCATTACTTCCAGAAAATTTAAAATTAATACATTTCTTTTTCGAAGAAGCAAACTTCCAATGAAAATCTGTAATAAATTTATTTTTCAGAAAATCGTAATTTTAAAATAATAAAGATGTAGCTTTAATATGATTTAATATTTTCTTCGTTTATCTTTAAATAAAATGTTCAATTCACACTTGTAATGCAACGTGTTGCTGTGACATCCAACTTATTGTTGTATCTCGTACGTTTTTGTAAATTTGAGTGCTTGAGAATTGTAATACATTTGATGAGTAACCATATTGAACGCATTTAACCCACATCCAAATATAAACAGTACACTGACCTACATTAAATATTTAAAATAACCACAAATAAATATAATTTTACAGAATATTTAACAAAACTTCCTGCAGCTCTCTTTGCATGTTAAAATTGGCCCTTTTTATTTAATCCTTTTAAAGAGAAGCATTAGTAACTGTATATTTAAAGAATAACATGCGCAGAGACATTTTAAGTTAAGATAACACTTATTGTAATAACACAAATTTGTATACAACTTTTTGTGTTAAAAGGGCGGCTCTTAAATTGTCTAATTGTTAAAGGCATTTTAAGAGAAAATATCCCTAATATTAAGTGAGGGCAACAACTGTGTGTTTATAATCCAGAATGTGCCCCGCTGTTAGACAACATCTGTTATGTTAAATGAAACCACTGTTTTGCCGACATACTCTAACTTAATTTTTCTTAATTCTTCAGTACAAAACTAGAACGAAAACTTAATGGTCGTGTTCGCGCAAAGAGTGAATACTAAATTTTACTTTGATTGAAGATAAAAAAAATGGAAACAAATAACATGTATAATACATACAACATTTAAGCTCCTTTTTGCAATAATCCTTCGTAGCTGAAATTATTTGTGCTGGTTTTCCATTGTTTGTTTGTTGGTCGTTCGTCGCCGCATAATGAATTTCTATCGTGAATGTTGTGTTTTTTGTTCAAAAAATAATTTAAAAAAACAAATGTAACAAAAGGCTTAAAGGAAAAATAATAAAAAAATAAATTAAAACACATACTCGTTTGTTCACTTAGGAATAATGTGTTGGTGTAACTTGAGTTAAAGAAGGTGGGACTGCTGGTACACAACCGTGGATTACAGTGTTAAGCTTGTCCCCATCTCTGTTTTATACATTACATGTGTTTGTGTTAGTGTAAACACTCTTTAAATTTAATAAGCTATCAAGGGGTATTTAAAAACGTCTATTCAAATTCTTTTTGTTTTTGCTTCTGTCGGTTTTATGTTTTATTTTAATTATTTTCATACACACATTGTTATGCCGATATGGTGTTTTAAATATGATGTGATGTTGTGAATGCTACAGATTTATGAGGCATAAAAAACTGTTCAGAAACAAAGGCAACAAAACAAAAAAAATATATATATAAAAAACGCCAGTTATCAGAATGTGTCCGTGTGTCTTGATGTGCGTGTAATTAAAGTATGTATGTATATGTGCATTCAGGATAATTAGTTGTGTGGTATGAATGTGCAAATGTTTAACATTTCGTTACACTTCCATTCTTTCTCCAACGCAAATAAATATATTCATATGAGGACAGACAAATAAGTGTGAGCTTAAATTTTATTTTAAATAATTTTTTAATAATCTTTAATAGGAAACAAAATTTTAAAATCTTTAATATATGTACATACATATATATGTATATGTATATAATTATATATATATATATATATATATATATATATATATATATATATATATATATTATATATATATATATATATATATATATATATATATATATATATATATATATATAATTCCGCTGAAAAACTATTTTATAAAACCATTCACAAACAAATTTAAATAAAAAAGTTAGATTAATCGCAACCATTATTCTAGCTGTATAAAGGTCGTCATCAAACTTGTTTATATCAAAAGTATCATATTTTGTATTTAAAATAAATCAAATTTTGTATAGAGTAAATTACAAATACGATAGACACATTTTACAAATTGTTAAAACCGATGAAATTAAACACAGCGATGAAAACTATTGAATAAAATAAATACATATATCCAAATCGTTAAATTTAACAAAATATCCAGTGCATAAAAATAAACAATATTGTGTTAATGCGAAAGCGGAGGAACCCGAAAGTTTAAAGGGAATGTTACCGAAAACTAATAGGTTAAATTGGACAGAAGTTTTGATTATATATGTATATATCGTTTTTTCCGATATAAAGATATACAGAAAATTTGAATTTTTAAATTGATATAGTAAGACAAACGTGTTTTATATTAATTAACAAAAATATCCGGACTTATTTTTTAGTCCACATATGTATGTGCTTATGAATATGTAAATAATTTATGTAAATAAACATATATGTACTTAAATTCAGATATATGTGTGGATCTTATTGTGACAGTGTATTAATAATGTCACCATAAAATAATAATTCGTATAAATAAACCAAGCCTACATATATACTATGTGTTCGTCTACGAGCTTGTAAATATGCAGAGGATGTGTGTAATTACCCGGAGTTAATTAAATTGTTGCTAACAAAGTATGCGTTTACGAGTACGACTATAAAATTGTGTATGAGAAATTAAAAAATAATATTAAATTATATACTAAAAAATAAACGAATTAAAATCAACGAAATTGTTAATAGTTAAAGCAAATCACAAATAAGTATCAATTTATTTTATAAATCAATTTAATTAAACGTAAATAAAAAATAAACAATAAGTTAAGCTGCATGAAATATGGAATTTTTATTCCACAATCGGATTAATTGTGAATTAGAGAGTTTACGCACCGATGTATTTTATGAACCAGAAGGTTGTAAAAATGAAACAAAATGTACATAAAATCAATTAAAATGTTAAATTTATATGACAAACAAATTATATAATAAAAAACGTTTTCATCCAAAAATAAATATACAAAAACAAATGTATTGCTAAATAAATATCGCAATTTGTTTATTATCCAAACAATATTGTGCCTGCAGAAAGAGAAAATAAAATATAAATGGTATTACCTCTGGTTTGTTGTAATAACTGCACGCTAATCCAGATTATCCTGTAAATCATATAACATCATAAACAGTGTTGCCAAGAGCTTTAAAAATTAAATGCTAAATTGGACATTAAAATTTTAAAAAATAATGCTAGAAAAAGCTATGCTTTATACTTTAAAAATCTATATTAAAACAAGTGAAAAATAATATTCGTATATTACTGAACATAAGCCAATTCTTTTCGAAATACCCCGACTGGGCCCAAGATTTAAAACGACCAATTATCGCAGGCTCATTTTCTATGTCGAATAAGCTTGCGCGCTAGGAAAAGGTAGCAACGTTATGTTAAATTTGACGCGTATTTCAAACTGCAATATGACAAAGCATATGGAATGTTTAAAATTGGTCTATGATTTAACCTAGCCCGTATACAACTGGCTTTTAAGCTCATATTTATGTTAAATATACATTTCGATAAAAAGCACTTTTATTGTTTCATTCTGGTCGGACCTCATTTGGCCACAGATATTGTACAAATCCCTCCGGAATCACAGTAGAATTTAACAAAAAAAAACCTTCTAACATATCGCTTAAAAGGCTAGAACAATTCACATAGAGAAAAAACATAGTTCGACATAGTTACTATAACTGAACTTTGTTCACTATAACTATATATTGTTATCAAAAACTTATAATTGTGAATTTAATTATATTTAAACAATATTATTGTTACTGTAATCATTTACATGTTTATGGTAATTATAAATTTTAGTATGATTCACTGTAAAATAATTATTTTATCAAACAACTAAGTAATGCAAATAACCATTATATGTTATATTACTAAATGTTATATAACCATTGTATGTTATTTTGTTATAAATAATCATTATATCTTTTGTTGTTTTATGTCTGTTGCTACAACAAAACAACTTTAGTCACACACCTCAAACATTTTATTTTGTGTGTGTTGTTTTAACCGACAATAAAATGAGTTCAAATAATTCTCATTTGGTTAAACACATCGTGTCGTGTAATATATTTTTTTTACTTTTTTAGAAACTGTAATTTTACTGATTCAGTAATCAAAATAAAATTGATTTTGATACATTTTTTAACAACATTTTTATTACATTGGATCATAACATAGTCATGTACAACAAACAGTATTAAGGTAAATAAGAAATATTATGATAGAAAATTTAACTCGTTTTAATCATTATAAGATATTTTAAAATTGTTACAATAACCATAATATATTTAGACTACAATCATAATTTTAAAATCTTGGAACATGGTTATCACAATCATGTTTTTTCTCTGCGTGAAGCCAAAAGCTAAAATAAAAATGTTGATGCTAAATGATAAATAAACCTGGCAAAACTGATCATAAGTACTTTAATACCCTGAAAAGAACCCGGCTTGTAAAGTTTAAAACAACTGCTATAAAAAGTTAATTTAAAATCATGACAACATAATACACGTATTTCAGTGTTGCCAGAACTCCCATAAAATAAAGTGCAAAATGACTCTCAAAAAAGTGCAAATTTACTGAAAAAAGTGCTATATTCATATCAAGTTTTTAAAAGTACATTAAGCAATGTCTACCCGTCTGTGCGGCTGGCTGTCCAGGTATAATGTACAGGTCGCAATTTTTTGCATAATTCAACGTGATGTTTTGTATGAAAAATGCAAAAGACTAATTCAAATTGATCCATGATTTGACCCTGTCTATAAAATATCCCTTTACAAAATCAATAAGGGGTAATTTCAAAAAATTTCAAACAAAAAAGTAGGATTTTGAACATGACCCTCTCCGATTTCGTACACACATTCTTCATGTAAATACGGAATTTAAAGTTCTCCAAAATTTTCAAATTCGTTACGGTCCAGATTTAATCGATGTTTAAAGTTCATATTTTTTTGGATTTTTTTTTCAACAAGCATTAAATGTAACATCGTGTATTTACTAAACTGTTTATCCGTTTTAGTTCCCAATTAAAGCCTATGTCTTGTAGTTTCATAATATTCAAGATATTTAAAAATTGGATTATTTTTTTAAAAATTGATTTACTTGAGATTCCCTCATTGTCCCATTCTGAAATTGGTATATTTTATTGAAAACATTATAAGCAATTTTGAACATTAATTAAATCTAAACTAAAGAAAATATAAGGTGCTTTTTTGAGATATCCTTGACTAAGACGTTGTTTGATGTCTTGATTCATACCTTAAAACAGAAATATTTTAGAAAATATACGATGTCAAATTTAATATTGTTGAAAAAAATCTTAAAATATTTAAACTTTGAACCTTAATAAAATCTAAACTGTAATGAATTTGGAAATTTTGGTGAACTTTAAAATTTGTATTGATACAAAGAGTGTTTGTACCAACTTTTATCAAATTCGGATGGGGTAAGGTACAAAACCCGTTCGAAAATTGTTTAATGCCCCTAAGAATAAGCATATACATATGTAGTATATACATATACAGTGGTTGACAAAACAATGGAAACTTTTTCAAATATTTAAGAAATGGTTGAAATTCTAAACTAATTATTGATATACATATTATTAAAAACTATTATTAATTTTTATTAATATACATATATTTACCAAAATTAACAAAAAAAAAAAACAAAAAACAAAAACATAATTAATTAAATTAATTATAACAAAATAACTGTTATTTATTATTATGGTACTGACAAAACATTGGAAACTTTTAAACTTTTACAGAAAAGAAGACTCGTACTAAAAAATATTCAAAATAACGCTATAAAAAGCATCGTTGTTTACTATTATTTCAAATTATTCGTCATTTTTATTTTTTTTAATTTTCTTGCAAAACTATTTTTTATGTCATTATTTAAAATTTCTAGATTTCCGGTTTAAAAAGCAAAATAAGAAACGATTTTAATACTTCTTTTAATATTTTGCCTAATATTTGTTGATCTGTGATTAATATTTAATAAATAAATCAACACTTTCAAAAATATTAAAAAATTTGATAAGAAATATTCAGCGAAAATTCAACATATGGGTTGAAGACCTTCTAAAACTGCTCTAACACAGGATAATTTAATGACAATAGAATTCGAAGAATTCCAAAAAAAGTACTCTTCTAGGTTAGTTATTAAAAAAAAGTTCGAAAAAGGTACTCCTATTTTTAATCACATGGAAAACTAGACTGGCCTTGGTTGTAGTCGCCCTGCGGGAAAACATCTTAGTTTTAGAAAGAATCATTCTATTTGTCTACTCATTGCCAAATATAACATAAACAGGTCGAATTAATATGAAAAAATATCCTTTTAATGGACGTGTCCAAATTTAGTTAGAACATTTAGTTTTAGGACATTTGTGAGGTGGCCAAAGGGGAAAGATACTGGACCCGAAGAATATTAAGTTTAGAAGTGGCAAAATTATAGTATAGAACAATTTTTTAGGGCAAGGTATTGATCGAATTCAATTATAAGAAGATACTATGTATAGTATAAGGTAGAGATCTATGAATCTAAAAGTCAGTTTGGGAGTTGCAATCGAGTGGCTAGACTTGAAAATTATACCTCTATTAAAGAGGCCTACCTCTTCAACCCCAGAGAAAATCTATGGAAAACAGTAGTTCCAAGATATGGACTCAAAAAATGTCCTTTTAGGCCGAATGGAAGGACGATTTTTAGGATGCGGATATAAGGGTATAGCTAAATTTGATTTTTTTATCCAATTATTGTTTCAATGCATCTCCAATGTCGTGCAGCAATACAAAGTAAAATATACAGAACTATATTTTGAGTTTCTGACAGTTTCTGACCAATTTTGTTAAGATAATACCAAAATTTCCATTGTTTTGTCAGTAACAGAAAACCAAATACTTTAATTTAGTTTTATTTCTTTAAAACTGAATAATTACACAGTGATACAGCAAAAAAAATGCAGGGGTTCTCATATACCAATTCCATTTCGTTATAGTCCATAGAGTAGGAATATATTTTTAATTTTTCCCGATCACTTCGTTTAGTTCCTTTTTAAGAGCAAAAGATGTGAAAAAGAGCTATTTTTGAAGTTTTAACTTTAAAAAAATATATTTATGGTAGTTTGCAACCGATTTTCAAATTGGATATTTTGTTTTAAAGATACAAGTGTTGTCTTTCAACCCAAAAAAATAAATCCAAAATTTATGATTAATGCCTTGGTTACGGCCATTTAAGTAAAAAAAACTCACACTTTTTTCACAATTTTTAATTTTCATATTGCTCTACGTTTAGCTTTTATTACATTTGAAAAAAGGCACATTAATGATGGTCAATTTATGATAATCGATGAAAAAGGTTATGAGTTGTGCTAAGTTTTATAAAAATATGGCATATTTCTTCCATACAAAAACGTTCATGTTTCTGGTTTTCTTTGTAACAAGTTTAAAAAATGTTTATAAACATTTTTATACAAAAATTAATTTGTATGGAGAAAACCAAAAATTAGAGGAACATGCTATTAGAAAAATTGGCATAAATCAACCAGTTTTTCATAGATTTTTATGAAATAACAAGTTTTAGAAACCTACCTTTATGTGATTCTTCAGGAAAGTAATAAAAGATGAACTCACTGCCTCATGGTCAAAGTAGAGCATGATGAAAATGAAAATTTTTTAAAAAAGTGTGAGTTTTTTTACTTAAACGACCGTAACTCAGACATTTGACCATAAATTTTGGATTTCTTTTTTTGGATTAAAAGGCAACACTTGTATCATTAAAAAAAAATATCGGATTTGAAAATCGGATGAAAACTACTAAACTTATGATTTTTCAAATTTAAAACTTCAAAAATGGCTCTTTTTCGCATCTTTTGGTCTTAAAAAGTAAGTTAACGAAGTGATAGGGGAAAACTAAAAATATATTCGTACTCTATGGACTATAACGAAATAGAATTGGTATATGAGAACGCCTGCATTTTATTTTTCTTCACTTTTGTATCACAGTGTTATATTCATGAAATGTTACTAATTTGGGACTATAAGGATATATACAAATAAAATTCTAAAAAAATTTTTTCATTAAATTTTTTTAGTTTTGAGTCCTCTTGTGAAAATTTAGAAAAAGTTTCCATTGTTTTTTCACACACTGTATATAAAACAACTAATAACACTAGGTAACAACGATTTTGTTTAGGATATAAAACCTATATGGTTTTCTTTGTTTAGGACGTCTAAAACCAAAAAAGTTTTTATTCAGTTGAAATAATCTTGGTGAATAGATGTCAGGTTTATTACTCATACTTCAAAGAGCTTTTAGGAAACAATATAAATGTTGATGTAACAAATGAATTATGAGGGTTATATTCAAATACGCAAGTTTGTAATTCTGGAATAAATTATGAATAATATTTTCGAAATTAAAAAAAATAACAAAAATAAATTTCAAAAATTTTGTAAGAATAAAGAGAACTAGTTATATTGAATCTTTTTTTCTGAGTTGATTAATAGGTTCCCAAAAGTAGCACAAGCACCCCAAAATCGGTACTCATTTTCTCTAAATTTAACAGCTTTAATAAGTTTTATAGGATCTTAAATGTCTCTATCAAATTTCATAAGAATCGGTCTATATTATATCCAAGCGTCCAAAATAATTTCTTTAAAATCATGTGCGGCGATGAAATTTTTTATAATCAGGTTTACCTCTTTCAGAAAATTAATTTATTCTTAATAAATTATTAAAACATATTAGTATTATTATACATTCGAAAAAATGATTTGTTTTAAAACATCCTTCATAGAGTTCGGTCCGCGATCCAAACTATTAATATCGTATTCCGAAAATAAAACCTGTACACGATAATAAAATTTAAGCATAAATCTAATAAATCAGCAAATCTTGGTAAAACGTGATGTGTTGGTGCGTATGTAAGAACTTTTACCTGTTTTTACATGCTTATACATTTTTATTTTATTGTATATTTTAAATTTTAATGTAGTCACTTCATTGTAGTGACAGCAAATTTTTTAACAAAACAACTCTCTTTTAGCTTATTTTTTCAAACATTTTTCACAATTATTTCACAATAATATTTAAAATAATTCACTTATTAATTTAATTTACAGTGTAAATTATAAATTACAATAAACATATGCAAAAAAATTGTGAGAATTTCTTAAAATTTCACAAAACATCTCAAAACTAAATTTTTGCAGTTCTCTAGACAAATTAAACTTTAAAGTTCTTTATAAAAAGTGCAAAATAGAAGAAAAAATGCCAAAAATGCACTTTTAAAGCTAAAAATTTCAAGCAAAAGACGAAAAAGTGCTAAAAAGCATCTAGCACTTTTTTCTAAAAAATAAGTGCAGCCGACGAAAAAAAGTGCTAGAATTGCACTTTTAATGCCGTTATGGCAACACTGACGTATTTTCTAAATCTGATAAAGTGATATACACGCAGAGAAAAAATAAGGTTGTGGTAACCATTTTCTAAGAACAATATATTATGGTTAAAATTATGATTGTAGTCTAAATATATTATGGTTATTGTATCAATTTTAAAATATCATCTTATGATTGAAATCAGCTAAATATTTTATCATAATATTTTTTATTTGACATAATGTTGCTTTTTATACATGACTATATTATAATCCAATGTGATCAAAATGTCGTTAAAAAATATGTTTCGAAATCAAATTTATTTTGATTACTGAATCAGTAAAATTACATTACAGTTTCTATAAAAGTAAAAAATCTTCAATACATGACACGATATATAAATTTTGATTCACAAAAACATAACTGGATTATTCTATACAAAGAGAAATACTTATACATATACATAATGTCATAAACCAAATGAGAATTATTTCAATTCATTTTATTGTCGCTTAAAACAACACACACAAAAACTAGTATATGTGAGGTGTGTGGTTAAAGTTGTTTTGTTGTTGTAACAACAGATATAGAACAACAAAACGTGTAATTTATAACAACATAACATACAATGGTTATTAAAAATTAAGTATACACTTAAAACATTAAGGCCAACTCTTTCAACTTTAGCTTAAGTTTGTATTAAAAATACTTAGTTTTTTGAGTTTTTTGATTATTTTATATGAGCACTGATTACAAAAAATTATCATCAAGTGTTCAGCAAATTTGAATCTTATATTCAATTTACACACATAAAATTTGTGAACATTTTCTAAGAAAAACAATTATATATTCATATTCATTATGGTATCTCGTGGACAAGTATTTTTGAGAAATACCCCTCGAACGATGTGTTTTAATGTACACTATAGTATGATAAGACTAATAAACAATATTTTGAAAATGTTTTCGTTTCCTACCTACGAATGGGTCTCCCGCTTATCGCGGAATAACTTATAATTTTTTGTGTATATCCAAGAATATGCAAAATGAAATAAAAACATAATAGAAATTCATAGTATATTTATATTATATTTATATTTATTATTTATTTATACTTTTTCACTACTTTTGTTTGTTTGCTGTCAATTTGTATTGCAAAATGTTGAGTAAATAAAAACTACGTATTTAAGTGTAGTATATTTTATAAATCCAATCATGAGTATTGCTGTATATTTTATTAGACTTTGTTCACACTGGGAAACTTTTTTTGGGAAACTTTTGATTTTTGTGTGTGAGAGAAAGAGACAGAAATATCAACAATCTCTTTCTCTCACACGCAAAATCAAAAGTTTTTCAACAAAAGTTTCCCAGTGTCTTAGTGTATTGTTAAAATATACTAAACCATTTGCAAATGCAATGATACATCCACCATTTACAATAAAAATTAATTTATTATAAAAGTATTATTATTATAAAAGTATATAAAGGTGTATATAGATAGGAAATGTTTTTGCATGTTGATTTAATGTTTATACATATGTACATACATACATACATACATACATACATACATACATACATACATACATACATGCATGCATACATATTTTCATTAATAGTTCGGTAAACAATATAAAAATATTTCACAGATACAGTTGCGTTCATCATGAGGTAACTTCTGGTTAACTTAAACTGCTGTAAAGTGAGGAACTCGTTCCTATGACATGACATAAAAAACTAAATTAGATTTTCGAGTCAACTCTGACTTATTTGAGATTAATCATTAGTTTGTTTTAAGTTAATTAATAATTATACTGGGAAATTATTGAAAATAAAAGTTGTTTTTGTATTTTATGCTAATGACAATTTTTTCATTTTCATTTTGTCCACAAACCGAATATTTTTTACTTTCCCAGTAAAAACTTGCAACGTAATAATTAAACCGAAATTTATAAAATTACTAGCTGCTTATACCCGGCGTTGCACGGGTATTATTGAAAAAATTATTGAGTTTACTATTAAAAATACACAGGTAAAATTATTCTAATTCGTAATTTAAAATACGTACAACTATTTAAATATACAAAAGATACTTATCCTACAATTAAATATATTGACCTAAAGGACGTAGCCGATCATATGATACCCTAAACCAGTCAGTATGTATGTTAAAAATGGGGATTATTTAAAACAAGTAAGAGTGCTATATTCGGCTGTGCGAATCTTATATACCCTTCACCATAGTGTATTTTAAACATATTAGTTTTATAAATTTTTTCCGACTACATTATTATTACACCAAAAGCAAAACAAAACAAGTATGAATTTATAGTCGGACATTGCCGACCATATGATACCCTACACCAGTCAGTATGTTAAAATTTTGAATTTTTTTTAAATAAAGCATTTAATTTGTTTTATTGTGAAATATTTTTACTTATTGTTGACAAAAAAGAGAGATTTTCTACAAGAGGGCTCATAGGGGAGAAGGGGTAAATATGGGCCTATCCTTATAAATTTTTGTAGATGAATTTACGTCTACTGCAAAGTCATTTATGTAGATTTTAATCGTTTTATAAGTAATTATAAGTTAATTTTGACCTTCAAGTCATTTTCTGAAGGGGAGTCTGTATGGGGGCTAGGGTCAAATGAGGCCCGATCACTATAAAAATTAGTATTGTCAATTATTGTTCTATAAAACAAATTTTTGCTAATTTTCGTTGACATTATAAAACATTTAACGTACTTATGAGCCTAAAGGCCCGATTCGGGGGGTACGGTTGTATGGAGGCTAGAAGAAATAATGGACCGATTTCAACCATTTTCAATAGCGATCTTCCTTGAACCAAAAAAAGAGTATGTGTCAAATTTCATCAAATTATCTTGAAAATTGCGACCTGTAGCGTGCGCACAAGGTTTACATGGACACACAGACGGACGGACAGACGGACATAGCTAAATCGACTCAGAAAGTGATTCTGAGGCGATTGGTATACTTTAAGGGTGTTACAAACTTCAGCACAAACGCATAATACCCTCCCCACTATAGTGGTGTAGGGTATAATGAACAACAACAACGCTAAACGAAATAAAATACGCAAAGCATCAAAACCAACAGACATCTAACTAAACATACATAACGAAAAACACAGAAAAACAAAATAAACAACGCAATAAAACCAACCTACATCCAAATATACGAAGAGAATTCACAAAACAAAAACACACAGCTGAATAAAACCATATACATACATCCACACACGTGTACATCGTTTTCTAATATACAGTGTTGTTGTTGCTTATTTAACAAAGCATGAAAAAAATATGACATTGTTTGATAAAATTTTCAGAGGTTGTCTCGGATTTTTGCTCATATCTCCGTTACTTACCGACCGATTTTGCTGATTTTAAATAGCGATCTTCTCGAAAGCATGTCTAACAGAATTATTGAATATTCGGATCTCGCCGATATCTGGGGTCCTCTAAAAACTGATTTCAACAGAAGCACAGACAGACAGACAGACGGACAGACAGACGGACATCCGCTATCTATAAGGATCCATAATATATATACTTTATAGGGTCGGAAAATTATATTATAGAAATTACAAACGGAATGACAAACTTATATATACCCTTCTCACGAAAGTGAAGGGTATAAAAACGCTTCCAAAATATGCATATTTCCGATACTATAAAAAGGCGTAGTTGCTTTAGAACAAAAAAATGTTCTCAAAGCACAAAAGTACTTATTTTTGCAGTTTTCCCCCTTTTGTCCTAGTTTTTGTCCCCTTTTGGTTCAACTTTCGCAACAGTACTATGCCAATTCATATTTCTGAAACTTTAAAAAGCTTAATGGAGTATATTTTGGCTTAAGTAAAGAAAATAATTGGTATTTATGCTCAAAAGTAATAATTTTGAACGCTTTTCAACCATTTTACCACATTTTTGTGCCCCCCTAGTTCATGTTTTGAAAAACGATATAGCTTATAACACCTTCTTAGGATTGATCTACCATCTTTCCAAATATTAAGAAAATCGGTTTAGCCATTTAGGCGTGATTGACTAACAAACAAACAAACGAACAAACATATTTACAAAGAGATTTATAATATACATTAGGAATATTACGATTATTTAAAAAAACTTTCAAGAAAAATAATGTGTTTTATAAACCCATTTATATATTTTGAATCCTTATTAAATTTTTAGTCGATCTTGCCATGTGCGTTCGTCCGTCCGTCTGTCTGTTGAAAGCACGAAAGGGTTCGAACGAAAAGAGTGCTAAAAATTTCCACAAATATTCCATGATTTCGCATAGCCCTCACACAAGCATAGCCACAAAAACAGCTTTCACAGTCATTACAGTTTTAAAAATACGAATACAGCGATGATTCGACATAAATAAGTTTCATGAAAGCCAAAATCTCTCTACCTTATATAATGAGGATTGGTCTATAATTGAATCTACCCCCTTCAGAATATGATTTTACGTTCATTACTGGTTTAAAAATACGATTACAGCCATGAAATTCGACATAAATAAGTTTCAAAATTGTGTACTAAATTTTATGAGGATCGGTCTGAAATTGACCCTACCCCCATATGAAGCCCCTTCAGAAAATAACTTGAATGCTAATTACTGGCTTAAAAATACAAGTATAGTCATGAAGTTCGACATTAATAAGTTTTATATGAGCCAAAATTTCTCTATTAAATTTTGTAGAGAAGATAATCCTCACATACCAAAAAAAGTTGCAATTATTTTTATAATATATAAAAGTCTTGCGTGATTGATTGATTGACTAATTCATCATCACCCAGCCCAAACCATTAAATCTAGAGTCATATGAAATAGCCGCTATTGTTTATAAAAGAAAATAAAATTGTGATCTGCAACTTTACATGGACAAGAAAATAGACATTGAACGATTGCTATACCTTATACTTAAATTTAAAATGTTCAAAAATTTTATACAAGCTCTACTAAAGTGTTTTTAGCAAATCTAGTGGATTAAGAGAAAGCTAGTTGAAATCATGTAGATTTCCCATACATTTTTGACAAATCCAAATCTACTTAATCTATTAGATTTGATTTAAAAGTCTAGTATAAGCAAATATAAATATCCATTCAAGTTGAATGTTTTCATCGAAAAGGTGACTTTTCATTTTTAAATACTTTAATTATAATTTTAAAATTAGTGGCATTTAATAAAAATGCATACTTTTACAATTGTAATTTTGTATTTTTAATGTTTCAATTTAAAGAAATTAATATTACTGTCGTTACATTAAAATAAAGTGATGGGATTTGTTCGAAACAGTGGAAAAACCATAAGAGATTTATGCAAATCTAAGAGATTTCAAGCTATTGGAAACATAGTATTAGGCTTTCAATAAATGTATTTTTATGAATATGATTTTAAGTTATTTTTTAATATCTCGACTCATATTTTTTTTCACTGCGTGTATATATTCAATTGACTAAAAATTGTTAACAAACAGGATACATGTAGTTATGTAGTTAATATTACTAAAGTTAGAGAAAAGCGAATGCAAATTATATACATATGTATCTATGTTTATATTTTTTAGAATTCACAACAGTCACGTTAATGTACTATTATAATTAATGAACTTATTTACACATGTACGAGTATGTACTTGTAATTTACAAGTCGAGTTTATTTTAACTAAAAACTGTTTAAGCATAAACATACTCGTAAATCTACTGGGAAATATCCTTAAACATACATATGTATGTAATCATGTGTGTGTGAACTTGTAACTCAGTGTAATAAAACTCAATGTAGATAAGTATGTATGTTTATATAATATACACAAGAACATGTTACATGTATGTATGTGTGTTCCTAATTATATTTATATTTAAAAACCATGGCCTAGATCAATAAAAATACGTATGTATGTATGTATGTATGTATGTATGTATGTATGTATGTATGTATGTATGTACATTAGGGATATGAGTTATTTGTGACAAAAGTTTTTTATACCATCATGTAATAGCCAAAAATAAATCAATAATGAAAATCATGTTCGCGGGTAGTTTTGTTAAAAAAACCCTTCCGCAGAAAAAATCTGTTCGTCCGTATGAATTATGAGTTCAGAAAAGACTAGGAGATAATACCGGAATTCACATTTTACATACACTGAAAAAATCCATGCCTAATATATACAAAAAATGTAGTACATTGTACGAATCGTTCGTTGTTTCGCACCACGAAATTCTTTCGAAATATAAACGAAATATTTTAATATAATGCAAAATATTCCTGAAAAAATTAATTGACATTGACATAAATTGAAAAAAAGGGAATTTTGAATATATATGGTAAAATTTACGTAATATTAATTTATTCAAACATTTTTGTTCATTTTAAAATAAATTTTCTAATTTTAGTTCAAAATTATTCTCCACACGAATTTTAATTTTTTTTATGAAAATAATTCGAGAATAATATTATACTTTTTCTTAAATTTTATAAAAATGTTAAAACTATAACATTAAATGTTAAAACTATAACATTAATCATAATATAATTAATATCATTATATTTAATTTCGCTAAAATTTATGAAAAAAAGTACAAGGTTTTCATACTTTCGTAAAAATAGAAAAGGGTTTTATTAAATAATATTTCGTATTATACACGAAATTTTTGTAAATATTACGAAAATAGAAGTTACGAAATTTTCTTTCGTAAAGTTAAGCATGGATTATTTTCAGTGTATATATAAAATAATGTGTTTTTGTCTGTATGGCTGAACCAATTTTCTTGTAATTTTCACAACGTATTCCTGCATGTCTGGAATAGGTATAAAATCCTTATATTTGAGATAGTATAACAGTCAGAGAAATTTTAGTGTCAATATGATTATTTAATACAAAAATTAGGGGGGCTAGCATTAGTATCGTGCACCTCCCATATAAACTAATTAAAAAAATGTATTCATCTTGGAAATAATTACAGTCAGAATCTTAAAATTTTGCACGATTAACTTTAACATAAATACATTTTGGGATATAAATTGACGGGATACCCAAGATGGTGACGCTGCCCTCCCATATTAATTCAATACAAAAATTCGTTAATCTGTGAAAGTAATAGAACAAAATTCTTTAAATTTTGCACGAAAAATTTTAATATTCATCTGAACATTTTGGGGGAAAAAGAGCGGATTTTCATCAAGGAAGCCTGTAGCCCCCGTATGAATTAAATAGAAAAAAAATCGTATAACTGAGAAATTATTAAAGCTTAAATCTTAAAATTTTACATGAAATACTTTTACATTCATGTGAACATTTAGAGAATAACGAGCGACTTTCAATGGGGGACTTTCCAGCAAAAAATATTCTTGATTTGGGAGCAATAAATATGTATAACTTCTGCATTCCTAACTCAATTGCATCTTTAAATTATTTCCTTACAAAAAGATTTTTTTTATTGTTTGTGGTGTACAAATTTGCTTCCCATCACAATCACCTAATTTTTGTATATTTGAAAATTTTTAACCATGTTTTGTGTCGAGAAATAATATCAATTCAGTGAAATCAGCACAAATACAACATAGTGATATATGCTCATTTTAAAGATTGTAACTACAATAGATTTCAAGTTTTACATATAAGAGATTCTAAAGCTCTTATATATAAATCTGGAAATCTATTGTAGTTAGAATCTTCAAAATCGTTAAGTGGGTTTTTTATTTATATTACTTTTAGGGTAGCACAGCATACTGGGTATAGCTAGTACATAAATACAACAAATTAAATATACTTTAGAGTTTTTTGATTTTGTATTCATAAACATATGACCAAAATCAAAAAAAGGTAGCGGTGTTGTGTTTAGAACATGAAATAAGAAGCGAATATCAGGAGCTCGATTCTTGGTCGTGTTATTCTTTTAGCCATTAATATTTAAATTTTTCAAAAACGAAATTAATTGTGACATACTGTTTTCCAAGAATGGAAAAAATAATTTATAAATAGAATTTCAATATAACTCATTAAAAAATATGCAAAAAGATAAGAATTTTTCGAATTAAAATACATTTATTGATATTATTTTTTACTCTAATTATTTGAAAATGGTCTTAAACAAATAATACACAGAAAAAATTATCGGTAGTTTATTTTCAATTAACATGTTTTAATTTTCTTTATTTTTTATTTAAACAAATTTTTATTTGTCTTAATTATCTCGTTTTTTGAAACTGTTTAAAACTTAAGTGTAAAATTTTAATTAAATTTTTAATTAATTTTTAATTTTAATTGTAAATGATGAACGCATTGTTAAAGGTCTAGTATTCCTTTAACGTTGTGTGTAATCGATTAATAATTTGATTGTTTTAATCATCTTCTTAATTGATTTTTAAATAATTCACTATCAAACAGTTTAATTTATTTGATTAATAACAAATTTGGTAATTGATATTATTATTTTGGTTATAGGTGCAAAACTTGCTTGATACAATTATTTTGATAATTAAAATTAATTTTTAGTTTTTTCTGTGTAATAAAAAATATTTAATAACTCTGTTTTAAGATTTGCAAAATATAGGCAACAGTTGTTTTTTTTTTCTTTGTATGTCTCTTAAATACACTTCAGACTAACTATAACAAGATCTAAAAATCTAAAAGAAATATTTACTAAAATTTTTCATTTACTTAATCAAAGTTTGAGAATTACAGGTATTTTTCAAAATATTTGGTGTGTAAAATAAATTAAACTTTAAATAAAAATTCAAAAATATTTAGTTATAACATTTATGTTAAGTACATCATAATGAATTATTGAAATCATAATGTGACATAAAACCGTAATTTAAAATTTTTGTCAAGTTTTTCTAAATTAATAAATGTTTTAAATTTTGTGACTTTTCAGAAAAATCTAAAATTTTCAATTTTACTCCCTATCATAATATTATCAATGGAACGAATCACTGTGGATCGGTCTGTAAAGGTCTTAAACTTAAATGAGTTGATCTGAGAAATTCATGACAAGTTCGCATTATTCCTTCATTGAGTAGAATAAAATTTCAAAAGAAAATGCATCTAAATGACTGATATTAAAACATTCCTTTTCATAATCACAGTTATTTGATTCTTTTGATATTTTATCCCATTAAAAACATAAAAGGCATCTTTTTTATTTCTTTTATCTCTGGTAAGAATTTTCAAAAGTATTCCATGGGATTTAAATTATCAGGGTCATACTTGAAATATTTCGTATTTATGCAAGTGTAAATACTAAAAAAATAACCAAAACTAAAATATTTTTTTGTATTATTAAAAAGCAACAAGAGAATTCTTTTGTAGTCAAATGTTTATGTCCGACATCTACTAGTACTAGTTCTTGCATTAATAGTAAAAAGAAATAAATATTATAGTTTTGGTCATTATTACGGTTTGTGCTTAAATTTGAATTTTCTTTGTTTTCCATTGATTTGTAGTCCTTTGAATAAATATAGTAGAAAAACATGCATACATTGGTTAGAATATTGACATCTTTGTATAATTTGTGTTTCCAGAAGTTGGAAATGTGACTACAAATATTTTCTATGAATAAAACTCATTTCATAATAATAAAAGTGATAATTTTGGTTTTAAAATAATATTTTTTTTAACAATATTGTGTTGTTACCACAAAAATAATGAAAATATTTTTATTTTTACACCTTTGTGTATTCCATAGTTGCCAACGTTACGAATTGAACAACACATAAACATTTTGGTATAATTAAGGAAAACATACATATGTATGTTAATTTTTCCAAAAATTTTAAAATTACATGTAATACTAACTTTCGAAAAACTTACATTTACCGTTAAGTCTAATTTTAAATTAATTGTAATCATTCAAAGTATGATTTTTCACATTTTATGTAATGTTACATACATATCTACGTAAATTATGTAGTAGATGCAAAATTTGTGGGAAATAACGTTATGGTTATTCAGTTTTTAACATTAGCCATTAAAATTTTTGGTGAAAAAAAAAATTAAAGCTACCGCAACGTAAACATACATTTTAATTAAGGACTCAGACATTTATTCCTCATAATTTTTCATGTGTGAAGAATTGTTGGCAAATATGATTTGTGGAATATAGGTGCAAAACATTTATTCTTTGGTGCTCATTAAAAACCACTTAAAATCCTTTGAAGTGCTTAATATGTAAAGCATGAACTCATTCTTAAAATTGCAACATACCAACAGCATATTAGCTGCATAAAAAGATAATAATAACTAGCAAAATTTTACACAGACCAACGAATTGAGAGGAGCTTAAATTATCTATTACATTAGTTTTTCCTCATATCATGTCTTGAGTTTTTAAAAAAATAGATGTATATTTTGGTAAAAATTGTAATTTCCCATGCACTTTTCAGTTATCCTTCCGTAGTTTAAAAGTTCTTTCTATTTTCTAAAATCAATTAAAAATGTTTACTTATTATAGAAAACAAGGTTAATTAATTTTTCTTTATTTCTTTAGAATTCTAGCTAAAATTAAACTTTTTTCTTAACATTTCCCCAATTTGTTAAATGTAAGTTTTTTTGACAGTTCATGTGATAAACTTCTCACAAAATTTTCTAACAGAAACACTTTTATTCAGAAAAATCTGAAATGTCAAACAGTTCTCGCGAAATAAGAAATTATAGAAAAACACTTGCATGTGAGATACTTTATTTTATTTAAATTCTCATTTTTCTATAATTTCACTGTTTTATGCGAGAAATTTCTCAATGCGAACGAATCGGAGTACTGGAAACAAAAGTTATATATCGATCTTTTGTTGGTTTCGGACAAAAATTGTTAAAAAGTACAGCAGTTATATAAAATTGTGTACTAATTTTTATACCCTACACCACTATAGTGGGGAGGGTATTATACGTTTGTGCTGATGTTTGTAACATACAAAAATATTGGTCCAATACCCACCTTAAAGTATACCGATCGATTCAGAATCATTTTTTGAGTCGATTAAGACATGTCCGTCCGTCCGTCCGTCCGTCTGTCCGGCTGGCTGGCTGTCCATGTAAACCTTGTGCGCAAGGTACAGGCCGCAATTTTCAAGATAATTTGATGAAATTTGGACCAAGCATGTTTTTTGGCACAAGGACGAAGCCTATTGAAAATGGTTGAAATCGGTCCATTATTTCACCTAGCCCCCATACAACCGTACCTCCCGATTTGAACTTTTTATGCTATAATTACGTCAAATATTCTGCTATCTCTCTAAAAATTGGCACAAATAAGTTTTATATAAGTATAAATGATACTGCAGATTTTCGTAAGGATCGGCCTATATTTGACCCTAGCCCCCATACAAACCCCCCTTCAAAAAATGACTTAAACGCCTAAAATTGACTTGTAACCATTTGTATCGCAATGAAACTCAACAAAACTAACTGTTATTTAGAAATATATCCTTTTCCCAAATTTACCGAGGATCGGCCTATATTTGACCTATATAAAGCCTCATTTAGAAATTTTAGTTTTTTATCAATAAATGGCTTAAATATTTTGGAATTATGGTAATATTCAACATAAAAGTTTCTTTACAAAAAATAAAAATTTTATAAAAGTAAAAATTGTAAAAATATACTCATGGTGTAGGGTATCATATGGTCGGCCATGCCCGACTATACTTTCCTACTTGTTCTTATTATTCACTATAGAAGAAGAATTTTTTCATATTTCGATTTGTAACTTTTGCGATTTGGAAAATTTTCATTGTCCGGTCCTAGAACAATGGTTAATAATTTGACTGAATTTCTTTAATTTCTATTGCATTATTTTAACATGGAGTTATGTATATTACAAATACAGACAGACGGACATTCTTATACAATAAGAATGTATTTGTTTTAAAATAACATATGTACAATATTATCATATGTATGTACATTGTAAATACATATGATAATATGATTTATTTATCTGTAAAAAAGCATAGGGTATGTATATAAAAATGTCTACTTCTCTCTCTTTCGCACAAAACGATTTCAATGATTTTATAGCTGTATATTATATACATATTAACCTCTTCTCTCCAAACTATTTTAAAATTTAACAAGAGTATATTTAATGGTAAAAAATTATTTTTGAGTCAAAAACAAAATTGGTTTTTAAAGTAGTCATTTTGAACTAAAGTACTTTAAATATATAATTTAAATCCAAAAAAGAATTATTTATATGGTCATACAAATATACTCTGCATATGTAATTTATTTTAATTTCCTCTCTTATGCAACAACATTTAAAGTGTTTTGAAACAAATATATAAGTTTTACATATTAAAAGACTATAATACATATACATACGTATATAGATGTGTGTATATTATTAGAACTGCCCTAAATAATTAACATCTTTTGATCAGTATCTTAAACTAACTAAAATCTGAAGCTAACCAGACAAGTATTAAAATTAAAGAAATTATATTAATATTAGAATAATACAAATCACATATATTTTTTATGGGCATGCCTAGTATACAGTATCGGACAAACCAAAAGCACGAACTTGCGAATATTGCAGCGACAAAACTAAACCACATAACCTTGAAAATATTAAATTTATGGGAATTTTAGGAAACTGTTACCAAAATTTACTGTTAAATAAGGAATTATTATTTGTTGTAGACATTTTAGGAGCAAACTTAGGTAAAGAGAAGTGAATTCATAAGATTTTTACAGTAATTTTTGATCATTCGCACTATAATTTTGTCACACTATAATTTTGCGAATTATATATCACTTTCATCAGGCTTATTGGCTGTAGTGGGGATCCAGAAAAACCCCTCAAACGGGAGGACCAGTATCGAATTTGGATATTAAAATGGCTATATTACAATAACATGGCCCATGGCAAGTCAATTACATAAATTAGCCATATTAGTAAAAATAAATAATAATTTGGTCTTGGTATGATTTCAGTGGAAATTTGATTGCAGAATTTTCTCAATAAAAAATAAATAAATCGAATAAAGGATCGATTTTTGTATGAAAATATCATGTACAATTTAAAGCTGTACTATAAATTGGATATAAGCTCTAAAATGGAGAGATCAATAGGAAATCGGTTTTCTTAGTGGCTTATAATTCCCAAATTATAGACTAATCGATATAATATTTAAGAAATTTGTGTCTGATTTACATTTATTTAAATCATACACATTTTTTTTTGTTAAAATAGCAAGAAAAACATTTTAATAGTTGTTTTGGATATTAAATTGCATAAAAGCGCACTACGAAGGCAAATGATCAAAAAATACTTAAAAAATACTATAAATTTACTTTATATTTCGTTAATTTATTCTTAAAATATATTTTAGTGAAATGATTTACTAATTCAATAGCAATTTCTTTTAACAGTTTCTAAAAATTCACTAAAATTTTATATATTCGAAGTTATGTGCTTTAGTCGCTGCAATTTTAAGTTAATTTATATTTTGTCATCAAAAACAATGTACAGTGGACGTCCAATAGTACGTACCCTCTTTATTACGAATGTCCAATAATACGAATGGCATTGTCTACTCTATAAAACGAATAAAAACACAATTTTTCTGTTCGATAGTACGAATAACGCATTTTTATTGGAATTTTGGTTTTATTTACGTATGAATGAAGTTTTTATTTTATTATTTATTTTCATCATTTTACAAAGTAATAAACATCTATGTTAAATTATGGATTTTCTAATAAGAAAAATGTTATTTTGTATATATAAACTGTCAATTTTGAAAGTAGTATGACTCCACATTCGAATGGGTTTAAGCATTACTATATGTGATCCTTTAAGTATTGCAAATTTTTAAGAGAAAATTTTAAATTAGAGAATTATTTTTGAAAGTGGTATATTCCATTCAAGTTTTTAATAAAAATTGTATGTAATCTGAACATGTTTAATACAGATATGTACATGCAAATTGTCTTTGGCACACATATTTTTAAAAACTTTAAAATTTAAAACCTTCTATCTCATTTCAACCATTGGACTCACGATACTTTTAAAGTTAACAATTCGTATACGTAAATATGTCCCTTTTATGCCTGTTTATGTACATGAAATTTATTTGAAATAATACATATTTATTATATTTTGTTTCGTTATGTAATTTTTCATGAAAAATAAAAAATCCAATATTTTAGGTGTATAATTTGAATTTAAACATACAAAATGTGTTGTTCAATAATACGAATTTTTCGGTACTACGACTAACTAATAATTTTAATTGCAAAACAACCCATTTTAATAATTTTATTGAGCTTTCTTCTAACAAGTAAAAGTTCGTACTTTAGTTTTGTCCGCTACTGTACATCATATGTACATATATATGTATGTGCATATACATATAATTTTTAAAAAAGTTTTTGCTATGTATTCATCTTTTTTATGCTAAAATACATAATCTCAACCATGTGAATCAGGCAACCGTCCAAATAAATTTTGTGTAGTTTTTTTTAATTAAATGAATGCGTGTGTATTTTTCATTTGTAGTTTTTGTCGATTTGTCTCGTTGTTATCAGTCGGTATTTCCGGAAATTAAACGAACTACATTTACAGTTCTATTAAATGCACACATTTGTATAATCCTTTACATTCCAGCAGTTTTTTAAGGAGACATTATTACTTTTAAATATGAAATAGTAAATATTTTAAATCGATCGACTATATTCAAAATTTTTTATATTATACGAAAAAAGTTTTCAGACCAAAAAAAAAAAGAATCAAGATTATGTTGTTCTAAAATATACATTTTAAATTTGTTAAGAATGATTTTACTCTTATTTATAAACTGCATTTTATTTTATAACAGGTTTATTAATAAGCCACGGAACGAATAATCAGTTTATTAATTTCGGGATTAAATATTACGAATGAATTAGTAAATTTAGTTCTCCACGTAACGAATTTCAAACATTTTTTTTATAATATGTGGTGAAAATAATACATAAAAAAACTCCCAATTTCATTACTATCCAAAAGGATAAAAAATTATGATTCTAAGATTTTTTGTAAGTCTTTAGTTTTGGTTCTATTTAAGCTAAAAAAAAACTTTATTTTGCAAACTGCAGAAACTATAAAAAAGATATAAAAATATAGACTTCTTACCATCCATTACTATATATTTAACATTAAATCATAGAAAAATTGTTTATTTATCTTCCGTTAAACCGGGAAACCAGTGTACTTCCTGTACATACAAAGCTACTTCAATATAATCGGTAACCAATGATAATTAAAAGTCCAATATCTGGTTGTCTATACCAAAACTACAGGGTCTAACGCATTGCACATTCACAATCGAACGCACATATACATACATATATGCAACGAATTCACGCAATTTCATTTATTTCCTGACAAAACACAGCGTAAAAGTGAATTAAAATAAACCCCAACTGAATAAATTGTTTAAAGTTAAAAATGTAGAAGAGTGAAACAAAAAACCCAAGATCCCTTGCAAGTTCTGACAGTTAAAGTGAATGTGAATTATTAACAAAGTATTAAGTGTAAAAAACAAAGTTTTTATATTTGTTTTTTATCTCGAAATTAAATTTCATGGTATTTCAAGTGAAAAAATATATATAAAATATACAATAAAGATTAAATAAACAAACACTCAACCAAGAAAACAATAACAAAATTTGAAAAAATAAAATCTGATCAAATTTAAATAAATACGTGTATGTAATTGTTGGTTGGCGTTGTTTCAATCGGTCGGTAACGTAGTACAAATTTGGTTTTGATTTACAAACATCTCGGTCTTGTATTTTTTATTCGAATTATTTAAGTGCATTTATTGATGGAAATTGATGGTGATGCTGCTGTATCAGCTTATATACGATATAAAAAATCTCTACCGCTGCCATCATCATCAGTACGACCACTTTCCTGTATACAACCAATATTCGTAAATGATAATTATGTGCTGGCGAAATTTTACATACCAAACAATTTGGATTTTGAGCTTACTGTGTGGTTTCTTGTTTGGTTTTTGATGCCAAAAAAATTTATGAAATTAAAACAACGCCATCACCAACGCCTTCACTATCAAAACTGTTAGCGATTTCGACATCGGCATCAACGTCTATATCTACATTGCTGTCATCCACCAGAATAACAATATCAACATCAACTGCAAAAATATTTAAGGCAACAGGAATAAAAGTTGCATCAGCAACTACACATTCACCGATAGCAGGCAAGCGGATGCAAAATCATCTGTATCCGCTGTATAGTTGGCGGTACATGACCACAAGAATAATGGAAATTTCCCAAGCAAAATTTTGGTTTACTCTAATGTTTTTCCTTGCAATTGATGTTGTAGCTGGTGAAATTATTTTGCGCATAGATCCTTTGGGTAAGAGAAAATTACTTTTAAATTTTCCATTATTTTCATATAATTTTTTTCTAACTTTTTTTAGTTGTTTTATTTTTTATTTTATATTCCAAAGCTTAACGTGGCGGTTGTTTTAGTTAAGTTTTTTTTCCTCCATATTAGATGTTTGTGTATGTTTAAAAAACTTAGATAGTGTCCTTAATGCAGTTTTTATAATCAAATTTAAACGTAATTTATGTTGTGGACATAATGAGATTTCCTTTTTATATATTTTTTTCTTTTAAAAATTGGATTTAGTTTTTTAAGTTGAAACATAGCAAATATTTTTGTATATTTAACCACAAAATATTTTATATTAAATAAAACAACTTTAATGATAAAAAAACAATTATTGCAAAATGAACATTTAAACTCAATGTAAGTGAACTCAAATTTACAATTTTATATCTGAAATTGTTTTTATTAGTAATATTTTTATAAAAAAATGTTATTTAATATTATTACAATTGTAGATATGTATGTGTAAAATAGAAATACAATATTGTGTCTCAGGATGCGGTTATTTTTTATACACATATGGACGTACAATGTACGTCGTACATTAATGTGATCACTTTTTGCAATAACAAAAATACCGTGAAAAAACTTCCTGTACCAAACGCCATTAAGTTTTTAAAATATTTTTTTTTCTAAATTAGAAAAATATATATTTTTAGCAACAATTTTGCATTTTTTTTTTAATGATTCTTGAGGTATATGAAATTTTGCATTTATAGAAAAATTATTAAAATAATTTAAGTCTGAAATGTTTTCCACCGAATTGACAGCAATTAAAGATTTTGATTATCAGGAAAATATTGGCTATATAGTATTTCCCGACAAAAAAAACTATCAAAGCTGAAATCCTTAAATATTGCATGAATATCTTTAATATCCATATAAACTTTTGGGAATTAAACGGATGGACTATCTATAGGGAATCACTCCCATATTATTAAATATAGCATGAATAACTTTTGTAAACATTTGAGTAATTTATTGGCGGATAAGAAAATAAGCTACAAATTAAAATCAAAAATTCGTATTTATAGTAAACTGTTACATCAATTTGATCGAGCAGTATTAAAAAATTGAAAAAAAGTATGAAATTATATTAGTGGATGTTATTCGTCCCATATGTAATCATTATTAGTAATCAAAACCTTCATGCACCAATACGAATTTCGAAAATACAAAATTGAAACCTTTTTAAACCATTTTATCCCCTATACGTTCGAGTTTTTAAACATGTCAAAGCTAAAGAAACATAGTACCAAAAATGAGTCTAGCTTAAACAGTTTGGGCTGCGTGACGAAGAATCAGTTATACACGACTTTTATATATTATATTAATATTAATAATAGTAACTTTTATCTGCATGTATAATAAAAAACTTTGTTGTTTTTAGTGCGTCAACATTTTTTGCAAAAACCGTCCACGGAAAATCGATTTTCTAGAATTTTCACGAAAAAATTTACTTAAATTTTTAATTTATTAGAAACAATATAAATGCCAGTCGGTCATGGTGTTCATAAATCACGATACATACATACGTGGAACTGGAGACTAGACAGTTAAAAAGAACATTTTCTGTTTAATTATAACGGGCTAGATTTCCTTTTAAAAGTACTTTGAATATTTTTAATACATGGTGTAATTTCTATTCATCTTTTTATTTTGTAGGTTGAAGTAATGTTTTTTTTGCTGAAGGATACATAAAATATTCATTGAGATTAAAATCTTAAAAATAATTAAAATTTCAAAAAATATCTCACACATTTCGACAGTTGTCACTCTTTCTTTTAATCATTTATTGTAACTTCTTCTTTATTCATTCCCCAGAAACTCCTCTAAAAACATTTTAGATATTTTGTTTATTTTTCGTCCTTCTTAAATAAGTACAACCTTATAACAAAAACCCTAAAATTTAATTAATATTTAAATCGCGTTGACATGTGTTTGTATTGAAACAGGACCTACATTTTAATTACTAAATGTCTTTCAGTATTTTTTTCTTTTAAATTCAGATATGTTTAATGTATAAGTAAATAAAAAATACAACATAAAAAATCCTATTACAAATCAATAGTGGTGCATTTTTTTTTATTTAAAATATAATAGAAGGTGGAATAAATTTTTAATATTTGTTTGCTTAGAAACTTATTAATAAAGTTCTGTTGGAGTAATTATTTATTCGTATATGAAATAAAAGTTGCCAAAAGCAAAATACGTGCTTTATTGAATTTAAAATTAGATTATAGTAAGTTGTATTATTTAAAAATAAATCAATTTAATTGCATTTAATTAAATTAATTCTTTAATTTCTATATTGCTAACTATTGTACGTACGTACATACAAATATATAGCAACAAATTATACTCATTAAATTTTCATATTTTTTTACTATCTTAATACTTTTAACATTTCATTACTTATTAATGTGTGATAGATTTATATAAATTTTAAACCTTTTGTGACAAATTCAAATTTGGGATATATTTTTATTTTAAGCTTTGAAACTGCGAATTTGCAATTAAAAGTGTAATTCGCTCGCAATATTTTTTCAATATAATTGTATAATTGCAGTTTTTTTATACATATGTATATTTCAAAGTTAATGCTTATAATATTTCTGAGGGCATGCTAGAATATCTACGGGTTGTATGAGTAACATATGTAATATATATTAAGTATACGTATTCGATAAAAAATATAATTAATTGGTGCTAAAAGTTTATTCAGTTTGTACTTATGTGCATATGTAGATACATATGTATTTTAGAATAAAAATTTATGAAATTACACAAGCAGCTACACTGAAAAAAATCAATACCTAATATATACGAAAAATGTCGTACATTGTACGAATCGTTCGTTGTTTCGCACCACGAAATTCTTTCTTAATATATACGAAATTGTACGAAATATTTTAGTATAATGCAAAATATTCTTAAAAAAATTAATTGACATTGACATAAATTGAAAAAGAGAATTTTGAATATATATGGTAAAATTTACGTAATATTAATTTATTCAAACATTTTTGTTCATTTTAAAATAAATTTACTAATTTTAGTTTAAAATTATTCTCCACACGAATTTTAAATTTTTTTATGAAAATAATACTTTTTCTTAAATTTTATAAAAATCTTGTAGTTTTATTTAATCATAATATAATTAATATCATTATGTTGAATTTCGCTAAAATTTAAGAAAAAAATATTACGAAAGGTTTTCGTACTTTCGTTAAAATAGAAAAGGGTTTTATTAAATAATATTTCGTATTATACACGAAATTTTTGTAAATATTACGAAAATAGAAGTTACGAAATTTTTTATCGTAAAGTTGAGCATGGATTATTTTTAGTGTAGATACTTATAAATATTCCTAGTTAAAATTTGCTCATACTTTTTGATTACTTATCAAACTAGTACCTGACGTTAACAGGGGTTTTATGTGGTTTCATAACATTCCTTATGAAAAAACTCCTCACAATGTTTTTGTTATCTTATAAAGTTGCTCCATTAACTTACCAAAATTTATGTATATTGTTTACATATCAAAAGTACTAATTTTTCCCGTTCACCACCCATTTTAAACCCCTTTTTGTCCGCTCCAAGTCCCAATTAAATAAGAACTATTTTCAAAAATTTGAAGAAAACAGGTTAAGCCGTTTAGACGTGATTGACGAACAAAACAAAGAAAAAAGGAACAGATAAATTAACAAACAAACAGACTTAAAAATAAATTTATAAAATACATTAGGATCTATGTTCCAAAGCGGACATTTCGGACAATTAAGTATCTGATATAAACAGACCTACATATATTAATTAAATTTAGATTTACAAAAAAATATCAAATTCCATTTTCGCCTAATAACTTGAATTTTTCGTATTTTTTTACTTTATATATCGTCATATTAAAACTGTAGCCACATAGGACATTTAATAAGCAAACATAAAATCACCTTTTACTTCCTTTTGTCCACCTGGAAGATTTTTTATGAAAATATATTTTTCTTAAATACAGATATAATAATTTTTTGACATACTGAAAATTTAAGTAAGCTTCGAATTAAAAACAAATTTTGAATATTTTGTACAACAAAGACACAATTCCCTTTTTTACTCGCTATGAGTTGACTTATATAAGTATTTTCGCTTAAGTACAGAAAGCAATCCGTATTAACGCACAAAAGAATTCATTTGGCCCGTTTTTCACCAATTTTAAACGGTCCAGATATTTTAGCGTTATTTAGGAACAAAAAATAAACAAACAGGCTTACAAAGAGAATTATAATATTCGTATATTAGGACATGTACTTGTCAGTTTCCGTGCGAAAGTTAATAAGTATTTATATATTGATTCAAATTAATTGCAATAGGCTGCAAGCTACCTTATAACACAATGGTCATAGATCACATGCGGTATAAATTAATATGACCACTAATGTCACCCGCAATATCATTTTATCATCATTAAAACTTTACTCATTAAGCTAAAAGTACTAAAAGCATAATAAATGGATCATTCATTTGTTGATACAGTCATGCATTCATTTTAAACATACCTACAGATAAACATACATTAGACCGACTCACTCTGTGTGGAAAGCAAAATCGTGTTCGTTCGTGAGCTGGACCAATTTTAAATTTTGTTCTGTTTTGAAACAAAATATCTAATATGTACTGTCGTTTGAAATGGAATTAATAAATAAATAACCTTCTGCTCGTAATTGTCATATATCAAATATTAAAAATTTTTAAGTTTGTCACTAAATAATTTTTTTTTGCAATTTTTTTTTTTGCAACCACTAAACTTGGCTTCAAAAAATTTTTCAAATGATACCATGTATTGTATATTTTGTTTAATATATACTGTAAAATTAATAAAAAAAAATTACTAAAAAGACACTTTTTGGTAAGCGGTCCAGCTCACGAACGGACATCGATTGACTAGAAATATTTAGACGCATCATTAAAACCATCTTTAAAGCCACCCACCATCACAATTCGTTTTTATGTGCCTTTTGAGTTGCTAGGAACCATATATATTGTCCCTAAAAAGATTTTTAGCGTATTATGGTAAATTGGCGATATAAAGTTCGTGCCTCTTTTTCATTTCAAACTATTTGTATGAATTTTTATTTCATTAACTCGATATGCCACATATATTTTTTAAGAAAGTCATCAATTATGATACAGATAAAAGCGGAATTGATAATTATCTATGTTGTTGTCATAAAACAAGATAAGACAAGTATCATTCTACTAAGAAAAAATTATTGTGGTCAAAATCTCAAGTGATATAATTTTTTGAAATTAAAGTGGCTTATCATGTTACTGCATAAAAATAATTTAATTTGTAATTATGTTTCTTGCTGATTGGAAAATCCAATTATATCCAATAACCTTTATAAGTAAAACATATCACAATCATCAGCTTATAAAAAAGCATTACACCTGTTACATAAAGTGCATATCGAAACTATTTTTGAACAATGGAATTGAAATTTCTTATATCTAACATGCATCGAAATTGGTTCAGATGTTAAAAATGATGATGTCGAAGCAGAATATCTACTATGCTGAATAAACGCAGGATTATCTCAAATTTTTATCTGAATATTCAGTTTAAAACCCAAGCCAATGTATTTTGTCGTTCTATTTAAAATATTTTTTGCCTATACCACACTACTGGACCTGCCTTTTACTGCAGAATAATTTAGTTATATTAAGCCAAATTTATTATCATATGATAAAGTAACTAAAAATATAACAATATATAAATTTCATATTGAAAATAAAATTTAAATATTTTTTTGTAGCAAGAACCTGATAAGTCACTTTAAAAATGTACTAGAACTTGGTTTTTGAAAATAAAATAGATTCAATTATTGTTAGGCAGTAACTTGATAAGCCACAATTTTATGGCTTAAATTGTGGTTTCCATTGTATTTATGATGTTCATCTATTGGCATCCGATAACTATCGACCTTATATGATTATTCAGCGTGTTTAAAGTACAAATTTAAAAATTCCTATTTTTTGAGAATTTTTTTAAACTTTAATGTCGATTTACTCAAAATTTTATTTTTGTGGCATACCGAGTTACTGCAATAAGCCCTTCATATATTGATTTAAACCAAAAACTGAAATTAAAACAAGTAGGAAAGTATAGTCGGGCATGGCCGACCATATGATACCCTACACCATGAGTATATTTTTACAATTTTTACTTTTATAAAATTTTTATTTTTTGTAAAGAAACTTTTATGTTGAATATTACCATAATTCCAAAATATTTAAGCCATTTATTGATAAAAAACTAAAATTTCTAAATGAGGCTTTATATAGGTCAAATATGGGCCGATCCTCGGTAAATTTGGGAAAAGGATATATTTCTAAATAACAGTTAGTTTTGTTGAGTTTCATTGCGATACAAATGGTTACAAGTCAATTTTAGACGTTTAAGTCATTTTTGAAGGGGGGTTTGTATGGGGGCTAGGGTCAAATATAGGCCGATCCTTACGAAAATCTGCAGTATCATTTATACTTAACTTACTTATTTGTGCCAATTTTTAGAGAGATAGCAGAATATTTGACGTAATTATAGCATAAAAAGTTCAAATCGGGAGGTACGGTTGTATGGGGGCTAGGTGAAATAATGGACCGATTTCAACCATTTTCAATAGGCTTCGTCCTTGTGCCAAAAAAACATGCTTGGTCCAAATTTCATCAAATTATCTTGAAAATTGCGGCCTATACCTTGCGCACAAGGTTTACATGGACAGCCAGCCAGCCAGCCAGCCGGACAGACGGACGGACGGATGGACGGACGGACATGTCTTAATCGACTCAAAAAATGATTCTGAATCGATCGGTATACTTTGAGGTGGGTATTGGACCAATATTTTTGTATGTTACAAACATCAGCACAAACGTATAATACCCTCCCCACTATAGTGGTGTAGGGTATAAAAATAAAATAATTAAAAATTACCTTTTTTAAATTTGACCATCTCTAGACTTAAAATATTTGAAGAATCATCGTAAAACAAAGCAAGTTAAATGTTGGTAGGGATAACAAAAATATGTTTTTGTTTTTCATACAGAGTGAGTCGGTCTAATGTATGTACGTACATACATATATTTTATTTCTTCAATTTAATGCCTATCAATATTGAATCATTGAACAATTTGATCATTACCCACAAACAGAACATTCGAGGTTTATACATTGTACATACATTTATATGTACATATGTATATACATAAATATGTACAATGTTTATATATACAAAAGTAATAAAACAAATCATTTAAACAACACAATGGATATAAATTTCGAAAGAAAACTTAATATTAAATCGTAATTTCCTTTATTAAACCCTTGGCATGTCCTGACTTTTTTTTATAAAAACTATAAACTTCACATAAAAATTTTAGTTTTAGTATGAAGTCATAAAATAATTTAGAAGAGAAATAACCAACATAAATTGTTTATTGCGTCAACAGTAAGTATTGTATTTATTACAAATTTGTTGTTCAATTTAGTGAGAGGAAACCCTTTAGATCCCTTTTAGTTAGTATTTTAATTAAATATCTAGGTATTTAATTACAATCTTCATTTATATTGCACTTTCGCACCATTAAATAGTAAAATCTCATTAAAGGAATTATGTAAAAATTGACCATAAAACGTTTTTTATATCAACTCTTGCTAAAAGAATATTAAATAAACTTCCGCTAAAAGGGTTTGTTGCACCCAGAAAAATTGTTCTACATTGAAATTTAATTCTATTGAACTAAAAGCATCTAAACGAGTATCTTATCAAGACACTAAAGGCCTTTCTCGTCTTGAATTAATAAGTAAACATTTTAATTCTCTTTGCAATTACTATGAACAATATTTTTATACTGTCTGCTACTATTGAAACCGAATTTATACAATTTTACAAAATTTTAACTTTTTTTCAGGCTCTTCGGTTATGCAAAATGTATAAATGAGAAAAAAGTAGACACTATAATTACGCGTCGTTTGATGTATATCTACAAAATATGATTTAGAAGGTATCACTGTGGAAAAAGCTCAAATGTTAGAAAAACAAACATGAAAGTCTGAAAACAATGGCTTTTTTGTAAAGCACATTATCAGCGTAATTTCAATATCTTCAAAAAATCACGTGATCAAAACACTTTTACATTTTCCATGTTATGTTGTTGTTTTGCTTGCTAAATTATTAGATCGTATACAAAATAAATTGCAAATTTTTAATTTTTTACTTTAGCGAATTTTTGCATATAAAAAAATTTTAAATTCTGAATTTCATTAGTTATCAATCTGTATATAGAAAGGATTGATTTGCATTAAAAAATGTAATCAGGGCCTATCGTGGACTGAATGCGCGGGGTTTCTTTCGCAATAAAAACTAACTAATTTTATACAAGCCGTTACTTGGTAACCACAACAATATTTGCATCAAAGTTTCTCGTGTGAAAGAAACTCAATATTTTCCTTTCAAGAAAAACTAATGGAAAATTCCCTTCCCGCTAATTAATAGTAATAAAATTATATTCTTTTATGTTGTTATTAATGAGGTCTATAGTAAAAACTATTACCGTCTTGGATTTAATGCAAATTTGAAGAAATTGCATTGGAATATATGCATAAATAAATTTAAATCCTCATAATTTAATTCATAATATTTTTGTTAATGATTATAAATTAATTTATTAATTCTACATGTTAAATATTCTCTAAAAAATGGGTACTTAGTTTTATAAAAAAAGTATTTTTAAAGAATATTAAAAATAATAAATTATTCACGAGAATATAATTGTACTTCTGACAATGCTCACACAAAATATCGTTGATATGTTATTAAACAGATTTTTGTCTTAATTATCTCGTTGTTTAAAACTTACGTGTACAATTTTAATTATATTTTTAATTGATTCAATTAATTTTTTAATTGGCTGAAAAATTTTTCTCTGGCCTTCTTTTTTATTTTAAATATTTTATTTCGATTTTTTGTGCTAGGAATATTATAATTCTTATATATATATATATAGTCAATAAAATTTTAGACATATAATATTTAATTTTCTTGATAATTTATGAAACACTTTATATATACAATTTTGACTATAAGCAATATAAATGCTGAACGCATGGTTAAAAGTCGAGTATTACTTTTACGTTGTGTGTAATCAATTATTAATTTGATTGTTAATTGATTTTAAAAAAAAATTCCACCCAACAATTTAATTCATTTGATTATTAAATTAATAAAAAATCTATTTTATATTCATTAAATATTTAATTTATACAATTAATGAATTAATCAATGTTAAATCTTGTTTCAAATATTGACATTAATTAATTCGTTATTTGGAAGAACACTGATTTTTTTATTTTTTTACAAATTTGGTAATTGATATCATCATTTTGGTTATAGGTGCAAAACTTGCTTGATACAATTATTTTGATAATTGGAACGTATTTTCAGTTTTTTCTGTGTGATGGCCGACGACTGTCTGTGTTAAACACACATATGTTAAACAATTAATATTTTCCCAAATATTCAATATTGTCCTATGTCGTGTGGTATTGGAAATCAGCAAAATCGCTTTACACTGTGAATAGTTTTGAATCAAAATGGCAAAAAAACTCCAAAAGAATTGTATAAAAAACACCAAAATTTTATATAGATATCTTCTAATCAAAAGTTTATATTTCCAGAAATAAATGTACAGTTAATAAATTCTATTGGAATATCGATACCATTACAAAATTTTATAAATTAAAGTTTTATGTGAAGAGCTCCAATACGAGGACCTATACGAAAAACACTTAAAGACACATAATTCATTACCAAATAATGACATCCGTACAGAATTTGGCACAAGCATTGTTTTATTTACAAAACTGTACTACTGTTAAATATTTGAATGATAGGTCAATAATACAAATATCGATTATTACTTTAGTATTAAGAGAATTGTGTACAACAATATATCTGAAATTCCTTAGTTAAAATTCAGCTCAGTTGACTAGCACTCTAACTTGTTAATTCACACATTTTGTTTTTTATTTAAATATATTATTGTACTTATTTTTTATGCAAAACTATGTGCTTAAATGTTAATAAATCTGAAAAAAGATTTTCTTATCCAAATGACTCACATAATATTTGCTTTTTAATAATACAGCTTTACATGTGTTAACTGTCCTAAAATAAAAAAAAAACAAATAAACTTTTCTCTGACCAACCTTTTTTGTATATAACGTTTAAAGCGGACTCTGAATACATATTTTCACGTTAGTTTGTAAACTATTCATAAAGTGACTGACAGTTGTTTTAATATCATCATGTATGGTGGCGGAACATAAAAAGTAAATATTTATTTTATGACTCAGTATTAAACAACTACTAGATGAACAGCAAACTATGTCACAAATATTTGCATAGAAAAATGAATAAAATATCTTTAAAGAAATTTCCTTCCTCTAACGTGTGTTGTTTAAGGAATAAAATGAAAACGATTTCCAAATTTATGTTTTCCTTTTGTTACGACCAGCTCTGTAAATATGAATGGACATAAAAAATAAATTGCTAGCAAGTAATAAAATAACTTTTTAAGAGAATTTTTTTTTTCAAAAATTATTAATAGTATAAAGAAATAAAATGGAGAAAAAACATTTTTACAACTAACAGATATTAAACAACTATTTATAAATTATTATTTTTATGTACACTTAAGCCTAGGCTTGCTATACTTAATCTCGAAAGGAACTGTTTATTCTTAAGCTAAATAAAGTTTATTTATTGAAGCATTATTTAAAGAATGTTAATAAAAGCAAGCACTTTCGAAAATGACCGACTACATGATGACTTACACCAACTATAACTAGGGTGTCAATTGCAATAGATAAAACAAAGTATCTAAAAGATTTTTGAACCTTAAATTATATAGAAAAAATTAAAAAAAAAATATTTTAGATCCGTTATTTTTACGTTTAAAAGCACTAGCACAAAAACTTAATAGTGTAGGGTTTAAAAAAAAATACTTATAATATTTTTGGAGACATTGGTGTGCTTAGTAGGGCATTAAAGGAAAATTATTAAGAACATGAAACATATCTATTCATTTATTGTCTTAGTCTTAAAAAAATTAAATAAATAAATAAATAAATAAAAAGGAAAAGAAAAGAAAGTAGACGACTATCCGCTTAAGAGTATTTATACAGATTAAATTCATGATATTATTGCTTAATTTTTTCTCTATGAAGAAAAAATTAAATCGTTCTAAGAATAAAATGTTGTTTTGTTTCTTCTAAATGAGAAAAAAAGCTTGTATCGTATTGAATTGTAACCAATAAAATAAAATGAGAAAGACAAAAAAATTAAATAAATAACAATAAATAATAATAAAAGGGATTGCTCCCCATCTACTAACGAACAAATAAAAGAAACAATACCAACAGGCCAACAACAAATAAGCAAACAAACAAATATTACCAGAACACAAACAACGACAATAATAAATGTAATAAAAGAAAATCTCAGTCGGTTATTTTCTCCATTTTTTTGCGGCAATGAGCTTGATTGTACCGCAAGCAGAAGGAGGATATCTCGGCTGCTATGACGTTGTCAGCAACACTACAAATATGTATGTATAGTCAGTTGTATTACTAACAAGTAGTAGCAGCAGCAGTCATAAAAGTTTAATAATTCCAATGATAAAAATGAATTACATTTCTTTTTATTTATGGTACGACACATTGTACATATGTATGTGTATATGTACACACATACTTTCTCTTATTCATGTACATATACAAGACAAATAATAATATTTAAAAATTCCTTTCCATCTTAATTTTTTCTTTCCTGCTTCATGCAATAAAGTTTAGCCTTCATCATCCGTTCTGTGTGGAGAAGTATTTTCATAGCCTTCATAAGGAATGAAATCGTTTAAAAAATTTCATACTTAAACTCAACTTATGCCCATGATGTTTAACGTCGATGATGGCATTGATTGTAAAAGAAAACATGAATCACGTCAATGTCGACAAATTAACGATGTTTTATTTTTTATCATAGTTGCAAACAGTAGGTGTACTCAGTTAATTTGTGTATGTCTTACAATTTTTATTTAACATGTGATTGGTTAGCAAACAACGAAATCGTTAGTTGTTTATTATTTCTTTGCAAATGCATGTTTGTAGATAGTAACTTAAAATAAATTTTAACTATTTTATTTATCAAATCAATGAATTTGCTACAGAACGGCATCAATTTATTATTGAAAAAATACTGGTCCTATACTCAACTTTAATTATCGGCTTAGCGAAATTTGGCCCACCCTCTCACCCTAGCACACATACATAATATCCTTCATAAAATAGATTTAACGTGCATAATTCGCTTAAAAATAAAAAATAAAGATAAAATTCTGAATATATAATATATATATATATATATATATATATATATATATATATATATATATATATATATATATATATATATATATATATTATATATATATATATATATATATATATATAATATATATATATATATATATATATATATATAATAAATAAATTTTACTGATTACTGCAAAAAATTGCAATAAATTTACTGGTTACTACAAAAAATGCAGAATTTTACTGATTACCGAAAATGTGATTACAATATTCCATAAAATCTAATAATTTACTGAAAGTTATATTTTTAACAAAAATATTTCATAGAAGGCAGACGTGTTTTGCTCATAAAAAAATAAATAAAATATAATATTTTTTTCCTTTCAAACTTACGACAAAAAGGTTTTAAATTTAAATTTATTTTATTGTCATTGAGAATAGACAAACCCCTTGTACCGTGTGGTAATGATCCTAAAAACCGCCAGATAAGTTTTGGAACTATGTAACTAATTCGGCACAAAATGATGAAGTTTCAAAAACAAACAATCAAAATATCAATATTCCTGATCTTGACTCTTCAGAATATAAAAACTCTAAATCCGCAACTTCACTTCAATGTTCAAATCAAATAACCGAGAACAATAATGATACAAGTTTGGCCACTAATATGGAACAACTGACACTTAATCAGATAATTTTGGTCAACAATCAAATGGTAATGATGACATTCAATCCAATTATTTTTCGCAAGAGGAAAGTATTGATATGGCAAAAACATCAAGTACATGAATTTGATTTTAAAACAGTAAAAAAGAAGAAATACAAAAGAAGTTTAAAAGGTGATCTAAAAATAGATTTAATCAAATTACGATCCGTTAAAATTGACAATAGTCAAAATACGTTTGCAATTCTAGACAACTTAAATGTTGCAGCAAATGAAATTAATCATGTAAAAACTAATCCGGTGACGAAAAAGCAGAATGTAAAAAATTTTAATTGGATCAATCTATATCCCTTTTAACTTTAATGCTACACAATTTGAGAATGGTTTGGCAAACATTGCAAACTTTTCAACTAATTTTGATGCATTAATAATAGGAAGTGACTTCAACTCAAAGAATACTTTTTGGTGATATAATACCAACAACCTTAATGCCAATACTTTTTTTGATTGATTAAATCTTAATTCTTATTCATTTGCTAGACTTTGTAATAATATTCCTTCGTATTCTAACGGGTTCGTTTTTTAGACCATTTTCTTTTGAGCTCAATTATAGTGGATCATATTGATATTAAAAATTTACCAACATTTTCGGATCATTTTCCACTACGTTTGAACTTAAAATTATTTGATTTTATCTTATATCAACCAAATTTATATTCATTATTTAAGAAAACTAATTGGGAACATTTTAAAAATGATTTAACAATGAATATATCGCAATATTTTCCACCTTCTAATATAAATTTAATGAACAACGAAATTCATATATATATTAATAAATTTACCTCGAAGGTCATATATATATATATCAATAAATTTACCTCGAAGGTGAATACGTTATATCCACTCTCAGTTGAGTTAAAAGCAAGAAAATTTGAGACATCCGATTTTATAAAAATATGTTTAAGGTCAAGTACAGATGTTAAACTTATATTGGCTCTCACAGATTGTAAGAATTAATTTAAAGTTTATTTAGTAATATATGAGACATTGCCAGCCTCGGGAGCAAGGGCTTTGGCATGTAATATACAATTTTAACCATGATAAAAATATGAAGGTAGTGTCATTTCTCTCTCTCTCAAAATTTTTTTTTTTTGAAGTTTACTGGTATTTTTGATATTTGTATTTTGTAAACAAATAGAAAAATCCTTGCCATAGTATATGAAAAATGGGAAACTAGTTTAAAAGAAATTTGTGTAGTGTATGTGGGATTTATGTTAATGATTTCTAAAATATTTTAAGTCCAGCGATAACAGTTGTTGAGCTGGCCCGATTTAGTTAGTTAGTTTGAAAGGATGTTTCATCAAACCTGAAGAAATACACCTAGGTTTACACAGGGCCTGTTGTGGTCTCCTTTGTTAGTGTCTCTGGTGGAAATCGAACCCACGACTTCCGATCTAACAGACTATAATACTAACAACTAACCCACCGGAGGCACACAGATTAAAAAAAGGATTATAAAAATATGTTATATGTATGTATAATATACGTAGATGGATCAAATTTAAGATAAATATATTTTTCATTAAGTTTAATAGTATTTCATACACAAAATGGACATGTGGTATAAAGAAATGAACATATAAAGTTAAGGCGAGCAACAATAAATTCCACTTAGCATTCTTGTCCAAACCCTAATAAGTAAGAAAAGTAGCCAATGATTTCATGGCAGCGTTATTTTGCACTTGAAGAAAACCGCGTATTTTTGGACCGAATGGACAGCTAATTCTGGTTCATTGTGCCTACATATACGTTGGAAGATAAATTCTTCATGTAAGATGATAAAAACTCCAATTTATTATTACATATGTATACATGTACACCGTTTTTAGTAGGTTCCTCCTGTTAATCCATTCCGCAACTTAAAGAACATGGGAAGCAACAGACAATTTATTGATGTATTTTTGGCAGATTTAGTAAGATTTTTAATGTATTTTTATTGAATTTAAAATTTTGTTTGATTCAATTCAGTTTAATTTTTATTTTTATTTGAAAAACAAAAAAAATAAATAGGATTTTTAAAATAAATGTGGTAGCTCGTTTAATAAAATACCAGCAAACGTCAGAAGGTTACTATGCCGACAAAAAGAGAGAATGACACTACCTTGATATTTTTATCATGATTTTAACTATTATTGTTAGGTTTGGTACTGTATTTTTACGATATTAATATTAGTTTAAGACATTACATTATAATCTTAAATATTTCCAATTAGTTATTTTAATATATGTTGTTCTTATAAAATTGGTTTTAAAAATGCCTCAATATATAACTTTAACTTTAACCTTCGCCTTACCAAAACCCACCCGGGTGACCTTTCCGTTTTTATTTCTTTAATATCTTAGCAAAATTTGCTCCGATTTAAGAGAAATTTTGACTCACTGAACAAAACTTAGAATTTTTTTCTCTAGTTTTTTAAAAAAAAAAGTTTAATATTTTTTTACTTTTAAACGATTTTTTTTAGCTTTTGTCAATTTTACTACATGGCTTACCAATACCCACCCGGGTGACCAACAAAGTTTGTAGTATTTTATTTATAATATTTATGTTTATTTCACATGTAATTTATTATTTTTTAGTTAATATAGTATCTAATAGTTCATTTAATTATCTATAATTATTATATTTATAAGTTCTTGTCTCTCAAAAACATAAAAAAGACAAGAACACCCGGGTGGGGTATTGGTAAACGACGAACATAAAAATTTTTAATATCGTTTGCAAAAACCTATGCGAAAATTTAAGTATTTCATTCGTCATAATTATTTGTAATTATATTTTATTTTATTTTACTTGTTTTTTATTATTTTTTATAAATACAGTCTCTAAAATAGCATTAAATAACCATCAATTAATTAATTTACGATTCTTTATCTGTTAAAATCATATAAGAAAAAAGGTTACCCGGGTGGGTATTGGTAAACGATGAACATAATGTGATTAATTTTACTAATAATGCATTTTGGTTGAAAATTTTACTCATTATAGTTTTCAGTAAGATTTGCATTACCAGTATTTTTTAGTCTTTACTGAAAAATTTTTTAGTATTTAGTAAAATTTTACTGAATACTGAAATTTTTACAGTAAACAGTAAAAATTTACTGATTACGGACACTTTTTTAAAGATTCCAAAATGCAACAAAATTTTTCAATACATTTCTGTTTCAAAAGTGTCACCAATTTTTTAGTTTTTAATAGAAGGCATTATATTTTATCCAAATATCTGAAAATTTGCGTCCTGTGCACTCCGCATAAATTTTATATGGACAGTCGCCAGACGAACGGATGTGCCTTAATAGAGTTGTATGTATTTCTGTAATGAATACGCGAAGTCTTATAAAATTTAAAGAAGATCACAATTTTTTACTACAGATTTTAGATACTGAGAAAAGATACTTTGAATCTACAATCCACTGAACACTAATAAGCAGTGTGGTTATTATTAAGCACTTTGGTTATTATTAACCAAAATTGGTTATTTTTATTTTGCATGTGTACATGTGAATTATTTTTTCGTTTTGGTTATTTTTTGCAAACAATTGAACTAAATGCTGTTTGCTTTTATTCTAAAAATAAAATTAAAAAAAAACTTTTTTTATCTCTAGTTTTAAATCAATTATGTAAATATACATATAGCCCTGTTTTGAATTTTGTTAATATGTGGAATTTTTTTTACTATTCGATATTTTTTATTACTGCAATTTGTACATCTACTGGTTATACTTATGTATGTGCACAAAGGTATTTTTCGATATCTTAATTGGGTAGGATTTAGCAAAAGTACCTATGAGTTTTCCACATATTAAAAGAGTTGATTAAAATCATAACAACACCGTACTTAATATTATTTATTATATTTATATTTAAAATATTTATTTATACTAGTCAATCTAACACCGTGAATAATGAATCCTCTCTCTCCTTTTGGTACATCAATGAACTTAAAATCACTTTTTGGGTCGATTCAAACTCGTCCTTCCTTCCTTTAATAAAATTCTATTGGAACTTTTTATGTAAAGAACTCGCGATACTTATATGAAAAAAAAATTTGGTGGGAATAGTCTACGTACTTAGTAGATTATGTCCTCCAAATTAAATTAAAAATTTAAAGTATAATTGCAACTTCTATACCTATTTGAGATTTTGCATAAACAAATACTGTGCTAATTTGCCGAAATTCTAAGATAAATGATTTAATAAGAATAAATAAAGTATTTTCTGCTAATTGATGCAAGAATAGTATCACAATATCTTTAAAGTAATTATCAACTGGTATTTTTAAGTAACACAGCTAAGGAAAATGAAATTGTATTGTATACAAAAGTTGTAATAACATCTAAACTCGTACGACGCACAATAATCGCGATATATGCAAAGATGTGATACTCATGACCTTTGACTTCTATTATCTCACCATGACTTTTAGTTCTTTATTTACATATTCTAGATGATGTTTTATACTAGTTTTTATTTTACCGTCTTAAATTCTACATTTTGGTCAATTTGTCGGATAATTTGGATAGATTACGTTTAGAAATATTGCTGAAGTTATGAATGTAATGCTAACATTCGCTACATGGTATTATAATTTAAAACCAAATTTCGAACGAAATCTCCAAATCTGTAAAATAGGAAGAATTTTATAATTTAAAATTGTTTTCCAAAAAGTCATATGTGGAGTATTTTTATTTTAAAAGCTCAGTTATTTTTTAAATAAATATTAATTGCATTTGTTCACGAATCTGCGAAGAGACATATATTTATTGTTGAAAACACGAAAAGAAACAAGATAGAAAACTGAAATATTTTGCCAAAATATATTTAATTGACCCAGTTTGATTGGTATTGAAAATGCGAAATATCGGTCAATGATATCACCTAGCCCCCATATTATGCCCTATTCAAAAAATTACTATATTGCTTAAAAAGCATCTATAGCGATAAGTTTTATTGGAAATGTATTTGTCAAAATTTATGAGGATCGGTATTATAATTGACTCTATCCCTCATAAAAAGTCTCCTCTGAAAATGACTTTAAAGCTCATAATGTACTGCAATATAGCAACAAAATTCAACATAATCAAGGTTTAAAGGAACTAAAATATCTCTGTCAGATTTTATGAGAATTGGTCCATAATTGATCATACGTCTCATATAAGATCCCGTACAGAAAATTACTTTAACGCTCATAACTGTTTTCATAATACCTGTTTAACGACGAAATTTAACATAGTTCCACTTCAGAAAATGAATTTGTTATTTAAATGTACAAATGTAAAAACATAAAAGGAATAAAAATAATTTTGTTTACTTTTTTCTTAATTTGGTTATTTTTTATTCGAATTTTGGTTAGAAAAGAAATTTTGTTGTGGCAACACTGCTAATAAGTGATACGCTGTCTTTTTTTTACAACAATAACGTTACACTCTTCTCACAGACGAGTTCTGTGTAACTCCAACACATATGAAAGAATCTTACTCTCTCTCCAAACTTCAAAACTTTGTCGCGAAAATTCGTAGCTTATAGCAAAATAGTTTTTATCGCTTAATGTTTTATTTTATTATTTTTTGCACAAAATTATTAAATATGTATATTTAAATAATTTTTACAAACGAAAAATATATTTTTTATCTGTTTAACATTTAATTTTTGTTGTTGAAATTAAAACTGAAAAAACAATGTTATAAATTTTCGTATGGTACAAAAAAAATATTTCAACTAAATTGTTTATTATTTCAATATTGCAGATTAAAAAGCAAAGATACATTCATATATAATGTTTATAGATAAATTATACTGAAGATTATTTAAAGAAATCTTTTAAAATAAAAATTTAAATGTAATATATATTTTTTTTTAATTTTTAAATCCGATACTTTGCAACTATGTTGGCTTGAGAATTTTACTAATACATTCCTAGAGTTAGGTACCGACTGAAAGTAGACTTAGGTACTTTTTGACAGCGTTTCATTTCTTAGTGTTCAGTGATACAATCTTTCAAAACCTTAAGTTCTTTATTTAAAATATCAAGAATAAGGATAATGTTAATGTTCGTATCGAATTCCATTTTAAATATATTCTGTTTTAATCAGCGTAAATTTTGTGATAAATATGTACGTATGTATTTTGAAAAACAAAAAAAAACTTGCTATTAAGTGAAAATTTACTGTGTGTTAAACTTTTTTTAATTCAATTGTAAGTTATATGTGTACCTTATTATCAAATAATCCAAATCAAAAATAGAATAATTGATGAAAAAGTTATGGATGGAATAGCAGTTCTGTACATAAATTATACTATTATGCCGCTTATTTATACTTGACAGTAAAACAAAGTCGTAAAATGTGAATGGTCACTAAGCCAACAAAGCAAAAAATAAACAAATATAATAAAAAATCCTCAACAAATATTTATTTATATTAAAAAACAAAAATTCACTTAACTTCAAAATTTTCATCACATTTTCAGTGTGGACTAGTTTGTTAGTAAGATGTAAGAAGTAAAAATAAAAAATAAAGTGATAAAAAATGTGTATTAATTTAAACAAGTTACAGTAAAAAAAATGTTTTTCATTTTATTTAACTGAAATAAATAAAAACGGATTTGATGACATGTTTATTTTGAAATTTCCTGTTCTTTTACATTTTTATTATTTTTGTTCATGTCATCATATTTATAAACCGAGATGAAGTCATCAAATTCAAATCAAAACATTTATTAATGCGTTCAAATGTACATTTTTATTTGACAAAATAACAGAAAACATAAAAATGATAAGTAAATAATTGTCATTACAAAAGCAATTGCTTATTGGCGAAAGCATTTTCTTAATCCGGATCACATTTTCTAATTTTAAAACTCTTAATGTTTATAAGAAAAATTACAACGATTTATTTAAATAAATGATACACGAATACTCAAGGAAATAATCTAGTTTTCCCTAAATAAATTAATTATTATTCAACTTGGTTCCAACAAGTACAAATATTTTAATTTTTGCTCATTAAAGTGGTCTCATATGTATATAAATGCTTTTAGATTGAATCTATTATTTGACAAACACTTAACCACTTAATACAAAAACATATTTTGAACGAGATAAATATTCGATGTTAGAATATTGTCACATTGTAGAATTTCATCCTTTTTTATATAATTCGTGCTTAATTTGTTTTATTTTAAGTATATCATAGTAAAGTCATAAGTACTTAAATTTTCAAGCCCATTTAAACTGTCTTATTCATAAACATTAATCATAGTTTTATATGTAGAACAAATTAGGTATGCAAATTTGATTTAAATATATACCTTTGATAAAATTTATGAATAAGTATAATTAAATTATTCGCGTTTTAAATTATTATAATAGAATTTAAGAATATTTTTTTTATTTCGTAAAACTCTAAAAATTATTCAATTATTCGAACGAATAATAAATATAAGTTTTTATTCGAATAATTAAAAAAATATAAATAAAACTGAATAAAACCATGCCATGGATGGTGCTTTCGAGTATTTCAAGAATCAGTCATTGAAACTTTCCAAACACAACCAAAAAATTGGTTTTCGTACATTAATGCAGTTATAAATAAGTAATCCAGGTTTAGGATGCTGTAAAGCGCAACTTGGGTCTTAAAAACAATTAACAATTGACAGTGTTATTGATCTTTTTCGTAATTCAAAAGTTGTTCAAAACTGATTTTCTTGATACTTTATATGGAGAATATGGTTAAATATTTACAATAAAATCAAACCTGGAAGATTGGTGGCTAATTAATCAGTACACTGAACCATTTTTGTTTTTGTTTAAAAACAGCAACACTTACACTTAAAAATTATTCAAAAAAGATTAAAAAATGATTCGAAACTGATTAGAAAAGACTCCTTTAGAAGAGTTGGCAAATAATTTTGGTTGGCCAAAAATGAGTTGATTTAATTTTCATTTGTTTATAAAATTAAATGTATAAGTATTTCAATTTATGTAATATTTATAAAGTCGATTTTCTGTCAAGGAAATTCAAATTATTATAATCATTTTATAGGTCTAATGATCTTCTACGGAAGGTAGTTGGGAGAATAATCTCTAAACTAAATTGTTTAAATCTGATTTATTTTAAAAACAATACCAAAATGTACAGCAATCACAAATAGGTCTTCCAGGTGTCCCATCGTTTATTGATTTATTTTGTAGTTATATATCGCACAGTATAAAGATCAAAAACTGGTTTTCGTTATATTGTATTAAAATTACTCAGAAACGACTCAAAACTGATTATTCAAAAATAATTATTAAACGACCCGTAATTCGGCTCATAAATGACTCCAAAAAAATTTATAAATGAGTGAGTAGTAATCAGAAGTGTGTCTCATAAAAAGCCCGTTTTCAATAGTCGCGTGTAAAGTACCATTTTCTCCCGACGAATTTATAATTTATGATCAGAAAATGAGCGCATATATGATCATTTTAGTCGTGCAGAAGAGTCATAAGAGGATATGACTAAAATAGCCAAATTAATTAATGTGTTTATCATCTTCAAACCAGAAGATGATTCTAAGGTGGGAGGTGGACATAGATACTTATAAATAAAAACATATTATACCTTATTCATTATGTTGGTGGATGATACGCATATAAAAATATTTTCTACAAACGACCCTCGAAAACTGATTTATGTGCTGCTTGTCAATATCTGCAACATTGTATTTATACATTTTATTTTATTTCTTGGAAGTGTAATCTGCGTATAATATTAAGCTTCATTTATGTATTTATTTCTGATTGAAACACGAAAATTTGACAGCTAGTGAAAAAAAATTAACGGCTCATTCAGTAAATGCCTCGGCTGGTACATGGCATTTAAAGACTTTTGTGTTATTCTCAATATTAAGCTAATAAATAATTTTCGTGGAAATTATTTATTTCGTGCTTGTGTGCAAAAAATAAAATAAAAATATTTTATTGCTGCTACGTTGTACAAAATTGTAGATTTTTGATGATTAGATGATTTTTAAAATACAAATTATGTTATCTATATATATAAAAATGAATGTGTGTTTGTTTGGGCATAGACAGCCAAACGGCCGAACCAATTTTTCTGAAATTTTCACAATGTGTTCCTGTATGTCTGGCTACTTTTTACTTCAAAATTTCAAGTGACCGACGTGCCACGCCCACAACTTTGACATCCATAATAATATTTTTTGACAAACTGGACTGAATGGTTGTAGTGGGCCATTCCATATGAAGAAAATATAAAATCTGTATAGCTGCGAAAATATAACAGATAGAGTCCTCAAATTTTGTCGGAATTACTTTATTGTCAATAGGATTACTTAAGGAAAAAAGGGCGGACTTGCTGTAGGGGGTGTGGCATCTACCATCAATTTAATACAAAAATTCGCTTATCTGGGAAACTATTATGTTTGAAACTTTCAAATTTTGCAAAATCCATGTAAAAATTTCGGGTAATATACTTACGGACTACCAAAGGGGGGTGTTATACTTCCCATATGAACAAAATATACAAAAATTTATTTATCTTGGAAATTAATAGAGCTAGCTTCTTCAAAATTTTGCACGAAAAACTTAAATTTTCATTTCAATATTTTGGGGAACAAGGTCGGATTTTGATTATGGGGGATGGAAACTCCTATATTAATTAAATATAAAACTGTTAGAAAAAAATCCTCAAAATTTTCCATGAAAACTTTGACATCAACATCAATAAATTTGCGGACTACCAAATTAGGAGCGTTGTACCTCTCATATGAATATAATATACAAAAATTCGTTTATCTGGTAAACTAATAGAGCTGCCTCTTATAAATTTGGAACGATGAACTTTGATATTCATCAGAACTTTATGGGGAAAAAGAACGAACTTTCATTAGGGGAGATAGAGTCCCCATATAAATTAAGAATTTAATTTATCTGGAAAGCTATTAAAGCCAGATTCTTCAAATTTTGCACGAAGACCATTAACGTCCATGTGAGCAAAAATTCGTGCATCTGAGAAACGTTGACATTTATCTGAACATTTAGAGCATTATGGGCAGACTTTCAATTTGGGATTCGGCATCTTCTATATGAATTAAATACAAAAATTTGTTTATTTAGGAATTTTAGAATTAGATTCTTCAAATTTCGTACCAATTACTTTAATACTCACCTGAACATTTTGAAGAAAAAGTGATGAGATTCATCTGTAGAGCTTGGAGCGCCCATATGAACTAAATAGATTGCTCAGGGTAGACAGCCCAGAAAATATAATTTGTTATGATAAAAATTACTAATAAAAAATGTGAAACTTTTTACTTAATTAACAAAAACAAAAGACTAAATAAGAAAAGTATCATATGATTTAAAAAGATAATTATATTAATTTAAAATTTCTCAGTCAATTTTAAGATGCTATTGAATAAGACTATTTTCTAGGGGCTGGTCTAATGTACATACATCTACTATAGTGCAATTAAGGCAAAAAAATAAAATATCAAAATAAATTAGATTATTAGATTAATTAAAATTTCACATTTATTTTCATGGGACAGGTCTAATGTACAAACAAATAATATATTGTAATAAATACAAAAAAGATAAAATATCAAAATAAATTAAATAATTTTTCTTTTATTTTTTCTCTTCTCTTTTCATACATGCAATTTACAATGACTCCTTGCAATGGCTGCTGAAACTACAATAACAAAAATATATGTATGGATGCGAATTACAACAATTTGTTACATGATTTTTTTATATGGCTGCGTATCTATTGTCATTTGTCGCATCAAATGCATTGACACTGATTCCGATGGTCGTTCGTTCTATATCCTGATGCTGTTTTATTATATAATTTTTCTATGCTGTTCTTGTCACTTAACTAACAATGTATGTGTCATCTAATACATAATTTGAAATATTATGAAAAATTTGCATCATCATGGGTTACTCTCTGGAATGGAAATCTAAACACAAACCCAAAATCAACAAACTTAATCCCATTCAATACTGCTCTTCTATGTTCGAATCTGTACTTGATGTGACTTCAATATGATCGTGTGATGTTGACGCTTTATATTTCTCAACAAACAAAAAAACACAATATTATGGAATACTAAATGTTGTACAAATTCGATGTTGCTACTGCTTTATGCCATTTTTCTTTAAACTTCGTTTAAATAATGGTGATTAAAATGAATGGCTACAATGAACACAACGCAACCTCGTTGGGTTGATGAATGAACGAATAAATAAATGAATGAATGTTAAATGTACAACATGCATGCTGTACGTTTAATATCCATAAACTTTATTCCTCTCTGTCTCTCTTCCACTGCACATGATGTTCTTTTTGTTCACATTCGCCAACCAACTCGACGCATTGACCTCGTTTATATTTGTTGAACAAACATCATCATCTGAACATAAATATACACGGTTTCCATTTTTTATTGTTGGATATGGTGTTGACGACGTTGACGTTTATTATGATGGCAAATTCTGCCTGCTGATGCTGTCGGCCATGATGATGACGATGAAAAATATTGGCCATATTATTTGATCATGCATCACTACATTTGATTATGCCTTCATAAAAACATAAAAATGTTTTCACATACATATACACGCTCAAACACCTGTGAACACATTGGAAAATATAATTGCAATACAAATATTGTGTATTAAATTATTTATTCAACATTCATGCACGTTCGTACACACGCATATATACGCATATATTTTCAATCTTTTTAAAATTGAATAAAAAAACATTGATGACTTAACCGGATGTACGGTGCAGCACTTTTGTCAGCAACACTGCGCACATATCAAAAAGCTGCCTGTGACACAGATCAAGTTGTAATTACATGTCCACGTGGCACAAGTATATCCATTGAATTTGCACAGTACAATAAGTTTATAGCCAAAGGTAAGCGTAAAGTTCATCACCAACTACTACAGACACTTATTAAATTGATTCCATCGAACGGCCGAAGGAAAATAAAAAATTACAGAGAAATTTATATTTTACCTTTTAATTGATCATAAGAGCCAAAATAAATTAAATTCCTCTTTGACCTTTCTGAGAGAAATTCTTACATTGTGTTTTATACAATGTAATGTTATTAATTCATACAAAAGTAATATGGGAAATTTCGTATCAAGTGACAAAACTCAAAAATCGATTTAAATTAAATTTAAACCAAGAATAGGATGGTAAGCCAGCTTTATCGATCAAAACTTTTTTACTTGGAATATTTTAAGGGGCAATGGAAATAAAGAATATGTTATTGAAAAATCCATGTTAGTTTTTTATAAATTTTATAAGTATAAAATTTGTTTAATATAAATATAAATAAAACCGTACAATTTAGATGACATCAAAGAAAATATGTAGTTCGAATTACGTAAAAAATTACAAACCTTGCAAAAATTAAATAAAAAAAAAATAAATTTAGCCCCTTACGTGAGGAGTTAGAAGAGTCTCGATAATGTTTCTTTAGCTTTAAATATGAGTAATTCCAGACTTCAACTAGACGACAGAATACAATCCAAAATAGTCATAAATACATACATGTATATAATGACACAATAATCGCAGCGAAACTTGTCACATGCTAGATTTATGTACTTAGATGTTATAATAAATTATATCAGCAGAACCTTTCTTAGAAAATCACTTTATCATAACTGGTATATAATAATAAGGTATATTTTCGTACTAAATAATAAAATTATCTGTTTATATTAAGTTTCGATTCATAAAATTACTAATAATAATTAGTATTATTAAATTTTAAAGGAAAAGTTCCATTAAATTTAGTTTGATAACATCTGTTAAATTAACGTGTATTCATTTGTTTGGCATCTTAACTTATTTATATTTATTTGTGCCAAAATAAATTTAAATAGAATTTCATATTCAATAAACACAAGAATACAAAAAAAAAAAAAAAAAATAAGTACATAAATTTAAAAAACACAATAAATAAAACATTTTTGCTGATTTTGCGTATATCATTGTTGTGACAAGACATTAATATCTTATGTACATATTTTTATTTTATATTGTTGGTATTGTTATTATTATTATTTTCATTTCAATTGAAACAGATGGCATAAGTATTGAGGAATTATGTCCTGCCAACGGTGATGGAATTGAAAATCGCACTAAAGCTAAACACTTACTACGTGGATCAACGTTTGGTTCGCCCACACAAAAAGTACCCGCAAATCGTTATGTAAATGGTGCACATTTATCTGAAGTGGCGAGTCTGAATGCTGTCTCTGCAGCGGATGCGGCAACAACCACCAGCACGGCTGACAATGATGATAATACACCAGAGAACTGCATGTGGCCAAATGCATTGCAGGTATTGTGTTTTTTCTACTTCTTTTTTGCTTTATTAAAATGGAAAATAAATAAATGAATATTTGTACACATGAATGCATATTTATACAGATGTAAGTATGTATTTATAAACATATATTAAATAAATAAAACATTTTGACATGACATCTCTACCAACTATGACATCAACGCGTTTTAATCGATTAACAATCACCAAACGTAACGTTGAGAATTATGTAAATGTCATTCAAAATTATCGTAACACAATTTAAATCATTGTCATGTCTACACTCAAGTGAAAGAATAAAAAATTTTATACTTTTTATTTACATATGTACATATGTATATAAATATGTATGTAAATCTATGTCATATAGTCACCGAGAAAGAAAAATTGGAAGTATTTTCTTTAAAAACCGCTGCTTAATTTCAGTCCAATCGTACCCGAGATGGAACTAAATTGAAAAGTATAAAATTGAATATATAAAAGAATTTTTTTGATATACTCAAAAAATTTTCTATATCGAACAATAACTTTTACTATGCAACAAATTAAGGGTCATGCTCTGGGGGTGATAACTTAAAGTACAATGTTAGTATTTTTCAACCCTTAAACCGTTCGGCGTTGGTAGGTCAAACTTTTATGTTATCGATCATTGGAAGTTGCGCTTATTGCCACTAAATTAATAATACTTTATAAATGCTTTCAGAATTTACCTTAAAATATATATTTTGTTTAGCTATCTGCAAAACAGTTTTGCAAGAATATTTCTTACATATTTTTGACCACAAATATTTAATGTTAATTGGCTAAAATTTGACTTAACAGCGACAAATGTTTAAAAGCACTAATGTATGCTTTCAATTTGTAAAGGAAGTTTCGACCCGCCAAAAAATAGTATTGCATAGTGTTTTCGGCCAATAACTTTAATGACACAAATTTTTAATAAATCAAATAAGTAATATTATTTCCCCAATTTTACAATTTTTAATCAACTTCAGTCAATCCCTTTATCTGATTTGATTTGACAGAAATTTAACACCAGCTACTTTTAGATATTAAAGAACATAGTAAAACCCGTCCAAATAAAATCTATATTTTTTGGGCACCTCCAATGTACATATCCATGTATGTACTATGTATATGATCATTTCACTATACACTCTTACTTTTTAAAATATCAAACATTCGATTAAGAGGGTTTGTACACCTGATTTGGAAATGTAAATCGATAAATCACCTCCACCTACAATTCGATTGGTATTTGTATCGTATTCATCAACTAAATTGAATTAAAATAATTGTTCGATTTCATTTTTATTTACATATAAAAAACTTTTTTTCATTACTCATATTACTTTAGTAATTCATTTCATAATGGATATACATGAATATTCTAGCATTCGAATGTATTTTTACAATAAATGCACACAGTACATATATTTCAATGTATA